>NC_134688.1:70588010-70910553 GCF_050947455.1 Rhinoderma darwinii
TGACAGAGCCTCATTTTCCAAATCTGACATGTTTCACTTTATGTGGTAATAACTTCGGAATGCTTTTACCTATCCAAGCGATTCTGAGATTATTTTCTCGTGACACATTTGACTTTATGTTACTGGCAAAATTTGCTCAATGCATACAGTATTTAAAGGGAACCTGTCACCAGCATTTTAGCTATAAAGCCAGCAATACCTGGTGAAAGTGGGTGAAAAATCATTGTCATTTAAGCTATAAATATGTTCTAAGTAAGCTCTGTACCTTTAGTATTCCGTTTTTCAGTGGTCCCACGCCGTATGCAAATGAGCAGAAAAGAGTCAAATCTTCATCTGAAAAGAGTCAGATTTTCATTCCTCCAGCGTCTCAGAGTGGACTCCACCTCCTTCTTTTTGATTGACAGCTCCTTAGCCAGTCAGGGCCGGACAGGTTCCCGGTGGTGGGCGGGGTTAAGAAGCTGGTCCCAGAGGGAAAACTAATTACCATAAAAGGCGGGAAAAGTTTAAACTACTACATTTACTGACAGAGGAGGACTTCAGGAAAGAAGAGAACAGGAACGAACTCTGGACAGCTGCGGCCATTGAGGGGTCAGGCGAGTTTGGCAGGTAAGATGTTGATGACAGGATCCCTTTAATGTTGAAAAACACCCAAATTTTGAGAAAATTTGCACAAATTATTAGCATTTTTCTAAATTTAAATGTATCTGGTTGTAAGACAGGGAGTTATACAATACACAAAATTGTTGCTAATTAACATCCCCCATATGTCTACTTTAGATTGGCATTGTTTTCTTGAACGTCCTTTTATTTTTCTAGGATGTTACAAGGCTTAAAAGTTTAGCAACAATTTCAAGAAAATTTCAAAAGGCTATTTTTAAAGGAGCCAGTTCAGTTGTGAAGTGGCTTTGAGGGCCTTATATATTAGAAACCCCCAATAAGTCACCCCATTTTAAAAGCTTCACCCCTAAAAGTATTCAAACAAGCATTTAGAAAGTTTCTTAACCCTTTCGACGTTTTACAGGAATTAAAGCAAAAGTAGAGGTGAAATTTACAAATTTCATTTTTTTTGCAGAAATGCCTTTTTAATTTTTTTTTTTTTTTTTTGTAACACAACGTTTTACCAGAGAAATGCAACTCAATATCTATTGACCAGGTTCTACAGTTTTAGGAAATATCCCACATGTGGCTCTAGCGTGCTAATGGACTAAAGCACAGGCCTCAGAAACAAAGGAGCACCTAGTGGATTTTGGGGCCTTCTTTTTATTAGAATATATTTTAGGCACCATGTCAGGTTTGAAGGGCTCTTGCGGCGCCAAAACAGTGGAAATCCCCCAAAAGTGACCCAATTTGGCAAAATACACCCCTCAAGGAAATTATCTAGGGGTATAGTGAGCATTTTGACCCCACAGGTTTATTGCAGAAATTATTGGAATTAGGCCGTGAAAATGAAAATCTGCATTTTTTTCAAAGAAAATGTAGGTTTAGCTAATATTTTCTAATTTTTACAAGTACTAAAGGAGAAAAAGCACTGCAAAATTTGTAAAGCAATTTCTCCCGAGTAAAACAATACCCCACATGTGGTCATAAACTGCTGCTTGGACTCACGGCAGGTCTTAGAAGGGAAAGAGCGCCATTTGGCTTTTAGAGCTCAAATTTAGCTGGAATGGCTTGCGGAGGCCATGTAACATTTGCAAAGCCCCCGAGGGACCAAAACAGTGAAAACGCCCAAAAAGTAACACCTTGGTGTGTAGTGAGCATTTTGACGCCACAGGTGTTTCATAGAATTTATTAGAATTGGGCAGTGAATATAAAAACAATCCCTTTTTTTCAATAAGACGTAGCTTTAGCTCACAATTTTTAATTTTCTCAACAAATAAAGGACAAAAAGAACCCCAACATTTGTAAAGCAATTTCTCCTGAGTACGGCAATACCCCATATGTGGTCATAAACTAGTGTTTGGGTACACAGTAGGGCTCAGAATGGAAGGAGTGCTATTTGGCTTTTGGAGTTCAGATTTTGGTGCTTTGGTTTCTGGGCGCTATGTCGCATTTGCAAAGCCCCTGTGGGACCAAAACAGTGGAAACCCCAGAAGTGACCCCATTTTGGAAACTACACCCTGATAGGTATACACCTAGAGGTGTAGTGAGCATGTTAACCCCGCAGGTGTTTTTCAGAAATTAGTGTGCACTGTTGCAGAGTGAAAATGGTAATTTTTTGGCAAAGATATGTCAATATGTTGTGCCCCCATATCAAGACAGCTCTCTAATTATTATGCTGTGTTTCCTGGTTTTAGAATCACAATACATGTGGCCATAATAATTTGCCTGGACATTTGAGAGGGCTCAGGAGTAAAAGAGTACCGAATTTGAGGCCTAATTTGGCGATTTACACAGTATTGGTTCACAATTGCAGAGGCTCTGATGTGAAATAATAAAAGAAACCTCTGAGAAGTGACCCCATTTTGGAAACTACACCCCTCAAGGCATTTATTAAGGGGTGTAGTGAGCATTTTTACCCCACAGGTCTTTTCCATAAATGAATGCGCTGCGGATGGTGCAAAGTAAAAATGTTAAATTTTCCCTAGATATGCCATTTCAGTGACAAATATGTCGTGCCCAGCTTGTGTCACTGGAGACACACACCCCAAAAATTGTTAAAAGGGTTCTCCCGGGTATGGCGATGCCATATATGTGAAAGTAAACTGCTGTTTGGGCACTCTGTAGGGTTCAGAACGGAGGGATCACCATTTGGCTTTTGGAGCGTGGATTTTGCTTGGTAGTAGTTTTGTTTGGAGTCTTACTGGTATTTCAGTTTATAATGTGGGGGTACATGTAAGCTGGGCAGAGTACATCATATAATAATAAGGTTAAAAAAAAACAATAAAATAATCCATAGACGTGTGTTACGCTGTGAAGCAATAGTTTCTGCACAGGCCAGTGTCGCACTGATAAATGTCCTTCCTTATCCCCCTTTTAGTCCACACTTCGCACCTTCGCAGTTTGGGGAATTTTGCTAGAAAGTGTTGTCCTGGTATAATACGGGCACCCTCGCTTCCAGCAGACATGTTCGGGCCTGTTTTTTTTGCAGGAAAAGCTGTCGTTTTTTTTGGTACCATTTTGGGGTAAATGCGACTTTTTGATCACTTTTTATCCTATATTTGTGAGGCCAGGTGACCAAAAAACTGCAATTCTGGCATAGTTTCTTTTAGGTTTTTTTTATATAGCGTTCACCATGCGTTATAAGCTACATGTTAACTTTATTCTGCGGGTCAGTACGATTCCGGCGATAGCACTTTTTTATGTTTTTAATGTTTTGCACAATAAAACAACTTTCGTTTGTAAGAACCATAACGTTTAAATTTTTTCGTCAACAGAGCTGTATAAGGCCTTGTTTTTTGCGAAACAAGCTATAGTTTTTATAGGTACCATTTTTGGATACATGCGACTTTTTGATCACTTTTCATTCCAATATTAGTACGGCAAAGTGACCAAAAAACAGAAATTCTGGTATAGTTTTTTACAGGTTTTTTTTTACGCCGTTCACCGCGTGGAATAAATAACATAAAATTTTTATAGTTTAGGCCGTTACAGACATGGCGATACCAAATATGTATGTTTTGTTGTTTTTTTTCAATAATAACGAACTTGATAAGGGAAAAGGGCAATTGTATTTTATTTCTTGAAACTTTTAAAACTTTAATTTTCCACTTTTTTCATCCCTTTTTTACACTTTTTTTTAAGTCCCACTAGGGGACTTTAAAGGGAATGTGTTGCCAGCAAAACATGTTTTTTTTTTTTTTAGTTAAACAATTAGTGTGTAGGTGATTAAACATTGTTCTAATTATTATTATTTTTTTCATGGGTCAGGAAATATTATAAATTGGATTCAATTTATAATATTTCCCATTGCTGGTCACTAGATGGAGCCATTCCCAAAATTGCAGCATTGCATGTGGTAAAGCAACCACATTGCTTTATGCTGCAAAATTGGGTAAAAATCCCTCGCTCTAGTGAGCTCTCAGAATCCCCCCCTCCTTTATCCTGGCTAGTGCCGGGAGAAACGAGGGGTTTGAACGGTCTAACTTTCCTACACTGTGTGTCGCCATTTTTTGAGATAACACACAGTGTAGTAGGTTTACATACAGTAGTAAACACACACTGAAACACGAACATACATAGAAATAACTTACCTGCTCCAGTCGCCGCCGCTCCCTCCGGTCCATCCGCTCCGTCTGCTGCCGCTGCTCCATGTGCACAAGTCCGGAAGCCGCGACCGGAAGTAGTAATCTTACTGTCCGGCCGCAACTTCCGGTCCACAGGAAAATGGTGCCGGACGGCGCCCATTTCAAATTGAACTGTGTGGGAGCGGCGCATGCGCCGTTCCCACACAGCAGCGTACACGATAGTGGATGGAACGGGCCCCGTTCGCAGTCCCTATGGGACTGGAGCTGCCGTATTCCATGTCTGTATGTGTCGTTAATCGACACATACAGAAATGGAAAAAAAAATGGCAGCCCCCATAGGGAAGAAAAAGTGTAAAAATAAAAAAAAGTAACACACAATCACACAAATTAATCCAAACGTTTTTAATAAAGCACTAACATCTTTAACATATTAAAAAAAAATTTGGGGTGACACTGTTCCTTTAAGGTCCAACTGTCAGATTTTTTTCAACCCATGTAGTGCAATGTATTAGATCTGTAAGTCATTCACAGACAGCAAGCCGATTAGGGGTTCGCTTTCGATCACTGCATCCAAGGGGGCTACTGGCAGGGATCGGAGCTAGCTCCGGTTCCTGCCGTTACAGGTGGATGTCAGCTGTAACATTCAGCTTACATCCACCGCTGATGATGCCGCCTCAGCTCCTGAGCCAGCGCCATCTTGCCGTCGGCTACGGAAGCCTTTCAGGCCCCACCTCTGGTCAAGGCCTGAACGGCTGCTGTGCTATGCAGACCGGGAGGCCAGTATTAGGCCTCCGGTTGCCATTGCAGCAACCGGTACCCCGGCAAATTCATTGCTTGGGTGCCGATGAGCTGCAAACTTCTTAAATGTAGCGATCACTTTTGACCGCTGCATTTAAGGGGTTAATGTGGGGATCGAAGCTAATTGCGGTCCCCACAATTACAGCCGGATGTCAGCTGTAATACACCGCTGACATTCGGCGATGATCAGCTTCTGAGCCGGTGCCATCTATTTGTTGTATGGATACGGCAAAATGCGGGAAGCACTAGCTTTCCATGACGTATCCATACAACAAATGTTGGGAAGGGGTTAATATTCTAAAAATGGGAAGTGTTTACTAATAAAGTGAAATCAAAATTATTGCACCCAAATGCAGTTCCCCACATGCTAGAACACCAGCCCTCCTAGATGGAACTGCTACATTATTACAGTACAGGTCATTTGTATTTTTTTCTATACAGGCTGCTGTTCTCTCGTTGGTCAGCTAGTCAAGTGAGAGAACAGCAGGGATCGCGCATGCGCATCCCTGGTTGTATAACAGAACAGCCCATACACGGCACGTCACTAGTGACGTGTCGTAGACCAGGAAGAAAATTGGAATAATTTGACAACGTAACATGTTTACGGCTGATAAACACAGCGGGTAGAGCAGGGGTGGGGAACCTTTTTTCCCCTTTTTTCGCGGGCCGTACATAGCTGCCCCCCATAGCTGCCCCCACACAGTATAATGCCCCTATAGCTGCCCCCACAGTATATTGCCACCCATAGCTGCCCCAAACAGTATAATGCCCCCATACAGTATAATGCCTCCCCATAGCTGCCCCAAACAGTATGATGCCCCCCATACAGTATAATGCCCCCATAGCTGCCCCAAACAGTATGATGCCCCCCATACAGTATAATGCCCCCATAGCTGCCCATACTGTATAATGCCCCCCATACAGTATAATGCCCTCCATAGCTGTCCCATACAGTATAAAGACCCCCATACAGTATAATGCTGCCATATACAGTATAATGCTCCCCCATATCTGTCCCATACAGTATAATGCCCCCATAGCTGTCACATACAGTACAATGCCCCCCTTAGATGTCCCCTACCAAGTATATTGCCACCTCAGCAGCTACCATATGAGCCCCACTCCCATACCCAGTATAATGCCCCCATAGGTATGTACCTAATAGAAAAACAATAACATAATTACTTACCTATCCCCATTCCCACAACGGGTGGAGGATCCTTCTCCTACTCTGCATTGTGCTGTGAGCGACTCGGTGGAAACAGGCGCGATGACATCACTACATCGCGCCTATCTGCGCCGAGCCGCTTGCGGCACAGTGAATGCTGCAGCAAGGTTCAGCATTGAATCCAACTGAATGTGCGTCCTTAGCTCCTAAATGTGAGTGAGTAGGGCGGAATCACGGTGGCACTGGCGGTCAGAATGAGGTCGGGCTGGACCAAATGATCCCGCGGGACTTATACGGCCCATGGGCCGAACGTTCCCCACCCCTGGGGTAGAGAATGACGTCACCAGGTATGTGCCCCATGGCAGCATCTAGAAACGGGGCCAATTTTGAAACTGTAAGTACATTACAAATGTAAGCACATGCCCAAGTTAATAGCACTAACACATACCATTTCTAACTCGGAAACCCCTTTAACTATTTATCTATATTTATAAATACACATACATATATATTTGTTACCAGAATGTTTATTCCCAAATGCCACCATATAGTGCCAAATAATACTCCCATAGATTGCCCATAAAATTACGTAATACCACAATTAAGTGCAGAAATAATTCTGCCATACAATACCCAATACCTTCATACAGTGTGTAGAAATAATACTACCGCATGGTGCCCACATAATATTACCATAAAAGTGCCCAAATAATACTGAAATATAATGCTGCATTTAGATTGGCAAGAACAAGTAAGTGAACCTTATGGAATGACCTAGGTTTCTGTATTGATTACTAAAAAAGTCACAATAATAGACAAACACAATCTAACTAAACTAATACCACACATACAGTTGTACTGTTCATGTATTTTATTAAGCACATTGAGTAAATATCCACAGTGCAGGGAGCAAAATGTAAGTGAACCCTTAAATTTAATAAACTGAGGAATTTTGGACCATTCCTCCCTGCAAATGTGTTTGTCAGTTTATGACTATTTCTGGGATTCCTTATTTGCACGGCCCTCTTCAGGTTATTCTACGGTATTTTGATAGGGTTAAGGTCAAGAGTCTGACTTGGCCATTCATAAACACAAATTTTGTTCTTTTTCAGCCATTCTATAGTTGATTTACTTGTGTGCTTTGGGTCATTGTCGTGTTGCATCACCCAACGTCTCCTTAGCTTGAGGTCATTCACTGATGCCCTTACTTTCTTCTGTAAAATGTTTTTATGCACCTCAGTGGGGCACAGAAGGGCAGCAGAGCCCTCTGATTGGCTGCAGCAGTCACATGATACATGCATGTAAACATTTACTGGGAGTGCCCGCTGGAGCATCAGCGCTGGATCGCCGGGGGAAAGGATATGTAAGTATTGCTTTTTATGCTTATTTTTCTCATTGCAGCCATTACCCCAAAATTTTCAAAACCCGGATAACCCCTCTTACTCTTTCTCACCTCTTTCAGGATGGCCAGCTGTGCTTTTGGAGTGATCTTAACAGGACGCCCACTCCTAGGGAGAGTAGTAACATTCCTGAATTTTCTCTATTTGTAGACAACTAACCTTGGACTGAGCAATGCTTTTATAGCCTTTCCCATCCTCAAGTGTCTCTATAACACGTCTTCTTAACCCGTTAGTGACCGCCCCATAGTGTTTTTACAGTGGCCACTAACGGGCTTTATTCCGATGCATAAGCCTTTTTACGGCGCTGCATCGGAATAAGTAAACAGAGCACGGAGCCGTTAAATCTCCCTGCTCTCAGTTACCAGAGGTAGCTGAGGGCTGGGGGCATCCCTGCTCGAACGAGTGAGATCGATATCAGTATCGATCTCACCCGTTTAACCCTTCAGATGCGGCGCTCAATAGCTAGCACCACATCTGAGTTGCTTTGGAGAGAGGGAGGGAGCTCCCTCTCATCCCACTGACACCCAGCGATAAGATCACTCAGTGTCTGTGTCTCCGATGGCAGCCGGGGGCCTAATAAAAGCCCCCAGGTCTGCCTGTAGTGTATGCCTGCTAGGCCATGCCACGGACAGGCATAATACACTGCAATACAGAAGTATTGCAGTGTATTATAAATGCGATCATATGATCGCATAGTGAAGTCCCCTAGTGGGACTTGTAAAAAAGTTTAAAAAAAATAAATGAAAAATCCGCTTTTTCCCCTTACAAACTGCTTTATTATTAAAAAACAAAATAAAGTTAAAAAGTTACACATATTTGGTATTGCTGCATCCGTAACGACCCCAACTATAAAGTTATTACATCACTTAACCCGCACGGTGAATGTCATAAAAAATAAAATAAAAAAACAATGCAAAAATTGCTGTTTTCTTTGAATCCTGCCTTAAAAAAAATGTGATAAAAAGTGATCAAAAAGCCGCATTTACACCAAAATGGCACCGATAAAAACTAAAAGTCGTCCCGCAAAAACAAAGCCCCATACAACTGCATTGGCAAAAACATAAAAAAGTTATGGCTATTCAAATATGGAGACACAAAAATAAATAATTTTGAAAAAAAAAAGGGTTTTCAGTGTGTAAAAGTAGTAAAACATACAAAATCTTTGTAAATTTGGTATCGTTGCAATCGCAACAACCCGCTGAATAAAGTTATTGTGTTATTTATACCACACGGTAAATGGCGTAAATTTAGGACGCAAAAAAGTGCGGTGAAATTGCAGTTTTTTTTCTATCCCCCCCCCCCCAATAAGGAGTTAATAAAAGTTAATCAATAAATTCTATGTATCCCAAAATGGTGCTATTAAAAATTACAACTTGTCCCGCAAAAAACAAGACCTTATACAGCTATGTCGACGCAAAAATAAAAAGTTATAGCTCTTTGAATGAGACAATGGAAAAACGTAAAAAATGGCTTGGTCATTAAGGTCTAAAATAGGCTGGTCATTAAGGGGTTAAGTCTTCTGAAAGTTGTTTGCCTCGAGTCGTGGTTCACGCTAACCAATCTTTTTTTAGAAAAGATTTGTCAGTAAGATTGGAATCAAACGTTATGGTCAAAATGCATTTTTTGCGGAAAATCGCAGCAAAACTGCACCATTTTGCTGTGGTTGTTGTAAAAACTTGGCAAATTGGTGTGATTTTGTCGGAGTTCCTGGCAAAAAAATGCATCTTGACCGCAACGTGTGTACCCAGTCTTACAAGGCTTTGCACACCTTAATTTAATAGTCACCGTCCTTATATGGACTGTGGCATTAGGAGCTCCCCCTGGAGGGAATCTCCAGCCACAGTGTCGGCATTTCTCTGGCCGGGAATTCCGCTGCTAGATGGACCTTCAGTAGTGCTATTTACAGAGGAAGGGGGGAGGTGCTATGTACAGTGGCAGTGGCACTATCTACAGGGGGCGCTGTGTGACGCTATGTACAGGGGGCGGAGTGTGGCGCTATCTACAGGGGGCGCAGTGTGCCATATCTACAGGGGGCTGTGTGACATTATCTACATGGGGTACTGGGGCACTATTTCCAAAGGGCACTGCTGCATTATCTACAGGGGGGTGTGTTCAGGGGTGGATTGGCCATTGTAATTACCGGGTCTAACGTCCGTGGTCGCTGACCACGAACTCCTCTCATCCTACTGACACCCTTCTTTCCAGAGATGCCAGCACATGCAGCCATCCTGGTCCGCAGTGACCACTAGGGTGCGTGCGCAAGCTCAGTCCAGCCTTAAAGAGCCAGAGCGCACACATGTGTGAGATTGAGCTGATTGCTCCCAGATCACCATGGACTATAAAAAGGCCCTGCCCCTTCCTTCATTGCCTGAGCGTTGTTTGTACCTACCCATGTCTGTCTCTGCAAATGGTCCCTTGAGTGTTTTCCAGTTCCAGTGTTCCCGTTCCTACTACCTGTATCCTGTGCTACCGTGTTACTGTGCTGTACAGTGTTGGAGTCGTGTTGGGTCACCTACTACACCCGCTGTTTTTCACCGCACCTGTTGTCTGCTGCCAGAGTTCCATCCGAGCCTAAACCATCGCTACTGTGGTAATAACTTCGGAATGCTTTTACCTATCCAAGCGATTCTGAGAATGTTTACTCGTGACACATTGGACTTTATGTTACTGGTAAAATTTGCTCAATACATTCAGTATTTAATTGGGAAAAACACCAAAATGTTACGAAAAATTGCAAAAATTAGCATTTTTCTAAATTTAAATGTTTCTGCTTGCAAGACAGGCAGTTATACCACACAAAATTGTTGCTAATTAACATCCCCCATATGTCTACTTTAGATTGGCATCGTTTTTTGAACATCCTTTTATTTTTCTAGGATGTTACAAGGCTTAGAACTTTAGCAGCAATTTCTCACATTTTCAATAAAATTTCAAAAGGCTATTTTTACAGGGACCAGTTCAGTTCTGAAGTGGCTTTGAGGGCCTTATTTATTAGAAACCCCCAATAAGTCACCCCATTTTAAAACGTCACCCCTCAAAGTATTCAAAACAGCATTTAGAAAGTTTCTTAACCCTTTAGACGTTTCACAGGAATTAAAGCAAAGTAGGGGTGAAAATTACAAATAATTTTTTTTTTGCAGAAATTCATTAATTACATCAATTTTTTTTGTAACACAAAAAAGTTTTTATAAGAGAAATGCAACTCAATATTTATTTCCCAGGTTCAGCAGATTTAGGAAATATTCCACATGTGGCCCTAGTATGGTAATGGACTGAAGCACAGGCCTCAGAAGCAAAGGAGCACCTAGAGGATTTTGGGGCCTTCTTTTTATTAGAATATATTTTAGGCACCATGTCAGGTTTGAAGGGCTCTTGAGGTGCCAAAATAGTGGAAATCCCACAAAAGTGACCCCATTTGGGAAACTACACACCTCAAGGAAATTATCTAGGCATATAGTGAGCATTTTGACCCCACAGGTTTATTGCAGAAATTATTGGAATTAGGCCGTGAAAATTAAAATCTAAATTTTTTTCAAAGAAAATGTAGGTTTAGAATTTTTTTTTTTATTTCCACAAGGACTAAAGGAGAAAAACCACGAAAAATTTGTAAAGCAATTTCTCCCGAGTAAAACAATACCCCACATAGGGTCATAAATGGCTTTTTGGACACACGGCAGGGCTTAGAAGGGAAAAAGTGCTATTTGGCTTTTGGAGCTCACATTTAGCAGGAATGGTTTGTGGAGGCCATGTCACATTTGCAAACCCCCTACGGGGACAAAACAATGAAAGCGCCCAAAAAAGTGACTCCATTTAGGAAACTACACCCATTGAGGAATTCATCTAGGCGTGTAGTGAGCATTTTGACCTCACAGGTGTTTCATAGAATTTATTAGAATTGGGAAGTGAAAATAAAAACAATCCCTTTTCTTCAATAAGTAGCTTTAGCTCAAAATTATCATTTTCTCAACAAATCAAGGAAAAAAAGAACACCTACATTTGTAAAGCAATTTCTCCCAAGTACGTCAATTCCACATATGTGGCCATAAACTGCTGTTTGGGCACACGGCAGGGCCCAGAACGGAAGGAGCGCCATTTGGCTTTTGGAGAGTAGATTTTGCTGGATTGGTTTCTGGTCGCTATGTCGCATTTTCAAAGCCCCTGTGGGACTAAAACAGTGGAAACCCCCCAGAAGTGACTACATTTTGGAAACGACACCCCCTCAAGGTATTCACCTAGGGGTGTAGTGAGCATGGTAACCCCGCTGGGGTTTTGCAGAAATGAGTGTGCACTTGATGTTGCAGTAGCGCTATCCCTCTTCTCCTGTAGATAGCGCTACTGTAGCCCCCTTTAGCAGCAGAATCCCAGGCCAGAGCATTGCCAACGCTGTGGCCGGGGGATTCCCTCCTTGAGAGGAATCCCCATTGCCGACTCTGGCCAGGGATTCCGCTCCAGGAGGAGCCCCTAACGACAATGTCCATATATGGGAAGTAACCTCAGGGGTTTCCTCTAGGAGCGGAATCTCCGGCCAGATCATCGACAATGGGGATTCCGTTCAAACAGTAGCCACTGACGTTACTGTCCATATATGGACAGTGACGTCAAGGGCTTTCCGAGCACAGTGCTTAAAGTAGCATCAGTTTACCTCCGGCTGTTCAGCAACACGCTGGATGGAAACTGACAGGGGCAACAGACATATGTGAACAGCTCCTAAAAAGGTAGTCTGGTGTCTGAAAATTTGCCAATTTTATCAGAGTGGTGCATACTTTGTGATAGATTGGATACATGATAGATTGCTGTTGTTTCTATTCACACAACAGGGCCGTTTTTGACTGCCTTTTTGCATCTGTTTTGTATCCGTTCCGTGTTTCCGTTTTTGACGGCCGATTGTGACCCGTTTTGCATCTGTTTTAAACTGTCCGTTTTAAAAACTGATTAGTTTCATGTGTAGATAATGCCACAGTGCCCTCTGTAGATAATGCCACAGTGCCCACTGTAGATAATGCCACAGTGCCCTCTGTAGATAGCACCACACAGCCCCCTGTAGATAACACCACACAGCTGCATGTAGATAGCGCCACACAGTCCCCTGTAGATAGCGCCACACAGCCCCCTGTAGATAGCCCCACACACGCCCCCTGTAGATAGCCCCATGCATGCCTCCTGAAGATAGCGACACCCACGTCCCCCTGTGGATAACACCACGCCGCCTCCTGTATATAGTGCCCCCCATGCCCCCTCTGTAGATAGTCCCACCCACGCCCCTCCTGGAGGAGCCCCTGACGTCAATGTCCATATATAAACAGTGATGTCAAGGGCTCTCTCTAAAAGTGGAATACCCGGCCACAGCGTCAGCAAAGCTCTGGCAAAGGTTTCCACTCCAGGAGGTGTCCCTGACATCACTGTCCATATATGGACAGGGACGTCAGGGGCTCCCACTTGTAGCAGAATCCCTGGACAGAGCGTTGACGATGCTCTGACCGGGGATTCCGCTCCTAGAGGGAGCCCCTGACATCACTTTCCACATATGGACAGTGACATCAGAGGCTCCTTCTCAAGCGGAATCCCCGGCCACAGCATTGGCAACGCGCTGACCTATTCCGCTCATAGAAGGAGCTGCAGTGACTCTATCTACAGGGGGGAGTGCAGCACTATACACAGGGGGTGGTGCTTTCTAAAGGGGGTCATGAGTGGCACTATTTACAGGGGGGCATGGGAGGCACTAAATTCCACCCGTACTCCCCGGGCAGAGCATTGGCAATGCTCTGGCTGGGGTTTCCCACGCCAGGTGCTGCCGGAAGGTGGATGCTGCAGCACACGTGGTTGAACAATACATTAAAAAAGATACGACGCTGGACCTCCCAGGAAGCCGGACACAAAAATGCTGTAGGTAGCGTTTTTGGATCCGACTCCTACACTAGTCCGGCGGCACAACTTATGCCCCATGTGCCAGAACAGATCCCATAGAAAGTTATGGGATCCGTTCTAGCATCAGTTTCCCTCCGGCTCTTCTGCAACATGCCGGAGGGAAACTGACAGGGACAACGGACATATGTGAATTGCCCCTTAGTGATAAATGATGTTATACAACACAACTGCACAATATACTAGTCATATATATGACATACATGTCCAGCAGAGCCAACATGCATGTTGATATTTGTTGGCTGAACAATTGTCCGTCTGGTAGCTATGGGGTGGAGCGCACATTTTTTAACCACTGCCTTGGGCACCAAGAGAGCTTGGCCTGATTTATCTGCATGGAAAGTACCTGTTAATGTGCACGTAAGATGATTTAAACTACAAGGGATCCTAACACATTTCTAGTGTAAATTTAGGAAACGGCTTTGTATTTGATCACCACATAGTTTGACAGTGAGACAATATAAATAGTTAGCATTTTTTGGTCTGTAAGAGGCAGCATCTAACAAGAGGTCATTCCACTAAAGATGAAGCGTTGAAGACTTTGCATCATATTTTTTTCTTGAAGTGGGAAAGACTTCAAAGTGCAAAAATTATGTGTATGCAATTATATGTACAGCAATATCTATTAAAAGCATTGCTGGGAGGTGAAGAATTATCCCCTTTACTTTGAAATGAATATTAAGTCCGGACATATTTGACCTTCCCCCTTCCAATTTTTTTAACTACCTGAAAGTCAAACCAACTCAGTAGTATCATATCAAGAATTTTCACATCTCGATTTTTCTTTATGTCCCTATCTGGTCACCTAATGTCTTTTAGGCTGGATGCACGCACGCAAGCACGCACGCACGCACGCACGCACACACACACACACACACACACACACTGTTTTGCTGCATTTTTAACAACTTTATTTAAGCGTTTCTATTACGGCCAGATGTTACTTTAAGGTCTATAGTGAAATATAAAATGCACAAAATACAACTTCATTTTGGTTTGTGTCATTTTTGAGGCATTGTCTTCAGTGGCCTTTTTTTCCAAACGCAGCATGCCCTGGGTATGATGCTTTTTCAGGCATTTTTCTGTATAGGACTTAAAAAAACACAAGTAAAAAAACATGTACAATATGACACCAATGCCAGGATCACACCCACAGTTTTGATGCAGTTTTTGGCTCAGTTTTTAAGCCGCAGCAGGAAGTGGTTTCAAAAGAAAGGAAAGGTATAAAGTAGAGACTGATGTATCTCCTTTCTTTCGTATCCACTTCTGGGTTTATGAAGGAGGCTTATAGAAACTCTATACTATGCCAAAAAGTGATCACTAGAAGTAGCTTGCCAATGATCACCTTTACTACTATATCTGGTTGGCTGAACCTTATAAACTTCATGATGACAAACAAGAAATGGCTTTACCAGCATTGGAATAATTCTGACGAATTCCTTAAAATTTGAGGCAGATGGCTCCAGTGACTCTTGTCTGCACAATCTCTCCCAGTCCATGTCGTATTATTCCCCACCCAGACCTTGAACTCATATTTCATCTATTTTTGATAACCTCATAATATGGGTTTTACCCCTCACATGTCTGAATAGTCTCAATGATAAACTAATAAGCTCTTAGGCTGGGTTCCCACTTAGCGTTTTTGTAGTCTTTTTTTAACATGCATTTTTTTGGTATGGTTGGTGAACTCCATGTTACGTATATTAAAAACGCAGCAAAACTGTGAAAAAATACACTCTGAACCCAACTTTACTCTACCACTGGTCACACCACAAAAACCGATCTGCATAATTTGCTGTTTTCTTCTAGCCGGTAGAACTCTTTTCTTATGCATATGTTTATTTCTGTACAACTGCTGTAGCTCCTTTTTTTATTTTTACGTTTTCATTGATATGTGCATGCTGATGTTTGTAAACAGTATATACTACCATGCTACACCCAAATGAAGCATGAACCCCTTATTGACCTTAATAACCAAGCCATTTTTTACGTTTTTCCATCATCTCATTCAAAGAGCTATAACTTTTTTATTTTTGCGTCGATATAGCTGTATAAGGTCTTGTTTTTTGCAGGACAAGTTGTAATTTTTAATAGCACCATTTTGGGGTACATAGAATTTATTGATTAACTTTTATTAACTTTTTTTGGGGGGGAATAGAAAAAAACCTGCAATTTCGCCACACTTTTTTGCGTCCTATATTTACGCCGTTTACCGTGTGATATAAATAACACAATAACTTTATTCGATGGGTTTTTGTGATTGCAACAATACCAAATTTGTATAGCTTTTGTATGTTTTACTACTTTTACACAGTGAAAACACTTTTTTTTTCAAAATTATTTGTTTTTGTGTCTCCGTATTTGAAGAGCCATAACTTTTTTATTTTTTCGCCGATGCAATTATATGAGGGCTTTTTTTTTGCGGGACGGCTTGTAGTTTTTATCGGTACCATTTTTAAGTAGATGCAACTTTTTGATCACTTTTTATCACATTTTTTTTAAGGCTGGATTCAAAGAAAACAGAAGTTTTTGCAGATTTTTTTATTTTATTTTTTAAGACATTCACCATGTGGGTTAAATGATGTAATATGTTTATAGTTGGGGTCGTTACAGATGCGGCAATACCAAATATGTGTAACTTTTTAACTTTATTTTGTTTTTTAATAATAAAGCAGTTTGTAAGGGGGAAAAGTGGGTTTTTCCTTTTTTTTTCTTCACTTTTTATTAAACTTGTTTTTTACTTTTTTACTAGTCCCACTAGGGAACTTCACTATGCGATCCTCCGATCACATTTATAATACACTGCAATACTTCTGTATTTCAGTGTATTATGCCTGTCTGTGTTTAAAACGGACAGGCATTTGCTAGGTAATCGGAGACACAGACACTCAGCGATCTTATCGCCGGGTGTCAGTGGGAGAGAGAGCTCCCTCCCTCTCTCCAAAACAACTCAGATGCGGCGCTCGCTATTGAGCGCCGCATCTCAGGGGTTAAATGGGTGAGATCGACACTAATATCGATCTCACTCGTTCGAGCAGGGATGCCCCCTGTCCTCAGCTACCTCACTAATGGGTTAAATATAATTTCGCCAGTAATCACCTCCTTGGCATTGACTCCTATAAAGAACACACAGAAACTCTGCTTTATTTAAAGGCTACGTACACCTTTGAAATAATTTATATATATGTGTGTGTGTGTGTGTATCAGTGTGTTTGGTGCAACTTTCTAAATAGTTTTTATTAAAAATTATTTTCACTTTTTGAGATACAGCTGCTTTGTATCCTGTATGTAGGATCCACCTCTTATCGATCACTTTTAAGTTGTGAACTTAGACGTGATTGATAACAACTCGATCCGGCGTATCAGAGACATGTAGGACCCACTGTCACTGAATCCGTCAGTGCCGCTGACCTGACGGATTCCGGTTTCAGTGCAAGATACAGCTGCTCAGTATACAGGTTAGGCTGGATTCACACGAGCACATTACGTCCGTAATGGACGGACGTATTTAGGTTGCAAGTCCCGGACCGAACACACTGCAGAGAGCCGGGCTCCTAGCATCATAGATATGTACAATGCTAGGAGTCCCTGCCTCTCCGTGGAACTACTGTCCCGTACTGAAAACATGATTACAGTACGGGACAGTTGTCCGGCAGCGAGGCAGGGACTCCTAGCATCGTACATAAGTATGATGCTAGGAGCCCGGCTCCCTGCAGTGTGTTCGGTCCGGGACTTCCGGCCGAAATACGTCCGTCCATTACGGACGTAATGTGCTCGTGTGAATCCAGCCTTACTGTCACGATGCGGGGTGTGGACCCACTGGGCCATACCGCGTAGCGGGACGGCAGCTGACCAAACAGGTATAGTACAGAGTCTATAGTCCAGAAAGGGTACCTGTGGCAACTCGAACAGTAGCAAAGCAGGCTAGGCTGGGACCAGGCAGCGGGTAGATGTCAGGGGTGGCGTAACAGAACAGGCGTGGAATGCAGCACAACACGACAACAGCTCAGCACGGTACTTGATCTGGATAGCACTGGAAACAGCATCCAGGATACAGGAACAAGGAACACTTGGGAACTGGAAGACACTAGGAGACCATTTGCAAGACAAACTTTGGGTAATGAACCACGCTCAAGCAAAGAACAAGGGGGCAGAGCCTCTTTTATAGTCCAGTAGTCTCGATACCAGGAAGTGAGTGCCGGCGCCTCACTGGGGGACGATGCTGCAGAGAGCACACAAGTCCATGGCCACGGCCATCGAGGGGTAAGTCTGAACGACGGGCCGTGGCCATAGACGTTACAGTTACATAGCAGCTGTATATCCAAAAGTAAAAATAGTTTTTTAATAAAAAGTATTTAGAAAGTTACACCAAACACACTAATGACACATTTTTATTAAAAAACATAACAAAACTATTTCAAAGGTGCGCATAACTTTTAAATATCTTTATTTGCTTACTTTGCTTAGTTGTTTCATTTGATTTATGCTTTTGTATCTCCCACCATATGTATCTAATATTGTCTGATAATTTGTACGTGCTTGCATTTGTTTCAATAAACTTGGATTGTTTAACCCCTGGGCCAGGACATTTTTAAGATTAAGGACGAGACAACTTTTTTCGCCTTGGCATTCCGGATCATAAAATTTATTTTATCAATGTAAGTAAATGAGTTTGAGTTTTTACCATTCTTGGTTATCATATATTAGTGTTTCATTTTCCTTCATTTAATTTTGGGTGTACAAACAAAAACCCCCAAATTCTCTATTTATTTTCTTTCTTTACTCTGTTCATCCCTGATCTAAATGAAAAATATAAATTTATAGTATAGGTTGTTTTGTAGGCATACCAAATATACGCGGATTACTTCACATTATATGTATTTTATTAAATAACATATTTTATTCAATAAAATTTATTTTCTGTGTATTTTTTTGCATTTTATAAACAACAATATTCCTTAATTTTTTTTTGTCTAATATAGGGACTTATGTAGTTTACTTTATAGTTTACATTTTATTTTTTATGTACAATATACTGGCTTACTTCTGCATACCAGCATATTGTGCCTGTGCATAGAAATATGCAGAGGTGTCTATTAGGGAATACTGTAGCCTACCATAGACAGCCCTGGACCTTTTTCAGGTCCAGGGCTGTCTTAATGATGACATTAGCCTTGGCCCGTATACTGCTGGAACTGGCAATGCCCGCTACAATGGGGCTTCCTCTCGTGTAGAGTGCTGCAATTATGTTAGATTGTTGCACCAAAGGGGTTATCTTCCGGGATCTAAGTTTTCTCCGATCCTGGCAGTTGCTGCAGGAGGAGGGCTTTGTAATACAGCCCCGCTCCTACCCATGATCTCACAGGTGCACTGATTTAACAACATCATCATGATGAAAATGTCATCATGGATCAGCAACAGGTTAAGCAAATGAACAAAAAACACTGCTTAATGACAGTGCATGTATAATCCTGGGTACACATACCACAGGTTTTGTAGTTTTGTAAGTGCCTCCTTTACCTTCAGATTCAGTAAGATTTACCATAAAATTTGCATAGAATATAATCAAATGCCCCACAATGTATGAAAAGTAGTACAATAAAATCCTTCTTGAAGTTACAGTACTGTATCTTACCTCTGGCCTTTAGGCCTTTGGCGCACTTGGGTATACTGTGGCTGTGATTGATAGTGACCATGGCACCTAAGGAGTATGACAGAGGGTGGGGGCTCATGATTGCTATGTGCCAATGGGTAACTAGGTCTGACATAGGTTTGTGCCTATATAGAGACATGGCCTAATTGATTGCCTGTCAGTAAAACACTGACAGACATTAAAGGAGTTTTCCCATGAAGGACATTTATGACTTATCCACAGGATATGTCATAAATGTCAGATAGATGGGGGTCCCACCTCTGGGACCCGCACCTATCTCCAGAACGGGGCCGCCCTAAACTCCATTCAGCAGCGCTGTGTTGCGGCTGAATGAGGTGAATTCTGACCATAAAAAAGGTTTCATGGTCGTGAGTTACGAAAACAGCGTAACTCGCTTAGCTACGCTGTTTCCATAATTCCCATAGTAGTGAATGGCAGTTACGGAAGCAGCGTAGCATGCGAGCTACGCCATTTCCGTAACTATCATTCAGCTTTATGGAGCTTACGGAAACAGCGCAGCTCAGCGACCATGTTTTCATAAATCAGGACAATGTAACCTTTTTTATGATCGGCGTTCACCTTATTCAGCAGCAACACAGAGCGTCTAAACCTTTTTTATGGGGCCCAGTTCTGGAGATAGGTGCGGGTCCCAGTGGTGGGACCAGCATCTATCTGACATTTATGACATATCCTGTGGATATGTCATAAATGTTCTTCATGGGAAAACCCCTTTAATGCTTTGGAATACATTGAATACACACCCAAACTAATAACTAATAACTAACCCAAATTAATAATGGCCAGTTGTCAATTTATTAATAACTTTCTAGGAGGAATAACAGAGAACTGGCAGAATGCAGAGTTCTAAGAAAAGATGCTCCAGAATTGTTATTTCATAAATAATACAAGTATTTACTAAAACAGACATGTCAGGAGAGATATATTTATCTGGGTCCCATAACTCCAGAACTTGGGTCATATATGGCGGACCCAATTCTATCAGACATTTATGTCATATCCCATGAATGTTCCATAAATGTTTTACGTTGGGAAGTACTCATTAAGGCCCAAAATAGGCCAGTCCTTAAGGGGTTAACACCAAACGCAGTCCCCACCCATCCTCAACCCTGTACTGACATCTGTATTAAAGAAGGTGCTTTGTGGTATTGTCTTTAACCAGTTCAGGACCGGGCTATTTTGAGCCTTCAGGACCAGACACCGTTTAGCCATTTTTAGCACGTGTTAGTTAAATGGCTATAACTTTTTTATTTGTTGGGCTAACTACGTGATTTTTGCGACGTTTTTTTCCATAGACAATGCAGGTTTCTTTTTTTATCGTTTTTATACACACCTTTTTTGCTATTTTAGAATATAAAGTTTGACGATAATAGTAAAAAATAAGCTTTTTTAAGTTTCAGCTATTTTTTTTTGGTAATAACATAATTTTACCCTAAAATAGACCTTTTATTTGTGATTGTCATTGTCTGCCGTAAATTTTAATATATTACATGTCTATATTAGGGTAATTGGGTCAGCGCTAGCGTTACAACAATGATTGGCGGGGGGGAACGTTATTTTTGGGGGTGGGTATTTTATGTGTATTTATTATTTAATTTTTTTTTGCACTTTAATTTACTATTTTTTTATTACTATGGTCTGTCCCTCAAAGGTGAAAAAAGACCTTTGGGGAACTTTATATATATATATTTTTTCTTTTACACCATGTTTTTCCACTGTAACTGGAGCTGCACAGGGGAAATCAGCCCTCTCATAGTGACGATTGTCACTAATAGGGCTGTACTGGGTCTAGTTAGACCCAGCAGCAGTCTGCCACTAACGGCACCGGCGATCATGTGACCAGTCACATGATCACAGGGAGGAATAGAGACAGCGGCGCGGCCGTTGCCTCTATTCCTATACACAGCGTTCATTGAGCGCTGTGTAAAAAGACATCGGAGAAGACAGAAGCAGCGAAAGCTGCTTCTATCCTCCCCTCAGGGTCCCCGGCAGTCACTGACAGCCGGAGACCCGACATTCAGCTGCCCGATCGCGCGGGCAGCAAGTTAAAACCCGAGCAGTGAAAAGTCTATGGCTCGGGTTTTAAGGACCCTGACTGCTGGCCGTAAAAATACAGCCAGCGGTCGGGAACCAGTTAAAGGATTTCAAAAAAAAGAATAGGATATTTCACTTTCCGGTTGGCTCTTGTTTAACCCCTACCCGACCACCCCACGTAGATTAACGGGCTGCAGCATTGGTCCTTGTGCCTGCAGCTCGTTAATCTACGTGTGCTCCTAACAGAGCACACAGGCACTCCCCGCAGCCCGGCATCTCCCAGTATGGGCTGCCACTAGCAGCCTTAGTACTGGGGGAAAACATCGGGTCGGATTACAGCCGTGATCCCCACGATTAACCCCTTAAATTCGGCGGTCAATAGCGACCGCCGCATTTAAGTTGTTATAATCGGCATGACGCGGCGCGATTGCGGGGGCCGATTGTTGGTATGGCAACCGGAAGCCTAACAAAGGCCATCTATCGAAGGCGATTAGGTCCTGCCAGAGGCAGGACTTAAAGAGGCTCTGTCACCAGATTTTGCAACCCCTATCTGCTATTGCAGCAGATAGGCGCTGCAATGTAGATTACAGTAACGTTTTTATTTTTAAAAAACGAGCATTTTTGGCCAAGTTATGACCATTTTTGTAGTTATGCAAATGAGGCTTGCAAAAGTCCAAGTGGGTGTGTTTAAAAGTAAAAGTCCAAGTGGGCGTGTATTATGTGCGTACATCGGGGCGTTTTTAATACTTTTACTAGCTGGGCGCTCTGAAGAGAAGTATCATCCACTTCTCTTCAGAACGCCCAGCTTCTGACAGTGCAGATCTGTGACGTCACTCACAGGTCCTGCATCGTGTCGGCCACATCGGCAACAGAGGCTACAGTTGATTCTGCAGCAGCATCAGCGTTTGCAGGTAAGATCGACTTACCTGCAAACGCTGATGCTGCTGCAGAATCAACTGTAGCCTCTGTTGCCGATGTGGCCGACACGGTGCAGGACCTGTGAGTGACGTCACAGATCTGCACTGTCAGAAGCTGGGCGTTCTGAAGAGAAGTGGATGATACTTCTCTTCAGAGCGCCCAGCTAGTAAAAGTATTAAAAACGCCCCGATGTACGCACATAATACACGCCCACTTGGACTTTTACTTTTAAATACACCCACTTGGACTTTTGCAAGCCTCATTTGCATAACTACAAAAATGGTCATAACTTGGCCAAAAATGCTCGTTTTTTAAAAATAAAAACGTTACTGTAATCTACATTGCAGCGCCTATCTGCTGCAATAGCAGATAGGGGTTGCAAAATCTGGTGACAGAGCCTCTTTAATATGCCCCCTGTCAGTGTGAAACTGACAGGTATAATAACCTGCAATACATAAGTATTGCAGGGTATTATAACAACGATCCATCAATTGGATCTTCAAGTCCCTAGTGTGACTAAAAAAGAAAAAGTAAAAAAAAGTTACAAAAAAATGTACAAAAGTAAAATTTCTAAATAATAAAATAAAGAAATCACCCTTTTTCCCTTATAAAATCCTTTATTATTAGAAAAAAATTAAAAAAATAAATAAACTATGAATAATTAGCATCGCTGCGTCTGTCACATCCTGAATTCTAAAAATATAATGTCATTTACCCCGCACGGTGACCACCATAAAAAAGAATAATAAAAAACTATACCGGAATCACTATTTTTAGCTCCCAAAAAATTGAATAAATTGGGATCAAAAAGTCGCATTTACCCAAAAATGGTATTAATAAAAACTACAGTTTGTTCCGCAAAAAATAAGCCCTCACACAGCTTTCCTGATATAAAAATAAAAAAGTTGCGACTCTTAGAATATGGCAACACAAAAACAAAGTAATTTTTTTAAAACCTTGATTTTATCGTGCAAACACCGTAAAACATAAAAACCTACACTACCGTTCAAAAGTTTGGGGTTACCCAGACAATTTTGTGTTTTCCATGAAAACTCACACTTATATTTATCAAATGAGTTGCAAAATGACTAGAAAATATAGTCAAGACATTGACAAGGTTAGAAATAATGATTTTTATTTGAAATAATAATTTTCTCCTTCAAACTTTGCTTTCGTCAAAGAATGCTCCATTTGCAGCAATTACAGCATTGCAGACCTTTGGCATTCTAGCTGTTAATTTGCTGAGGTAATCGGGAGAAATTTCACCCCATGCTTCCAGAAGGCCCTCCCACAAGTTGGATTGGCTTGATGGGCACTTCTTGCGTACCATACGGTCAAGCTGCTCCCACAACAGCTCTATGGGGTTGAGATCTGGTGACTGCGCTGGCCACTCCATTACAGATAGAATACCAGCTGCCTGCTTCTTCCCTAAATAGTTCTTGCATAATTTGGAGGTGTGCTTTGGGTCATTGTCCGGTTGTAGGATGAAATTGGCTCCAATCAAGCGCTGTCCACAGGTATGGCATGGCGTTGCAAAATGGAGTGATAGCCTTCCTTATTCAAAATCCCTTTTACCTTGTACAAATCTCCCACTTTACCAGCACCAAAGCAACCCCAGACCATCACATTACCTCCACCATGCTTGACAGATGGCGTCAGGCACTCTTCCAGCATCTTTTCAGTTGTTCTGCGTCTCACAAATGTTCTTCTGTGTGATCCAAACACCTCAAACTTCGATTCGTCTGTCCATAACACTTTTTCCAATCTTCCTCTGTCAATGTCTGTGTGCTTTTGCCCATATTAATCTTTTCCTTTTATTAGCCAGTCTCAGATATGGGTTTTTCTTTGCCACTCTGCCCTGAAGGCCAGCATCCCGGAGTCGCCTCTTCACTGTAGACATTGACACTGGCGTTTTGCGGGTACTATTTAATGAAGCTGCCAGTTGAGGACCTGTGAGGCGTCTATTTCTCAAACTAGAGACTCTAATGTACTTGTCTTGTTGCTCAGTTGTGCAGTGGGGCCTCCCACTTCTCTTTCTACTCTGGTTAGAGCCTGTTTGTGCTGTCCTCTGAAGGGAGTAGTACACACCGTTGTAGGAAATCTTCAGTTTCTTGGCAATTTCTCGCATGGAATAGCCTTCATTTCTAAGAACAAGAATAGACTGTCGAGTTTCACATGAAAGCTCTCTTTTTCTAGCCATTTTGAGAGTTTAATCGAACCCACAAATGTAATGCTCCAGATTCTCAACTAGTTCAAAGGAAGGTCAGTTTTATAGCTCCTCTAAACAGCAAAACTGTTTACAGTGGTGCTAACATAATTGCACAAGGGTTTTCAAGTGTTTTCTAATCATCCATTAGCCTTCTAACACAGTTAGCAAACACAATGTACCATTAGAACACTGGAGTGATGGTTGTTGGAAATGGGCCTCTATACACCTATGTAGATATTGCATTAAAAAGCAGATGTTTGCAGCTAGAATAGTCATTTACCACATTAACAATGTATAGAGTGTATTTCTGATTAATTTAATGTTATCTTCATTGAAAAAAAAGGTGCTTTTCTTGCAAAAATAAGGAAATTTCTAAGTGACCCTAAACTTTTGAACGGTAGTGTATATACATATGGTATCGCCGTAATCACATCGACCCAGAGAATAAAGTAAGTATATAATTTATAATGCACGGTGAACGCCGTAAAAAAAAAGAATAATAAACAATAGAAGTTTTCACGGCCTAATTCCACTAAATTCAGCAAAAAACCTATGGGATCAAAATAATCACTATACCCCTAGATAAATTCTTTTTAGGGCTGTAGTTTCCCAAATGGGGTCACTTCTGGGGGGAGTCCACTGTTTTGGTCCCTCAGGGGCTTTTTTTACAAATGCGACATGACACCTGAAAAGCAATCCAGGAAACTTGAGCTCCAAAAGCCAAATAGTGCTCCTTTCCTTCTGAGCCCTGCCGTGTGTCCAAACAGCTGTTTATCACCACATATGGGGTATAGCCGTAATCAGGAGAAATTACTTTACAAATCTTGTGGTGCTTTTACTTCTTTATTCCTTGTAAAAATTGATAATTTCTAAGTTTTATTGGAAAAAATGTAGAGTTTACTTTTTACAGACTAATTCCAGTAATTTCAGCAAAAAAACTGTGGGGTTAAAATGCTCTATACCCCTTGATGAATTCCTTGAGGGGTGTAGTTTGCCAAATGGCTTCTTTTTGGGGGTGTTTCCACTATTTTGGCCCCACAAGACCTCTTCGAACCTGACATGGTGCCTAAAATAAATTCTAATAAAAAGGAGGCCCCAAAATCCTCTAGGTGCACCTTTGCTTCTGAGGCCTGTGCTTCAGTCCATTACCACACTAGGGCCACATGTGGGATATTTCTAAAAACTGCAGAATCTGGGCAATAAATATTGTGTTGCGTTTCTCTAGTAAAACATTTTGTGTTACAGAAAAAAATGGATTAAAATGGATTTTCTGACAAAAAAAAAGAAATTTGTAAATTTTCCCTCTACATTGCTTTAATTTCTGTGAAACACCTAAAGTGTAATGAAAATTTCTAAATGCGGTTTTGGAAACTTTGAGGGGTGCAGTTTTTAAATTTGGGTGACTTATTGGGGGTTTCTAATATATAAGGCCCTTAAAGCCACATCAGAACTGAACTGATACCTATAAAAATAGGTTTTGGAAATTTTCATGAAAATGTGAGAAATTGCTGCTAAAGTTCTGAGCCTTGTAACGTCCCAGAAAAAAA
Organism: Rhinoderma darwinii; assembly: GCF_050947455.1. NCBI lineage: Eukaryota > Metazoa > Chordata > Amphibia > Anura > Rhinodermatidae > Rhinoderma > Rhinoderma darwinii. Next base: position 70,613,862 of record NC_134688.1, read on the forward strand.
AAAGGATGTTCAAAAAAACGATGCCTATATAAAGTAGACATATGGGAAATGTTAATTAGTAACTATTTTATGTGGTATTGCTATCTGTTTTACAAGCAGATATATTTAAATTTAGAAAAATGATAATTTTTGGACTTTTTCTCTAAAGTTTGGTGTTTTTCACAAACAAATAGTGTATTTATTGATCTAATTTTTCCACTAACATAAAATACAATATGTCACGAGAAAACAATCTCAGAATCGCTTGTATCGGTAAAAGCCCAAGTTATTACCACATAAAGTGACACGTCAGATTTGAAAAAATCGGCTCCGTCCACAAGGCCAAAACAGGCTCAGTACGCAAAGGGGTTAACATTGATGATGGTCCGTTCCTTGGATCCTGAAAATTGTCCTTAATAAAGTCGATCCGATATACTATACATGTTAGTTGGTCGAGAGCATACATTGGTTGACTGACTGCATACTTAAACAGTTAGTGAAATGCTCTCATAGGCACTTTTTGGATATTCAAAGTTATAGAGAGTACTGATATTTGCTTCTTTGAGAGGTATGGGGAGTTTTCAGGAAAATAGACCCTCACTAATCTTAGCTAAATTTCATCCCCTGACACATACATTTTGATATAACTTTTTTGCGTTCAGACAGAAATCATCGAGGACTTCACAATGAAGGTTATCGAGGGGCTACAGAGAAAAGCAATCTACAGCACAAATGGATGATCTTGCAGATCACAGCTGCCCTGGTTCAGATTTTCTTTCATACGTCTTCATATAAATTTCATAGGAAGTTGATTAACAAAAGCATGTTTTTAGAATAGTTCTTAGAAAGAAAAACCTTGGTAAACTCCAAACAGATGTTATCATGGTTATAATCAAATCCATTCACTACATAATGCGGGACGGGCTAATCGATCTTTAGGAGCCACAATAAGGCTATAGCTGTCATTCTAGAGCCTTTGTCTGCAGGCAGCATTATCAATACAATCAGTCAAATCGCATAGCAGCGATTGCAGAGTAGTTAGGCCTCATGCACACGACCGTAGCCATGTGCACGGACGTGGTTTCCGGGTTGGCCGACGGCGGAGTGACAGCCGCGAGCCGCCCGCAAATCGCGGCCATTATTTTCACGGTCGTGGTCAAGGCCCCATAGGAATGAATGGGGCCGCAATTCTCCCGTGGATTTTCGTGGGAATTGCGGCCGCAAAAGCGCATTCGAGTGCCTGAGGCCTTACTCCTACAACAGAAATGTGCCTTTCCCATACAAATAGGACAGTCAGAGTAGTGTGCATACAAATGTGCCAGCCACTGTGCCCTTTTTATACTACATATATCTCATCCATGGTCCTGCACTGCTCTCTCATTTTATTTCAGGAATTTACATACATGCAGCCAATCAGCAGTCATCCTACTTTCTGGAGTCAAAGACCAGCGATAGGGAAGACAAGACACACAAAAAGAATCATAGAAGGTATGCGCTTCAGGACAGTGGAAGGTTCAGTAAATCCTAGAATCTTGTTTGGCATTAGACTGGGCCGCCTGAAACTATAAAAAAACGGCATATTAGCTGCATTGAGGCCACTTGGAGACTATAGTCAAATGTGCACTAAACTGATACTTCGTACATTCTTCTGTATCATATTAAAATTTAAAGGGGTTGTCCACTTTTTATTTTTTGTATTCATTTATTTATAGAATAGGAAATCATAAATTTTCCTGATATACATGTATTAAAAAAAAATCAGCTCACATACCTTTTTTTATATCAGTGCCATAGCCTTATTCTAAAAAAGAAAATAGTGTATCTACATATGTATTAGGATAACTGAATGGACTAAAGATGGTGTCAGTCATGTGACCCACCAGCCACACAGCATGTGGCCACTACCATTCAGGTAACACTGTCCAGGTATCTAACAGGTGAATAGTATTTTACTAAAGAGAATAAAGTATTTCTACATATAGCAGCATCTCACCTTTTCTGTTAGTGTCTCTGAGTAGCAGCTCTTACATTCTTCTCCCGGTCTCCTCTTTGTTGTTGCTTTTGTTTTGTTATCTTTATTAACAACATGACAACATCACCTACAGACAGACGGCCATTTTGCAAATCATCTAGAGAGAAATTGCCCATCAGGAAAATGTATGGCATATCCACAGAATATGCCATAAATGTCAGATAGATGCGGGTCCCACCTTGGAGCCACTGCCGAACTAGGAGTCCTGGAGAAGCGGTTCAGGACCACAGGCTTCAGCAAGGAGACATGGAAGGAGTTTGGAATCTTGAGGGTAGGAGGCCGCCGAAGCTTGTAAGAGACGGGATTAATTTGCAGCAGAATCTCGAAGGGTCCGAGGAACCTGGGGCAAACTTGTAAGATGGCACCCTCAGCCGGATATTCTTTGAAGACAGCCAGACCTTGGTTCCTGGAAGAAACTGGGGAGGTTCACGTGTTCTGGTGTCTGCCTTTTTCTTCATGCGGTCGACCACCAGCAGAATAGAATATCTGGTCTGCTGCCAGAGCTGAAGAAAGTCCCTGAAGGTAGAGTCAGCTGCAGGCACCTGGGACATAGTGGAGACAGAAAGAGGTATTTGTGGATGTTGGCTGTAAACAATGAAGAACGGAGTGGAGGTGGTGGACTCACTAGTATAGAAGCAGCTGCACCCAGTCATCATGCTGTCTGGAGATAAAGTGCCGCAGATAGTTCTCCATAATCTGGATTACCCTCTCGACTTGACCATTGGACTGGGGATGGTAGGCCAAGGAGAAGTCCAACTTTACACTGAGGAGACCGCAGAGTTCTCTCCAGAACTTTGAGGTGAACTGGACCCCTCGATCCGAGACAATATGCAGAGGCAAGCCGTGCAGACGGAAGAGTTGTTGAACGAAGAGATCGGCCAGTCGGGAAGCAGAAGGCAGGCCAGTCAGTGGAATAAAATGAGCCATCTTGGAAAATCGATCCACCACCATCCAGACCACACTGCATCCAGCAGAGAGAGGCAGATCTGTGACACAGTCCATTGCGATATGTCGCCAGGGACATCAGGCACAGGCAGTGGTTTGAGCAGACCAGCTGGTCTGGAGTGGGCAACTTTGTTTGCTGTGCATACCGTACAGGAGGAGACAAAGTCCATGACATCTTTGGGCAGCGTGGGCCACCAGAACTGATGGGCAATTAGGTCTCGATTCTTACGGGCACCCGCGTGACCTGCCAGCTTGGAACTGTGTCGCCAGCGAAGGATTCTTCCTCTGTCTGCCAGATGTACAAAAGTCCTTCCCGGAGGAATATCTCTAAATTGCAGAGGGTTGACAGAGAAGATGCAGGAAGGGTCAATAATATTCTGTGGGGACTCCATAGTGTCCTCTGTCTCAAACGACCTAGACAAGGCATCGGCCCTCACATTCTTGTTGGCAGGTCGGAAGTGGAGCTCAAACTGGAACCAAGCGAAGAACAGCGACCACCTGGCTTGACGAGGATTCAGCCATTGAGCCGTCTGAAGATAGGTAAGGTTCTTGTGGTCCGTGAAGACCGGGATTGGATGAGCTGCCCCTTTTAGTAGATGTCTCCACTCCTGCAGGGCCAGCTTGATGGCCAGTAACTCCCGATCCCCAATCGAGTAGTTGTGATCTGCGGAAGAAAACAGCTTAGAGTAGTAGCCACATACCACAGTCTTTCCTTTCAAACCTCTCTGGAACAAAAGTGCGCCAGCACCAACAGAGGAGGCATCCACCTCTAACGAAAACTGTAGGGACACATCAGGATGATGAAGAATTGTGGCTGACGTGAAGGCCTTCTTTAAGCTCTTGAACGCGGCCTCTGCTTCTGGAGACCACACCTTGGCATTCATGTCCTTTTTGGTGAGGGTAGAGATGGGAGCTGTCAATGAGGAGAAGTTGGGAATGAACAGCCGGTAGAAGTTGGCGAATCCCAGGAAGCGCTGTATTGCCCTTAAGCCTTGAGGGCGTGGCCATTCCAGGACAGCCTTTACCTTCTCAGGATCCATTTTGTTTTGAGGCCCTGATCGGAGATGGTATAGCCCAGGAAGGGTAGAGACTTTTTTTCGAACACGCACTTCTCCAGCTTGGCATATAGGTGATTCTCCCTTAATCGAAGCAAAACCTGGCGGACATGTCTCTGGTGAGTTACTGGATCTGGGGAAAAAATAAAAATGTCATCGAGATACACCACAACACAAACATAGAGGATATCACGAAAAATGTAATTGACGAATTCTTGAAAAACCGCGGGGGTGTTACACAGGCCGAAGGGCATAACCAGGTTTTCGTAGTGTCCATCACGTGTATTAAATGCCGTTTTCCACTCGTCATCCTGACGAATCCGGATTAGATTGTAGGCCCCCCGCAGGTCTAGTTTAGAAAAAAAAATTGCCCCCCGTATGCGATCAAATAGTTCAGAGATTAAGAGCATTGGGTATCTGCTCTTTACCGTGATCTGGTTGAGACCCCGGTAGTCAATGCAGGGACGGAGGGATCCGTCTATTTTCTTGACAAAGAAAAACCCAGCTCCAGCCGGGGATGAGGATTTACGTATGAAGCCCCTCTCTAGATTCTCCTTAATATAGGCAGACGTTGACTGGGTTTCAGGTAAGGAGAGAGGGTATACTCTACCATGAGGAGGAGACGAATCAGGAACCAAGTCAATAGGACAATCATACGCTCGATGTGGTGACAATGTCTCCGCTTCCTTCTTGTCGAAGTAATCTGAGAACTGAGAGTAACAAGGAGGCAACTCTGCCAATGACTGATGTGGGGGAGACTGAGGCGGATGGATATGCCCCAGACAGTGGTTGAGACACTTGGGACCCCACTGGAGAACCTCTCCGGAGTTCCAATCCAGGACTGGGTCATGGAGACGGAGCCAAGGCAAACCCAGCAGCACGGGGTTGACGGCCTAGGGCAGGACAAACAGGGAGATGAGCTCAGAGTGAAGGGCTCCCACTTGAAGCCTCAGCGGCTAGGTCACAGACAATATTGGGTCAGCCAGTGGCAGTCCATCTACCGAGGCAACAGCCAATGGCTTCTCCAGAAGAACAGTGGGCAAGTGAAGAAGATCCACAACGTCTTGGCGTATGAAATTAGCTGCAGAGTCCAGGTAGGCAGAGACCGGATGGGGCCTCTCACCAGTGACAATGGTCACAGGGATGAACAGCTTGTAGGAGAGTTCTCTATCAAATGCTGTGTCGCCCAGGGTTGTCTCTCCAACCAATCCTAGGCATTGGAGTTTTTTGGCTTCTGGAGACACAGACACACGACATGGGCAGCGAGGCCGCAATATAGTCAGAGTCCAGAAGTGCGCATGCACTGTTTCTCCTGAACAGACAGTTTAAGCCGATCCACTTGCATCGGGACCTCAGGTGGAGAAGTAGATGAAGGCAAGAGGGGTTGCTGGAAGTTGGGCGCCAGTCTAGGAAGCCTCCTCTCTTGTCGAACCTCTTGGGATCTTTCTCTGAGCCTCATGTCCACTTGGGTGGCAAGTAGAATCAGGTCGTCCAAGGTAGATGGTAGATCCCGAGCAGCAAGTTCGTCCTTGATCTCAGATGATAGGCCATGCCAGAAGGAAGCTACAAACGCCTCGTTGTTTTAGGACAGTTCTCCTGCCAGGGTCCGGAACTGGATGGTGTACTCGCCCACGGAGACATCCCCCTGGCGAAGGTTCAGCATAGCAGTAGCTGCCGACGAGACTCGTCCAGGCTCCTCAAACACAGTGCGGAATAACCGCATGAACCCTTGAAAGTCTCGGGTCCCTGTTGTTCCCAGATTGGGTTCACCCATGCCAGGGCCTTGAAAGCAAGTAACGAGATAATGCAGGTGATCCTAGCTCCGTCTGAAGGAAATGCTCTGGCATGCAGGGAGAAGTGGATATGACACTGGTTAAGAAATCCCCTGCACGTGCTTTCGTCTCCATGGAAACGAGGTGGCAGTGGCAGCGAGAACCGAGGATCAGAACCGGAGCTGCCAGGAGGTGTAGCAGGAGGATCAGTCGGAGAGGCTGGAACAGGTGCAGAGAAGGAAGCAGCTAGCGCCCCTAGCTGCTGTGCCATGGAGTCTACTGCCACAAGAAGTTGATCCTGTCGTGCTCGCAGGTCCTGCAGGTCCGCCTGCATGGCTTGGGAGGGTGACAGGCCCTTGAATTGACCATCGGGGTCCATGGCCTGAGCGTAGCGGGATAGCAGCTGGCCAAACAGGTACAAAACAATGTCTATAGTCCAGAAAGGGTACCTGAGGCAATGTAGACAGTAGCGGTGGATTCAGGTTAAGATGAGGCTCTGACAGTAGACAGACACCTGGCAGGGTGTGACACAATAGATGCAGCAGAAGCCACAACACGACTCCAACTCTTGACGGCACAGAGGCACGGTGGCATACAGGATACAGGCAGCAGGAACGGGTAACTGGAAAACACTAGGAGACCATTTGCAATGACAAACTTTAGGTAACACAACAACGCTCAGGCAGTGAGATGCCGCCGAGAACTCACACGTCCATGGCCGCGGCCGTCAGAGAGTAAGTCAGGACGACGGTCCACGGCCATAAACATTACAGTCCATATATGGACAGTGATGTCAGGGGCTTCCCCAGAGTTCCGGAGCAGAGCCTATACTAGTGCTCTGCTCTGGGACTCCGGCTCTGGGGTTTCCCCTGACATCACTCTCCATATATGGAGAGTGATGTCAGGAGCAGAGCTGGGGTCACAGGCAGAGTGCTAGTAGGTTGCCCTTGACATCACATTCTGGTCCTGGAGGATCCCCTGACGTCACTGTCTATGGAGGAATCCCCGGCCAAAGCATCGACAATGCTCTGACTGGGGATTCCACTCCTAGAGGGAGCTCCAATGGAGCTATCTGCTGGAGGGGGGGGGGGGTGTGGCACTATCTACAGAGGGCACTGTGGCTTTACCTACAGAGGGCAATGTGGCATTATCTACAGAGCGCACTGTTGCACTATCTACAGAGGGCACTGTGGCACTATCTAGAGAGGGCCCCTAAGAAGGGGCTGCCCAATCTTGACATTCTTGCGTCTGTCAAACGCTGCCAACTGAGCTGCCGACCTGCATTTAGCGACTCTTGAACTGGAAAACTGGATTGTTAAAATAAGCACGTGGAGTAAATTTCCGGTAAGTTTAAACCGAACGGTATTATTATACTAATGTAGTATTGTTATAGCAGTTCAAATAACGAATTGATTAACAATAATTTTGTATTGTATTAAGGGTATGGGCACACATAGTGTTTTCAGCCGTTTTTTGGGCCTTAAAAATCAGTTCCGGCGGGGCATTTTTTTACGCCTCGTTTTCATAAAACGGCACATAAAAAAACGCCCGCGAAGAAGAAGTGCATGTCACTTCTTGGGCCGTTTTTGGAGCCGTTTTTAATTGACTCTATAGAAAAACAGCATTAAAAACGGCCGTAAAAAAACGCAGCAAAAAACGCGAGTTGCTAAAAAAAGTCTGAAAATCAGGAGCTGTTTTCCCTTTAAAACAGCTCCGTATTTTCAGACGTTTTTTGATAAACGTGTGAACATACCTGAAGGGTATGTTCACACCGAGTTTTTTGCAGGAAATTCCGCCTGTAAAATCAGCTCCGTTTTTTTAAAGCGTTTTTTTTGCATTACACGCAGTTTTTGACATGGTTTCTGAGGCGGTTTTTTAAAGACAGCCCTCTGTGGGGTTGTACTTCCCAGAGGGCTATGAAAGCTCCACCCATCCTCCTCCTAGGTGTCATTTTATGCATAGTAGTGCTAGAGAGATGAGAATCTCCTGGTTTAATAAAAAAAATGGACCAAAATCAACAGCAGGATATCAGTGGGGCCACACCACAGTCAAGAATCAAGGTAAGGAGGCGTGAGATGCGCCACCTCATGAAGGTGGTTATCAACGTTGTGCGATGGCGTAGGTTGCATCATGGAAGGTGTGATCAACACTTTTTCTACCCTCCATTAGCCAATTTTAGACAAAGCATTCATTTCTGTTCAACACTTTATTTTTCACCGGAGGAAGAACAACAGAGAGAATGCCACCGTCTTTATTGGGTACACTCTATTAATGATTTACGGCCACAGAGGGGACAGATTGGACAGCTGTATATAGAACTGCGATGGTGAGTTCTTGTATTTTTTCTAGTTGCAACTGTATAAAATTGTGAACAGAGAGAACTATGATCCTGTCCTTTTAACCACTAAATGCCATGGTTTATAGCATCCACTGCATCCAGGCCATTAGCAGTGATATAACTACCACTGTAGCAACCAAATCAGCTGCTACAGGGCACACGGCATGAGGGTGCCCATGCCGCCCACCAGCACAGGCCCCCCCATGCCCGGTGGTGCAGCTAGCTGCTGATATGGCTATTACAGTGGTGGCCATGCTACATTGAATAGGACCTGCATCCCTGGACGCAGATACTATTGAATGGTATGGCATAGCAGGGAGGAATCTCCCTGCTCTGCCATAGGCTACAGGCCATGTTTGTAATGCAGTCTTTATCATGCGCAGAGACAGGATCCCTGCGCAGGCTGGCGTGATGACGTTGCTGCATCACGCCGGCCTATGCAAGGATCCCATTGGCATTGATGTTGTGGATCAGCTCAGTTCATCGCCTAGGTGAGTATAATTTTTTTTTATTTTATTTGGGGGGGGGGTGTGGTTGTATGGCGCTATCTACAGTGGGGGCTGTATGGCGCTATCTACAAGGGGGAGGTGGGGGTGCTATCCACAAGTGGGTTGTGACACTGTCTACAGCGAGGGGGCTGTTATGGCTGTTTGACGGTGGCAAATGAAAAACTAAAATGTAACTTAATAAACAAAAAAGGGCTTAATCCATTTTGATGTTTCTTTACAGCTATCCTGAGAAGTTTAGTGATTTCTGTAGAATGCATGTAGAATTTCAGCGCATTTAATAGGCTGGATGGGATCCTGCAAACACATCTGATGCACCAGGACACCACCATGAGGAGGGCCATCAGTCATACGGAGAGTCTGCTAATCACGTTATAGTGATTTTTCTATTGTGTGTTTTGCCTTCTTGACCATCTACAAAATTTCTATGATAAATATTAATGGGTATGGTCAAGATAGGCATGTGTATAATTGATTGCTCCTTGTACTAATTTTATTCTCTTTCTCTCTCTCTCTTTCAGATTTTTGGCAACTGGGGAGAGTTATGCATCTCTGCACCTCCAATTCCGGGTTGGTAAATCTACCATCTCCGGAATTGTGAGGAGTACATGCCATGTGATCTGGCAGCACTTACAGCCCATTTTGATGCCCAGTCCAACCCAGGGGACTTGTTTGCAGGCAGCAGCAGGCTTTCAGTCTGTGGCCAATTTCCCAAACTGCATAGGCGTCGTCGACGGGAATTACATACCAGCAGCCACCGCACTCGGGTTCACATTACTTCAATTACAAGAAGTACTTTTCTGTGGTCCTGATGGCGGTGTCTGATGCCTCGTATAAGTTTGTTTCTGTCGAAGTCAGCGCCTATGGCAGTACTGGGGACTGCCGGGCGCTACTGACATCGACATTTGGCCAGCGAGTGCTGGTCGATCAGGTGACTCTGCCCCCTCCAAGACCTCTTCCTTCTGGGTAGCACGCATCCATTCCCTTTCATCATGGTACAGGATGAGGATTTTCCGCTGATGACCAACCTGCTGTGCCCATACCCACGGAGGGGACTGGATGCCCGGAGGAGAGTCTTCAACATGAGGCTGAGCCAGGCACGACGCTTTGTGGAGTGCACCTTCGGGATCATGAGTAGTAAGTGGAGGGTCTTCACCTGTGCAATGCAGTTGGATCCAGGCACAGTTGACATTGTCATTAAAGCTGCCTGTGTGCTCCATAACTATGTTCGTGACTATGACAGTTTGTAACAAATGGAACCCCAGCACACACTGCAAGCACAAAAGGATCTAGATGCAAAATGTTTTTATTTTATTATAGCACAAATGGCTGCGTTATAATATATAGAAATAATAATGAGCGACTTGGTAATCGACGTTTCGGCCAATCCACGGCCTTTGTCACTGTCGCTGGTAATGAAATGAACGGTGTCTGGGATGTCCGCCGGACCTGCCCATGTATGTGGACATCCCAAAGGCCGTGGATGTCACGATCTGAGGGTATGTGGACCCACTGGGCCATACCGCCGTAGTGGTATAGCAGCTGGCCAAACGGTACAAAGTCAATGTCTATAGTTCAGATAAGGTACCTGTGGCAATTCAGAGAGTAGCGATAGTTTACGTTCGGATGGAACTCTGGCGGCAGGCAGACAACAGGTGCGGTGAAACACAGCGGGTGTAGCAGGCGACACAACATGACTCCAACTCTGTACAGCACAGGAACACGGTAGCATGGGATACAGATAGCAGAAACGGGAACACTGGGAACTGGAAAACAATTAAAGGACCATTTGCAAAGACTAACTTAGGTATACAACAACAATGCTCAGGCAATGCAGGAAGGGGCAGGGCCCTTCTTATGGCCAAGGGTGATCATGGGCTAATTTTGGTAACGAATTCAGGCCTGGCACAAGCGTGCGCGTGCGCCCTACGGGGCACAGCAGAGTGAAGCAGAGTGAAGTAGAGTGAAGCGGAAGTGAGCCTGATCCATGGCTGCGGTCATCAGGAGGTGAGTAATCCCGATGGTCTGCGTCCATGGGTGCTACAGTGAGCAATCTTATTAGCCGCGCACACCGAGCAGGACAAAACAAAGTCCATGATGTCTTTGGGCAGCGTGGACCACTAGAAATGATGGGCAATGAGGTCTCGAGTCTTACGGGTTCCCACGTGACCTGCCAGTCTGGCGCTGTGTCCCCAGCGGAGGATTCTCCCTCTGCCACGCGCACAAATGTCCTCCCCGGAGGGATGTCTCTAACATGCAGGGGTTGACAGAGACAATGCAAGACGGATCGATAATATTTTGTGGAGACTCCATGGTGTCCTCTGTCTGGAACAACCCGGATAAGGCATCGGCCCCCACATTCTTGTCGGCCGGACAGTAGTGGCGCTCAAACTGGAACCGGGCAAAGAACAGTGACCACCTGGCTTGACAGGCGTTCAGCCGTTCGGCCGTCTGGAGATAGGTGAGGTTCTTGTGGTCAGTGAATATCAGGATGGGATGAGCTGTGCCCTCTAGTAGGTGTCTCCACTCCTCCAGAGCCAGTTTGATGGCTAGTAACTCCGGATCCCCAATCGAGTAGTTGTGCTCTGAGGAAGAGAAACGCTTGGAGCAATAGCCACCTACCATTGTCTTGCCTTTGGGACCTCTCTGGACAGAAGTGCGCCAGCACCAACAGAGGAGGCATCCACCTCCAACGAAAACTGTAGAGATACATCAGGATGATGGAGGGTTGAGGCTGACATGAAGGCACTCTTCTAGCTATTAAATGCGTATTCCGCTTCTGGAGTCCACACATGCCTTTTTTGGGGAGGGTGGAGATGGGAGCAATCAGTGTGGAGAAGTTTGGGACGAACTGCCGGAAGAAATTGGCGAATCCCAGGAAACGCTGTATGGCCATTAAGCCTTGAGGACGTGCCATTACAGGGCGGCCTTTACCTTCTCAGGATCCATCTTGAAACCTTGATCTGAGATAATGTAGCCCAGGAAGGGTAGAGACTTTCTCTCGAACATGCATTTCTCCAGCTTGGCATACAGGCGATTTACCTTAATCGCAGCAAAACTTGACGGACATGTCTCTGATGAGTCACTGGTTCTGGGGAAAAAAAGAATGTCATCGAGATAGACCACAACACAGACATAGAGGAGATCTCAGAAGATGTGATGGACGAACTCTTGGAAGCGTTACACAGACCGAAGGGCATTACCAGGTATTCGTAGTGCCCGTGTCGAGTGTTAAATGCCGTCTTCCATTTGTCAACCCGGTGAATCCGTATTAGGTTGTAGGCCCCCCTCAGGTCTAGCTTAGAAAAATTTTTTGATCCTCATATGCGATCAAACAGTTCTGAAATCAATGGCAACGGATATCTATTTTTTACCGTAATCTGGTTGAGGCCCCGGTAGTCGATACAGGGTCGAAGAGATCCGTCCCTCTTTTTGACAAAGAAGAACCCGGCCCTGGAGGAGGATTTCCGTATGAAACCACTCTACAAATTCTCCTTAATATAGGCGGACATAGACTGAATCTCTGGAAAGGAGAGAGGGTAGACCCTTCCACGGGGAAGGGATGCGTCAGGAAACAGATCAATAGGTCTCAGCCTCCCTCTTGCTAAAGACATCCGCAAACTGTGAGTAGTGAGAAGGCATTCCTGCCAATGACTGAGACTGAGGAGACTGGGCCGAATGGATCTGACCCAGGCAGCGGTTGAGGCACTCGGAACCCCACTGGAGAACCTCTCCAGAATTCCAGTCCAGAACAGGGGCATGTAGTCCAAGCCAGGGCAGGCACAGCAGCACAGGGTTGACGGCCTTGGACAGGAGAAAAAACGAGCTCAGAATGAAGGGCTCCCACTTGGAGCTTTAGTGGTTTGGTCACAGCTACAATAGGGTCAGGCAGAGGCAGTCCATTCACCGAGGCAATGATCAAAAGCCTCTACAGGGGGGTTGTGGACAACTGGAGAAGATCCACCAGGTCTCTCCGAATGAAGTTAGCTACGGATCGGCAGAGACCCATTGTGTTCTCTCGCTGGACATTATGGTCACCAGGGTGGACAATTTGGAAGAAAGTCCCTCCTCACCCAGGGTTGTCTCTCCAACCAATCCTAGGTTCTGGGGCTTTTGGGGGCACAGACGCATAAGATGGCCTCTGAGGCCGCAATACAGACAGAGTCCCGAAGTGCGCCTGCGTTGTCTCTCCTGGGTAGACAGCTTGAGATGGTCCATCTTCAAAGACTCCTTAAGTGGAACAGCTGATGAGGACAGCAGGGGTTGCTGAAATGTAGAAGTCGAACTAGGGAGTCCTCCCTCCCGACGAGCCTCTTGGAACCATTCTCGGATCCTTATGTCAATCCGGGTGGCCAGAAGAATGAGATCGTCCAGGGTAGATGGCAGATCTCGGACTGCAAGCTCATCCTTAATCTCGCCGGACAGTCCCTGCTAAAATGTTGCCACCAAGGCATAACAACTGTCCTGCTAGGGTGCGGAAGTGAATGGCGTACTCGCCCACGGAAGTGTCTCCCTGGCGATTGTTCAGCAAGGAGGCGGCTGCCGACGAAACTCGTTCAGGTTCCTCAAATAGCATGCAAAATGTCTGTAGGTACTCCTGGAAATCACACGTCTCTGGTCCTTGTCGTTCCCAGATGGGGTTCGCCCCTGCTAGGGCCATGCCAGTGAAGACGAGAGACAATGAAAGCGACCCTTGCGCCTTCAGAGGAAAATGCTCTTGCATACAGACTGACGTGGATCTGGTACTGGTTCAAAAATCCCCTGCAGGTCTTCGCGTCTCCATCATAGTGATGAGGTTGTGGCAGAGAAAATCAGGGATCAGCACTGCCAGGAGGTGTAGTCGGATGATTCGTACTGCCAGGAAGTGTAGTAGGAGGAACGATAGCTTTGTATAACCAGCCGATATGAAATAATGCCTGGAGGAGTTGGTCCTGTCGAGACCGGAGGTCTCGCATATCCGCCCGCATCACTTATGACGTCATCATGGTCTCGGATTGACCAGCGGGGTCCATGGCCTGACCGTACCGTCACGATCTGTGGGTATGAGGACCCACTGGGCCGCACCGCCGTAGCGGTATAGCAGCTGGCCAAACAGGGTACAAAGTAAATGTCTATAGTTCGGATAAGGTAGCTGTGGCAATTCAGACAGTAGCGATGGTTTAGGCTCGGATGGAACTCTGGCAGCAGGCAGACGCCAGGTGCGGTGAAACACAGTGGGTGTAGCAGGCGACACAACACAACTCCAAGTCTGTATAGGACAGAGGAAGAAAAGAAAAAAGACACGGCGCCACCTTGTGCAGATCAATTGGCAAAGGTGAGACAATACTCCAAGAAATATGCTCACCTGGAACCGAAGTTTTTAAAGCGTGTAAATAAATAAGCCACAGTGCTGCTGCCAGATCCGAGTCGGTAACCAGAAGGGAACCGTTTGAGTAGAGACAATTGCAGGAGAAAAATGTGGATCATTCCAGGGGCGCTGCTGTGTGGTGAGAATAATGGGAGCGAAATCCAGAGGTATTGATAAGTTCAATTCAATTGCATGAGTGGCTACGCGTTTCAACGACGGACAGTCGTCTTCATCAGGCCATGTATATATTACAAGTAACAAAGCTTATATAGTGTCTAGGTTCATTATGCCAGGAGTGAAAAAAACCGCCAAATCTGTAAAAGGTCAAGGTGCGATCGTGACGTCACACCCGGTTTTTTTCACAATCAAAGCGCGAAGCAACAAGTACAATTTAAAATTAGTATAAAATCTAAAAGATTACATATAAAAGAACAGTTTAAACAGACGAAGGGGTGAGGGTTGGGAACAGCGATAATAAATGCATAAAAATACATTGTTAAGTAAAATATTCACAAAAAAATATATATATAATGTCTTTAATATACAAATATAAAAACATACCCTAGTCAGTTAACAGGGTATGGTGAGACCAATGAGGTAAGTGTATGAAATAGTAAAGATTGTTTTGACGTAAGGCTATAGTAGAAATCAGTGTATTGCTGGTTTACAGAGCGAGAAGCCGGGACGCGGTCTCGTTGCCAAGGTAACCAAGCAGAGAGTGAAGCGACGAAACAGATGGAGTGGTTCGTGCTTGCTATAGGTAAGATATTAAGAGTTTAGAAAGGATAAGATATACATTGTAGGATTGGTGAAAAAAGGTATTAGTCTAAATGATTTACAAGGATAGATCAAAACTTCCGGAGCTCTTAGAAATGAGCAGTTCTATATTGAGTAGTTCTATTTTGGGTAGAAATACGGAGTGTATTTTTAGCTCAAATATGTAGTTCTTTAGAAGGAATAGTAGGTTATAAGTTTCTCGAGATTTAAACTAATAGTCTGTTAAAACTCTTGCTTATATTACTAGGTTGCTAATGTCGGGCAGTCGGACTTGAGGAACCAAAAAGGACGGGAACGAAACGGGCAAGGCTTACTACAGGTGAGTGGATACCTAGGAAAATTATTATTAATCTTCATGTTTAAGGATGTTAATTTAAGCATTATTTCATGTTTACTATTTCAATAAAGGAAGGAAGCCACTGTATGGATGAACTTAGTGGATAGCGAAGTAGTAGAAAAAGAACGTATAGTGTATCAGTAAATATTTGTATTTAAATTCAAGTGTTTAATTTACGGTATAGCGGATAATGAAGATGTGGGTTAATCTAATGTAGATTCAGAGATATCGTTTAGGCCCTCTGGATGTAGTGTCTGTAATTTAAAGATCCAGTAGTTTTCCCTCTGTTTAAGCCTATTGAATCTATTGGGAACATCATGTTGTATGTTTTCAATAGGTGTAACTGTAATTTGATCGAATTGGCATTTATGTGTATGGGTGAAATGGCGTGAAACACTATGTTTTAAGAAACCTGTTCTCACATTAAATCTGTGTTTATTTACTCTGGCTCTTAAGCACTGTGTTGTCCTCCCTACGTATTGGAGTTGGCATGTACATTCCATCAAATAGATTACATAGGTGCTGCTGCAACTTAGGGGTGATTTAATTGTAAAAGACTCTTTCGTGACCGTTGATGTGTAGGTGTATTTTTTATTACTGATACTATTGCAGCATAGACATCGCGGGTGGCCACATTTGAATGATCCATTAGGTCTAGATAAAAAGCTAGTTAGTGATGCTTTTGGTTTGCGGATTCTGCTAGGGGGCCAGCATGTTTTTCAAAGTCAGTGACCGTCGGAAAGTGATGGTCGGATAAGCAGGTATTACATCTTTGAGGTAAGGATCACTTTTTAAAATATGCCAATGCTTTTGTAAGACTGATCTAACTGTTTTGTTACCTAGATTAAAAGTTGTAATAAAATTGGTGTTGTGTTTATTTAATTCAGATTTTTTCTGTACAGGATTTAAGCAGGAAACCTGAGATAGTAATGAGGCTTTACGTCTTGCGTCTTTAATTAGTTTGAGGGGAAAATTTTTATCTCTAAATCTTCTCTCTAAAGTGTTGCATTCTGATTTGAAATTCCCGTTAGTGCTACAATTTTTACGTATTCTTCTAAACTGGCCGAAGGGTACATTAGTCAACCAAGGGCGGTAATGGGCACTTTTAAAGTCAATGTAGCTGTTTACATCTACAGATTTAAAATGAGTTTTTGTGGCAAATTGCTTGGTCATGGTATCATAGCTGATGGTAAGGTCCAAATAGTTAATTGAGATTTCGGAGAAAGTGTGTGTAAAAGAAATGTCATAGCTGTTGATGTTTAAATAATTAATAAAACTGGAGGCTTCATTTTCTGAACCTGACCAAACAAAAAACAGGTCATCTATATAGCGCCTATATAAAAGGATATTCTTTTTGAAAAGATGTTCCCCTAGAATGTATTCTTTTTCAAATGCCCCCATGTATAGATTTGCGTAGGATGGTGCGAATCTGGTGCCCATTGCACAACCTCTAATTTGATTATAGAAATTTTGATCAAATGTGAATGCGTTGTGATGAAGAATGAAATCTATGCAGTCAGTCAAAAAAGAGACTTGGTTATTTGGGATTGAGGTGTTAGATGATAGAAAGAGTTTGGTTACCTGCATACCTTTATTATGTGGGATGTTACTATATAAAGCGGTCACATCTGCTGTGAGGAAGTGTATATCGGATATGGTCGTATCAGTTTTGAGATTAAATAGGTCTTTGATTAGTTGGGTAGAGTCTTTGAGATAAGATGGTAACGTGAGCACAAAGGGTTGAAGGTGTAAATCTACGAAGTGAGAAAGATTGCTGGTTTGTGAACCGATACCTGAAATGATTGGACGTCCGGGGGGGTCCGTGAGTGTTTTATGGATTTTAGGGAGATGATAGATAAACGGTACACTTGGGAATGGTACATGTAAAAACCGTTTTTCTTTCTTTGTGAGTAAGCCCTCCTGGAAAGCTTTCTCTATCATGGATGTATACTTGAGTGTATAGGTAGGAAGGGGATTCGAAGTTAATTTACAGTAAAAAGTTTTGTCATTTAGAATCCTTGTAGTTTCTCCGAGATAATTATCTCTATTCTGGATTACTATGCCTCCCCCTTTGTCGGCAGGACGAATGACTATATTTAGGTTATTTTGTAGGGTTTTAATAGCCTTCCTTTCGTGTGGGGTTAAATTGTCTCGATAGGGATAGGGGTTCACTAGCGACCTGAATTCACTGCTGACTAATGTTGAGAAAGTTTCAATGAGAGGACCCTGGTGGTGGATAGGATAGAATTCAGATTTGGCGTGGACTTGAACTGGAATAGCTTTGGTATTTTCATGCAGTGACTGTGGTTCCTCTATGTTAACTGGTGATGTAGTGGGCAGTGGCGTAACTACCGCGGTAGCAGCAGTAGCGGCTGCTACGGGGCCCGGGGCTTGAGGGGGCCCGGTGGCGCCGCTAGCAGCCGTTATGGCTACTACAGCGGTAGCGTCGCTACTGTGGGGCCCGCGACGCCGAGCCTTACACAGGCCATCTCATGCCTGTAGGTGTCGCTAGCACCGGAGGGGGCCCCAGTGCTAGCGGCAGCCAAATACATGAATGGCCGGGCATGTTCCGTGCCTGACCATCCAGTGCCTTACAATGACACTGATTGGCTAGCGGCGCGATGACATCATCGCGCCGCTTCCATGCTTGGAAGGTGCTGATTGGCGGGGCAAGTCATTCTGCCCCGCCAATCAGCGTCATTGGAGGACGCTCGTTCAACTCCTGCAGACATGCTCAGAAGAGAGCATGTCTGCATCGCCAGTGAACAGCGTGGGAACCGGAGAATGTGAGTATGTCAAGTTTTTGTTTTTTTTCCCCTCATAAAAATGTGAATGGCATTATCTATGGGGGGGGGGGGGTGTCATCTTTATGTGGGCTATTATATATAGGGGGTCTATATGTGGGGCAGTAGCTACAGGGGGGGTCTATATGTGGGGGTGTGGGCCATTATATACAGGGGGCTCTATATGTGGGCCATTATATACAGGGGGGTCTATATGTGGGGGTGTGGGCCACTATATACAGGGGGCTCTATATGTGGGCCATTATATACAGGGGGCTCTATATGTGGGCCACTATATACAGGGGGGTCTATATGTGGGCCACTATATACAGGGGGGTCTATATGTGGGACACTATATACAGGGGGGTCTATATGTGGGACACTATATACAGGGGTGGGTTACCTGTGGGGCACTAGCAACAGGGTGGCTATATGTAGTGCACAGTCTACAGGGGTGGGCTATATGTGGGACACTATATACAGGGGGAGCTATATGTGAGACACTATATACAGAGGTGGGCTATACGTGGAGCACTAACTATAGGGGAAGCTATATGTAGGGCAGCACGGTGGCTCAGTGGTTAGCACTATTGCCTTGCAGCTCTGGAGTCCATATGTGGGCACTATCTACAGGGGCTTCTATGTAGGTCACTATCTACAGGGGACATGTTGTGTGTTTGTGACAGTTATATTTAGATGTGTTGAGAATTTTAACTTCGTTTTATAGGTGCAGAAATGTTTTAAAAGTGAGAAGCTGAAGACATCTAAACGGAAAACTGCAGAAATGGGTCATGGCCGGGAGAAATCCATCATAGATGTCTGAACCGGAGGGAGAAGAAAAGAACTAGAATCTGAGATGTCACCGGTGAGTCACTTAATGTAAATGTTTATTCTGCCTCTAATCAGTATTGTAGTCACTGTATGATCTGCAGCGAGATGATGGTGATAGGATTTTTTTTGTGAAACCGCATCTCCCAGCATATCCTTACCATTGTTCCGGCCATGCTGGGAGCTGTAGTTTTACGCCGTACAAACTTATACGCAGTGGCGTAACTACCGCTATAGCAGCCGTAGTGACTTCTACAGGGCCTGCAGCATGAGGGGGCCCGTGCCACCCGCCGGCACGGCCCCCTCCCATGGCCGCAGGCTCCGCTAGCAGCCGCTATGGCTGCTACAGCGCGACGCCACTGAAGGGGTTGTTCCTACATAAGACATGTATCCCCTATCCACAGGATAGGGGATACATGTGTGATCGCTGGCAGCGATGAGGAGAACGGGGGACCGAAAGTCCCCCCTAAGTTCTCCATGACAAACCTCGGACTTCCGGGGTCTGTGTCGGCAGCTCCGTAGAAATGAATGGAGCGCCGGTCGCGCTTGTGCGCATGCGTGACCAGCGCTCCTTTCATTTTTATTGAACTGCGCAGACGCCGGAAGTCCGAGGTTAGTCATGGAGAACTTCGGGGGACTTTCGGTCCCCCGTTCTCCTTATCGCTGCCAGTGATCACACATGTATCCCCTATCCTGTGGATAGGGGATGCATGTCTTTTGTAGGACAAACTATAGGACTTTTTTTTTGGGGGGGGGGGGCTATATAGCGTTATCTACAGGGGGGGCTGTATGGCGTTATCTACAGGGGGGCTGTATGGCGTTATCTACAGGGGGGCTGTATGGCGTTATCTACAGAGGGAGTCTGTATGGCGTTATCTACAGGGGGGCTGTATGGCGTTATCTGCAGGGGCTGTGTATGGTGCTATCTATAGGGGGGCGCTGTGTGGTGGAATCTATAGGGAGGCACTATCTACAAGGGGGGGGGGGGGTTGTGTGATACCCAGCAGAGGGGGGGCCCCAGTCAAAAGTTTGCTATGGGGCCCAGTCTTTCCTAGTTACGCCCCTGGTAGTGGGTTTCTGTAATGCATAGTGTCTAGTTAGGGTAAGTTTTCTAATAAAGCGGTTAAGATCCATGAATAGATCGAAGTCATTAGGTGAGGAAGTAGGACAAAAGGACAGGCCTTTATTAAGTAAATCTGTCTCATGGGCGTTTAATAAGTAAGATGACAGGTTAAATATTTTTACTGCTTTGTTCGGTTTTTCTTTGGGTTCAATCTCGCATGTTGGCTTATTACGGTTTTTTCCTCCTCTCCGTCCTCTATGTCTATATTGAGTTTTCTTTTTATGGAAATTTTCTGTATTTTCGGAAAGAAGTGGGTAATGGTTTGGGCTTTGGGGCTCATTAAAAAGGGTAGGAGAATGTCGTTGCTGGTGACAGTAGGTGTTAATGGAGGTCGAGTGAGTTGTGAGGGAAGGCCTAAAAAAGAGGTTGCTGCATAGGTGATGTCTAATGATGATGTTGCTAAATCAGTTTTGGAATGGTTGTCTTTGGACGGTAAGGATGTGGACAGGCTCCTATGGGGACTCCCTTGTGTGTCGAGGAGGGAGGACTGGGGGGTACTGTGCACTGATAGTTGGAGTAGGGATACCAAGCTGTCTTCGATGGAGTCATTGAGTGGGGAAGAAGGGGAGTTGGGTATAGTTATTACTTCCATTGGCTCAGATGTAGGAAAAAACTTGGAGAGGTGAAGCTCCAAATCCGATGCCCTGAAGGCATTCAAAGGTACTTCAGTGATTGTTATTTTGCTAGGTAGGGAAGTAGCTTGTGTAGAAACGCAATTAGCCTCTAACGGTTTTTTTGACGCTAAGGAGATGCGTGTGAGCTGTTTCTCAGCTAGAACACTGATAGGTGTTCTCGTTGAGGGGCTGTCATTATTTTGTCTCTGATGGAATCTTAGACTGTTTTTGAAGGACCTACTGAAGGTGTTACCTTCGGCAATGGGAGCCCGAAAATTGGTGAAGGTGTTACCTTCGGCAATGGGAGCCCGAAAATTGGAGGGGGCCCTGGACGTTAGGGGGACAGTTAGAGGTACTGAGTAATTTTGACGTGGAGTGTTGAGTTTGCTTGTGACAATGTCTATTTTGGATGTGTGAGGTATTGATGCCCTCCAATCCCCTGAATCATTATGTGTATAGTCATCACGGTCCCTCTTAAGTTTCTTAACCTTTTTCAAAATGATATCTTTTTCATACAAATTAAGTCTGTTGCTAGTACAGGTCTCTAGTTTCGGGAAATCACAGTGGTCAGTAAATTTGAGGAGTTTTTCTTTGATCTGAGAGATTTCTGTTTTGAAGGTCTCAATCAATGTATTACGTTTTTTCAGAAGCCTTTCTAGAAGACCTAGGTGACATTGGTCTAAAAAAGTCTTCCAGTCATTACTGAAAGACAGATCAGTGGGGTAAGGGTTATTGATAGAAAGCCTTAACCCCCTTGGGGCGATGTTTTCATTAATATAAAACTGTAGGAAAAGGCAGTCTATGCTCTGTAGAGCTTCTTTTTTAAGGGTGTCCTCCAGTGTTAGATAGAGATCAGTCATTACTTTGGTCAGTTCAGGGTTGGTATCGTTACTCACTGTAGGGAGATCCCTCATCGTAGAATCAGTTCCGATCAGCTGCATGATCAGGTTCTCACGTAAGGCATTCCTTTTGTCTGTGAAATTCAGCATTGTGGATGTTGATTGTAGTGATGTTGATAGTAGTGATATTAGTAGATCAGAGAAGAAGGGTTCCACAACGGTCTTTCCACAAAGGTAAGGAGTTTCACAATGGTACTTCCACAAAGGTAAAAATAGATCTGTATACGCGGCTGCCAGTGCAGGAGAATCTTTGGAACCGAAAGTCCAGAGGGGGTCACCCAAAGAACCTTTGTCCTAGTCTCCTGGGAACGGAGTGTTGAATCCAAGGAGGAACAATTAGACTCCGACCTAAGGATAAAGGAAGAAAAGAAAAAAGACACGGCGCCACCTTGTGCAGATCAATTGGCAAAGGTGAGACAATACTCCAAGAAATATGCTCACCTGGAACCGAAGTTTTTAAAGCGTGTAAATAAATAAGCCACAGTGCTGCTGCCAGATCCGAGTCGGTAACCAGAAGGGAACCGTTTGAGTAGAGACAATTGCAGGAGAAAAATGTGGATCATTCCAGGGGCGCTGCTGTGTGGTGAGAATAATGGGAGCGAAATCCAGAGGTATTGATAAGTTCAATTTAATTGCATGAGTGGCTACGCGTTTCAACGACGGACAGTCGTCTTCATCAGGCCATGTATATATTACAAGTAACAAAGCTTATATAGTGTCTAGGTTCATTATGCCAGGAGTGAAAAAAACCGCCAAATCTGTAAAAGGTCAAGGTGCGATCGTGACGTCACACCCGGTTTTTTTCACAATCAAAGCGCGAAGCAACAAGTACAATTTAAAATTAGTATAAAATCTAAAAGATTACATATAAAAGAACAGTTTAAACAGACGAAGGGGTGAGGGTTGGGAACAGCGATAATAAATGCATAAAAATACATTGTTAAGTAAAATATTCACAAAAAAATATATATATAATGTCTTTAATATACAAATATAAAAACATACCCTAGTCAGTTAACAGGGTATGGTGAGACCAATGAGGTAAGTGTATGAAATAGTAAAGATTGTTTTGACGTAAGGCTATAGTAGAAATCAGTGTATTGCTGGTTTACAGAGCGAGAAGCCGGGACGCGGTCTCGTTGCCAAGGTAACCAAGCAGAGAGTGAAGTGACGAAACAGATGGAGTGGTTCGTGCTTGCTATAGGTAAGATATTAAGAGTTTAGAAAGGATAAGATATACATTGTAGGATTGGTGAAAAAAGGTATTAGTCTAAATGATTTACAAGGATAGATCAAAACTTCCGGAGCTCTTAGAAATGAGCAGTTCTATATTGAGTAGTTCTATTTTGGGTAGAAATACGGAGTGTATTTTTAGCTCAAATATGTAGTTCTTTAGAAGGAATAGTAGGTTATAAGTTTCTCGAGATTTAAACTAATAGTCTGTTAAAACTCTTGCTTATATTACTAGGTTGCTAATGTCGGGCAGTCGGACTTGAGGAACCAAAAAGGACGGGAACGAAACGGGCAAGGCTTACTACAGGTGAGTGGATACCTAGGAAAATTATTATTAATCTTCATGTTTAAGGATGTTAATTTAAGCATTATTTCATGTTTACTATTTCAATAAAGGAAGGAAGCCACTGTATGGATGAACTTAGTGGATAGCGAAGTAGTAGAAAAAGAACGTATAGTGTATCAGTAAATATTTGTATTTAAATTCAAGTGTTTAATTTACGGTATAGCGGATAATGAAGATGTGGGTTAATCTAATGTAGATTCAGAGATATCGTTTAGGCCCTCTGGATGTAGTGTCTGTAATTTAAAGATCCAGTAGTTTTCCCTCTGTTTAAGCCTATTGAATCTATTGGGAACATCATGTTGTATGTTTTCAATAGGTGTAACTGTAATTTGATCGAATTGGCATTTATGTGTATGGGTGAAATGGCGTGAAACACTATGTCTTAAGAAACCTGTTCTCACATTAAATCTGTGTTTAGCAACTGATTTAGCAACATCATCATTAGACATCACCTATGCAGCAACCTCTTTTTTAGGCCTTCCCTCACAACTCACTCGACCTCCATTAACACCTACTGTCACCAGCAACGACATTCTCCTACCCTTTTTAATGAGCCCCAAAGCCCAAACCATTACCCACTTCTTTCCGAAAATACAGAAAATTTCCATAAAAAGAAAACTCAATATAGACATAGAGGACGGAGAGGAGGAAAAAACCGTAATAAGCCAACATGCGAGATTGAACCCAAAGAAAAACCGAACAAAGCAGTAAAAATATTTAACCTGTCATCTTACTTATTAAACGCCCATGAGACAGATTTACTTAATAAAGGCCTGTCCTTTTGTCCTACTTCCTCACCTAATGACTTCGATCTATTCATGGATCTTAACCGCTTTATTAGAAAACTTACCCTAACTAGACACTATGCATTACAGAAACCCACTACATCACCAGTTAACATAGAGGAACCACAGTCACTGCATGAAAATACCAAAGCTATTCCAGTTCAAGTCCACGCCAAATCTGAATTCTATCCTATCCACCACCAGGGTCCTCTCATTGAAACTTTCTCAACATTAGTCAGCAGTGAATTCAGGTCGCTAGTGAACCCCTATCCCTATCGAGACAATTTAACCCCACACGAAAGGAAGGCTATTAAAACCCTACAAAATAACCTAAATATAGTCATTCGTCCTGCCGACAAAGGGGGAGGCATAGTAATCCAGAATAGAGATAATTATCTCGGAGAAACTACAAGGATTCTAAATGACAAAACTTTTTACTGTAAATTAACTTCGAATCCCCTTCCTACCTATACACTCAAGTATACATCCATGATAGAGAAAGCTTTCCAGGAGGGCTTACTCACAAAGAAAGAAAAACGGTTTTTACATGTACCATTCCCAAGTGTACCGTTTATCTATCATCTCCCTAAAATCCATAAAACACTCACGGACCCCCCCGGACGTCCAATCATTTCAGGTATCGGTTCACTAACCAGCAATCTTTCTCACTTCGTAGATTTACACCTTCAACCCTTTGTGCTCACGTTACCATCTTATCTCAAAGACTCTACCCAACTAATCAAAGACCTATTTAATCTCAAAACTGATACGACCATATCCGATATACACTTCCTCACAGCAGATGTGACCGCTTTATATAGTAACATCCCACATAATAAAGGTATGCAGGTAACCAAACTCTTTCTATCATCTAACACCTCAATCCCAAATAACCAAGTCTCTTTTTTGACTGACTGCATAGATTTCATTCTTCATCACAACGCATTCACATTTGATCAAAATTTCTATAATCAAATTAGAGGTTGTGCAATGGGCACCAGATTCGCACCATCCTACGCAAATCTATACATGGGGGCATTTGAAAAAGAATACATTCTAGGGGAACATCTTTTCAAAAAGAATATCCTTTTATATAGGCGCTATATAGATGACCTGTTTTTTGTTTGGTCAGGTTCAGAAAATGAAGCCTCCAGTTTTATTAATTATTTAAACATCAACAGCTATGACATTTCTTTTACACACACTTTCTCCGAAATCTCAATTAACTATTTGGACCTTACCATCAGCTATGATACCATGACCAAGCAATTTGCCACAAAAACTCATTTTAAATCTGTAGATGTAAACAGCTACATTGACTTTAAAAGTGCCCATTACCGCCCTTGGTTGACTAATGTACCCTTCGGCCAGTTTAGAAGAATACGTAAAAATTGTAGCACTAACGGGAATTTCAAATCAGAATGCAACACTTTAGAGAGAAGATTTAGAGATAAAAATTTTCCCCTCAAACTAATTAAAGACGCAAGACGTAAAGCCTCATTACTATCTCAGGTTTCCTGCTTAAATCCTGTACAGAAAAAATCTGAATTAAATAAACACAACACCAATTTTATTACAACTTTTAATCTAGGTAACAAAACAGTTAGATCAGTCTTACAAAAGCATTGGCATATTTTAAAAAGTGATCCTTACCTCAAAGATGTAATACCTGCTTATCCGACCATCACTTTCCGACGGTCACTGACTTTGAAAAACATGCTGGCCCCCAGCAGAATCCGCAAACCAAAAGCATCACTAACTAGCTTTTTATCTAGACCTAATGGATCATTCAAATGTGGCCACCCGCGATGTCTATGCTGCAATAGTATCAGTAATAAAAAATACACCTACACATCAACGGTCACGAAAGAGTCTTTTACAATTAAATCACCCCTAAGTTGCAGCAGCACCTATGTAATCTATTTGATGGAATGTACATGCCAACTCCAATACGTAGGGAGGACAACACAGTGCTTAAGAGCCAGAGTAAATAAACACAGATTTAATGTGAGAACAGGTTTCTTAAAACATAGTGTTTCACGCCATTTCACCCATACACATAAATGCCAATTCGATCAAATTACAGTTACACCTATTGAAAACATACAACATGATGTTCCCAATAGATTCAATAGGCTTAAACAGAGGGAAAACTACTGGATCTTTAAATTACAGACACTACATCCAGAGGGCCTAAACGATATCTCTGAATCTACATTAGATTAACCCACATCTTCATTATCCGCTATACCGTAAATTAAACACTTGAATTTAAATACAAATATTTACTGATACACTATACGTTCTTTTTCTACTACTTCGCTATCCACTAAGTTCATCCATACAGTGGCTTCCTTCCTTTATTGAAATAGTAAACATGAAATAATGCTTAAATTAACATCCTTAAACATGAAGATTAATAATAATTTTCCTAGGTATCCACTCACCTGTAGTAAGCCTTGCCCGTTTCGTTCCCGTCCTTTTTGGTTCCTCAAGTCCGACTGCCCGACATTAGCAACCTAGTAATATAAGCAAGAGTTTTAACAGACTATTAGTTTAAATCTCGAGAAACTTATAACCTACTATTCCTTCTAAAGAACTACATATTTGAGCTAAAAATACACTCCGTATTTCTACCCAAAATAGAACTACTCAATATAGAACTGCTCATTTCTAAGAGCTCCGGAAGTTTTGATCTATCCTTGTAAATCATTTAGACTAATACCTTTTTTCACCAATCCTACAATGTATATCTTATCCTTTCTAAACTCTTAATATCTTACCTATAGCAAGCACGAACCACTCCATCTGTTTCGTCGCTTCACTCTCTGCTTGGTTACCTTGGCAACGAGACCGCGTCCCGGCTTCTCGCTCTGTAAACCAGCAATACACTGATTTCTACTATAGCCTTACGTCAAAACAATCTTTACTATTTCATACACTTACCTCATTGGTCTCACCATACCCTGTTAACTGACTAGGGTATGTTTTTATATTTGTATATTAAAGACATTATATATATATTTTTTTGTGAATATTTTACTTAACAATGTATTTTTATGCATTTATTATCGCTGTTCCCAACCCTCACCCCTTCGTCTGTTTAAACTGTTCTTTTATATGTAATCTTTTAGATTTTATACTAATTTTAAATTGTACTTGTTGCTTCGCGCTTTGATTGTGAGAAAAACCGGGTGTGACGTCACGATCGCACCTTGACCTTTTACAGATTTGGCGGTTTTTTTCACTCCTGGCATAATGAACCTAGACACTATATAAGCTTTGTTACTTGTAATATATACATGGCCTGATGAAGACGACTGTCCGTCGTTGAAACGCGTAGCCACTCATGCAATTAAATTGAACTTATCAATACCTCTGGATTTCGCTCCCATTATTCTCACCACACAGCAGCGCCCCTGGAATGATCCACATTTTTCTCCTGCAATTGTCTCTACTCAAACGGTTCCCTTCTGGTTACCGACTCGGATCTGGCAGCAGCACTGTGGCTTATTAATTTACACGCTTTAAAAACTTCGGTTCCAGGTGAGCATATTTCTTGGAGTATTGTCTCACCTTTGCCAATTGATCTGCACAAGGTGGCGCCGTGTCTTTTTTCTTTTCTTCCTTTATCCTTAGGTCGGAGTCTAATTGTTCCTCCTTGGATTCAACACTCCGTTCCCAGGAGACTAGGACAAAGGTTCTTTGGGTGACCCCCTCTGGACTTTCGGTTCCAAAGATTCTCCTGCACTGGCAGCCGCGTATACAGATCTATTTTTACCTTTGTGGAAGTACCATTGTGAAACTCCTTACCTTTGTGGAAAGACCGTTGTGGAACCCTTCTTCTCTGATCTACTAATATCACTACTATCAACATCACTACAATCAACATCCACAATGCTGGATTTCACAGACAAAAGGAATGCCTTACGTGAGAACCTGATCATGCAGCTGATCGGAACTGATTCTACGATGAGGGATCTCCCTACAGTGAGTAACGATACCAACCCTGAACTGACCAAAGTAATGACTGATCTCTATCTAACACTGGAGGACACCCTTAAAAAAGAAGCTCTACAGAGCATAGACTGCCTTTTCCTACAGTTTTATATTAATGAAAACATCGCCCCAAGGGGGTTAAGGCTTTCTATCAATAACCCTTACCCCACTGATCTGTCTTTCAGTAATGACTGGAAGACTTTTTTAGACCAATGTCACCTAGGTCTTCTAGAAAGGCTTCTGAAAAAACGTAATACATTGATTGAGACCTTCAAAACAGAAATCTCTCAGATCAAAGAAAAACTCCTCAAATTTACTGACCACTGTGATTTCCCGAAACTAGAGACCTGTACTAGCAACAGACTTAATTTGTATGAAAAAGATATCATTTTGAAAAAGGTTAAGAAACTTAAGAGGGACCGTGATGACTATACACATAATGATTCAGGGGATTGGAGGGCATCAATACCTCACACATCCAAAATAGACATTGTCACAAGCAAACTCAACACTCCACGTCAAAATTACTCAGTACCTCTAACTGTCCCCCTAACGTCCAGGGCCCCCTCCAATTTTCGGGCTCCCATTGCCGAAGGTAACACCTTCACCAATTTTCGGGCTCCCATTGCCGAAGGTAACACCTTCAGTAGGTCCTTCAAAAACAGTCTAAGATTCCATCAGAGACAAAATAATGACAGCCCCTCAACGAGAACACCTATCAGTGTTCTAGCTGAGAAACAGCTCACACGCATCTCCTTAGCGTCAAAAAAACCGTTAGAGGCTAATTGCGTTTCTACACAAGCTACTTCCCTACCTAGCAAAATAACAATCACTGAAGTACCTTTGAATGCCTTCAGGGCATCGGATTTGGAGCTTCACCTCTCCAAGTTTTTTCCTACATCTGAGCCAATGGAAGTAATAACTATACCCAACTCCCCTTCTTCCCCACTCAATGACTCCATCGAAGACAGCTTTGTATCCCTACTCCAACTATCAGTGCACAGTACCCCCCAGTCCTCCCTCCTCGACACACAAGGGAGTCCCCATAGGAGCCTGTCCACATCCTTACCGTCCAAAGACAACCATTCCAAAACTGATTTAGCAACATCATCATTAGACATCACCTATGCAGCAACCTCTTTTTTAGGCCTTCCCTCACAACTCACTCGACCTCCATTAACACCTACTGTCACCAGCAACGACATTCTCCTACCCTTTTTAATGAGCCCCAAAGCCCAAACCATTACCCACTTCTTTCCGAAAATACAGAAAATTTCCATAAAAAGAAAACTCAATATAGACATAGAGGACGGAGAGGAGGAAAAAACCGTAATAAGCCAACATGCGAGATTGAACCCAAAGAAAAACCGAACAAAGCAGTAAAAATATTTAACCTGTCATCTTACTTATTAAACGCCCATGAGACAGATTTACTTAATAAAGGCCTGTCCTTTTGTCCTACTTCCTCACCTAATGACTTCGATCTATTCATGGATCTTAACCGCTTTATTAGAAAACTTACCCTAACTAGACACTATGCATTACAGAAACCCACTACATCACCAGTTAACATAGAGGAACCACAGTCACTGCATGAAAATACCAAAGCTATTCCAGTTCAAGTCCACGCCAAATCTGAATTCTATCCTATCCACCACCAGGGTCCTCTCATTGAAACTTTCTCAACATTAGTCAGCAGTGAATTCAGGTCGCTAGTGAACCCCTATCCCTATCGAGACAATTTAACCCCACACGAAAGGAAGGCTATTAAAACCCTACAAAATAACCTAAATATAGTCATTCGTCCTGCCGACAAAGGGGGAGGCATAGTAATCCAGAATAGAGATAATTATCTCGGAGAAACTACAAGGATTCTAAATGACAAAACTTTTTACTGTAAATTAACTTCGAATCCCCTTCCTACCTATACACTCAAGTATACATCCATGATAGAGAAAGCTTTCCAGGAGGGCTTACTCACAAAGAAAGAAAAACGGTTTTTACATGTACCATTCCCAAGTGTACCGTTTATCTATCATCTCCCTAAAATCCATAAAACACTCACGGACCCCCCCGGACGTCCAATCATTTCAGGTATCGGTTCACTAACCAGCAATCTTTCTCACTTCGTAGATTTACACCTTCAACCCTTTGTGCTCACGTTACCATC
The DNA here is from genome assembly GCF_050947455.1 of Rhinoderma darwinii. Classification (NCBI taxonomy): domain Eukaryota; kingdom Metazoa; phylum Chordata; class Amphibia; order Anura; family Rhinodermatidae; genus Rhinoderma; species Rhinoderma darwinii. The sequence continues at coordinate 70,643,730 of NC_134688.1, forward strand.
TTATCTCAAAGACTCTACCCAACTAATCAAAGACCTATTTAATCTCAAAACTGATACGACCATATCCGATATACACTTCCTCACAGCAGATGTGACCGCTTTATATAGTAACATCCCACATAATAAAGGTATGCAGGTAACCAAACTCTTTCTATCATCTAACACCTCAATCCCAAATAACCAAGTCTCTTTTTTGACTGACTGCATAGATTTCATTCTTCATCACAACGCATTCACATTTGATCAAAATTTCTATAATCAAATTAGAGGTTGTGCAATGGGCACCAGATTCGCACCATCCTACGCAAATCTATACATGGGGGCATTTGAAAAAGAATACATTCTAGGGGAACATCTTTTCAAAAAGAATATCCTTTTATATAGGCGCTATATAGATGACCTGTTTTTTGTTTGGTCAGGTTCAGAAAATGAAGCCTCCAGTTTTATTAATTATTTAAACATCAACAGCTATGACATTTCTTTTACACACACTTTCTCCGAAATCTCAATTAACTATTTGGACCTTACCATCAGCTATGATACCATGACCAAGCAATTTGCCACAAAAACTCATTTTAAATCTGTAGATGTAAACAGCTACATTGACTTTAAAAGTGCCCATTACCGCCCTTGGTTGACTAATGTACCCTTCGGCCAGTTTAGAAGAATACGTAAAAATTGTAGCACTAACGGGAATTTCAAATCAGAATGCAACACTTTAGAGAGAAGATTTAGAGATAAAAATTTTCCCCTCAAACTAATTAAAGACGCAAGACGTAAAGCCTCATTACTATCTCAGGTTTCCTGCTTAAATCCTGTACAGAAAAAATCTGAATTAAATAAACACAACACCAATTTTATTACAACTTTTAATCTAGGTAACAAAACAGTTAGATCAGTCTTACAAAAGCATTGGCATATTTTAAAAAGTGATCCTTACCTCAAAGATGTAATACCTGCTTATCCGACCATCACTTTCCGACGGTCACTGACTTTGAAAAACATGCTGGCCCCCAGCAGAATCCGCAAACCAAAAGCATCACTAACTAGCTTTTTATCTAGACCTAATGGATCATTCAAATGTGGCCACCCGCGATGTCTATGCTGCAATAGTATCAGTAATAAAAAATACACCTACACATCAACGGTCACGAAAGAGTCTTTTACAATTAAATCACCCCTAAGTTGCAGCAGCACCTATGTAATCTATTTGATGGAATGTACATGCCAACTCCAATACGTAGGGAGGACAACACAGTGCTTAAGAGCCAGAGTAAATAAACACAGATTTAATGTGAGAACAGGTTTCTTAAAACATAGTGTTTCACGCCATTTCACCCATACACATAAATGCCAATTCGATCAAATTACAGTTACACCTATTGAAAACATACAACATGATGTTCCCAATAGATTCAATAGGCTTAAACAGAGGGAAAACTACTGGATCTTTAAATTACAGACACTACATCCAGAGGGCCTAAACGATATCTCTGAATCTACATTAGATTAACCCACATCTTCATTATCCGCTATACCGTAAATTAAACACTTGAATTTAAATACAAATATTTACTGATACACTATACGTTCTTTTTCTACTACTTCGCTATCCACTAAGTTCATCCATACAGTGGCTTCCTTCCTTTATTGAAATAGTAAACATGAAATAATGCTTAAATTAACATCCTTAAACATGAAGATTAATAATAATTTTCCTAGGTATCCACTCACCTGTAGTAAGCCTTGCCCGTTTCGTTCCCGTCCTTTTTGGTTCCTCAAGTCCGACTGCCCGACATTAGCAACCTAGTAATATAAGCAAGAGTTTTAACAGACTATTAGTTTAAATCTCGAGAAACTTATAACCTACTATTCCTTCTAAAGAACTACATATTTGAGCTAAAAATACACTCCGTATTTCTACCCAAAATAGAACTACTCAATATAGAACTGCTCATTTCTAAGAGCTCCGGAAGTTTTGATCTATCCTTGTAAATCATTTAGACTAATACCTTTTTTCACCAATCCTACAATGTATATCTTATCCTTTCTAAACTCTTAATATCTTACCTATAGCAAGCACGAACCACTCCATCTGTTTCGTCGCTTCACTCTCTGCTTGGTTACCTTGGCAACGAGACCGCGTCCCGGCTTCTCGCTCTGTAAACCAGCAATACACTGATTTCTACTATAGCCTTACGTCAAAACAATCTTTACTATTTCATACACTTACCTCATTGGTCTCACCATACCCTGTTAACTGACTAGGGTATGTTTTTATATTTGTATATTAAAGACATTATATATATATTTTTTTGTGAATATTTTACTTAACAATGTATTTTTATGCATTTATTATCGCTGTTCCCAACCCTCACCCCTTCGTCTGTTTAAACTGTTCTTTTATATGTAATCTTTTAGATTTTATACTAATTTTAAATTGTACTTGTTGCTTCGCGCTTTGATTGTGAAAAAAACCGGGTGTGACGTCACGATCGCACCTTGACCTTTTACAGATTTGGCGGTTTTTTTCACTCCTGGCATAATGAACCTAGACACTATATAAGCTTTGTTACTTGTAATATATACATGGCCTGATGAAGACGACTGTCCGTCGTTGAAACGCGTAGCCACTCATGCAATTACATTGAACTTATCAATACCTCTGGATTTCGCTCCCATTATTCTCACCACACAGCAGCGCCCCTGGAATGATCCACATTTTTCTCCTGCAATTGTCTCTCTGTATAGGACAGAAACATGGTAGCACGGGATACAGGATACAGGTAGCAGGAACGGGAACACTGGGAACTGGAAAACAATTAAGGGACCATTTGCAAAGATTAACTTAGGTATACGACATCAATGCTCAGGCAATGCAGGAAGTGGCAGGGCCCTTCTTATAGTCGAGGGTGATCATGGGCTAATTTTGGTAACGAATTCAGGTGCGCGTGTTGGCCCTTAAAGGCCGAGCACGAGCGTGCGTGCGCACCCTATGGGACACAGCAGAGTAAAGCGTAAGTGAGCGCTGGCATCTCCTGAGGAGGAGATGTGGGCCAGCGCTCAATGATCCATGGCTCCGGCCGTCAGGTGGTGAGCAATCCCGACCGTCCGCGGCCTTGGGTGTTCCAGTACAGTAGAAGCAGAGTGAATGAGATTTGAACAAATGGGGCAAATAATGGGGAAAATAAAAAAGCAGCAATTACGCAAATAAAATTGAAATGCTTTGGATCTTAAATAAACCACACCGCAGGTAAAGTTTGGTACGTATTTTCAAATAGTTTACGCAGTGTGTGGCTGATATTTTCTCAAATCTCATCCACTTTGCTGCCACTTTATTATATGCTGCAGATTTGACGCAACTAAATCCGTTGCTTAAAATCCGCCATATTTACGTTACGTGTGAAATTAATATTCACCTATGCGGGTTTAGCATGTAAATTGATGTTGCTGAATTGCTGGTTTTATTTTGTGCGGTTTCCCCATTGGATTAAATGGGGAGGTTAAGCAAATATCAGATGTAGTGATTTTTGTGATTGAAAAGATGCAATTCCACTGCAAAAATCCAAGGGGATTTCCAATCAGAGACATATGACATATACGTTTTTATGACATAAAGTCTATGAGCCCGTACTCTGCTACATTGATTTCCGGAAAAAGCCGAACAGAAACGAAGCAGCTCAGCGCTCACACGAGTGCTTCTGCTGCTTCGTTTTAGTGATTCGTGGGGGTCTCAGTGCTCGGACCCCCATCAATCAAAACTTCTGACATGTCACTATGACATGTCAGAAGTTTGTTGAACGTTTTTTATTACCCTTAAGGCCTAATTCACCCTGTTTTTCACGTCCGAGGTGCATCCATGCTCAGCGCTGCGGGACGCGATGTTGCGCATCCACCATAGTTGAGAGTCTATGGAGGGATGCGTGATGCATGAAAAGATAGGACATGTGCTATTTTCGCACGGACCCTTCACACGGTCCGTTGAAACAACAGCTGTGTGAACGGCCACATCGAATTACATAGGTCCGTGGGACGGCCGCTGTTTCAACGGCCGTCCCACGGACGTTTAACACGTTCGTGTGAATCAGGCCTTAAGCCCAGGCTTGAGAAAGACCCTTCACTCTCTATGGGTCAAAACGTTGCTGTTTTGTGCTGGATGTTTGACGAATAAATATACTTTTTCACTCAACACCTGGAGACGTGTGCTGTTGTTTGACCTCCACTATTTTTGAGGATTGCATCATGCAGGGCTGCCATCAGGAATTTCTGGGCCCCATACAGCCAAGATGTCTGGGCCCCCCTCCATTACCAGGGGTGGACAATGGAAAATATGGCGCTCATGTTTGTACGTTATACGCGTTAAACGATTATGGTGCTGATATCAATTACAGTAAAGGAAACCATAGAGCAGGCAGCGATCGGTTAATGCCCTGGATTTTGTTCAATTTAGCCAAAACGTATCCCACTGTATGGCATATAGTGGGATACGTCGCCTGGGGAGTGGAGCTTTCCCAGGGCTGGAGTGCCCCCGAGAAGATCTTCTACTAGCCCAGGGACTCTGGGGCTTTTCCTTATGTCCATATATGTTAGGGTTCGTTCACATCTGCGTCGGGACTCCATTCATGGGTTCGGTCTGACTTTTCCGTCAGGGGATCCCATGAATGGAAACCAAACTGAAACAAACACAAACCATAGCTTTCTATTTGCATTACCATTGATTTCAATAGTAACGCATCAGTTGCAAATGGTTTCCGTTTGTCTCCGTTCTATAAGGTTTCCGTTGTTTTGACGGAATCAACAGCGCAGTTGACTGCGCAGTTTTGATGATTTTTTTTTAACTGCACCTCAAACGCTACATGTAAATATACCCTCCCCCGCACAAAAACTATAACTAAAGTTTTCCCTCGCATAACATCTACAGCAAAGCCCCCTTACCCTACACAAATGAACTACAAGGGTCTCTTCACACGTCGAAGCCAAATCACGGTTTTTGCAACAGGTTTTGTAAAATTGCTTTATAACCATGTCATTTGCCATGGTTTTGTGAATATCTGCAAAAAAAACTAAAATATAACCGTAACCTGTGAGTATATGCTAAATAAGTTCCAACACACATGGCATTTACAGTCACATCCTCCCTCCCCCACAAAAATGATTTAAAGGCTACAGATGCTACACCTTTGAAAACGTTTTTTGTTTTTTTTATAAAAATGCGTATCAGTGTGTTTTGTGCAACTTTGCAATTACATTTTATTCAAAATAATTTTAACTTTTTGAGATACAGCTGCTTTATATCCTGTATACAGAGCAGCTGTATCGTGCGCTGAAACCTGTATCCTTCAGGTCAGTGGGACTGACCGGTTCAGTGACAGCGGATCCTGCGTGTCAGGCTGTTAGGCCAGGTTCCCACGGGTCGAATACGCTGCATAAAAATCAGGAAGTGTGTCCGACCTGGAACCTGCAGGACATTCCGTCCGAAAAATCTCACCACAATGTGGTGCGGTTTTTCAGACGGAAATTCCTCTGCGCAAAAAAGCTATCATACTTACCCCCTCCTCTGACGTCAGCTCCGGCCTCCCTGGATGACGTTCCAGGCCATGTGACGTTGCAGCCTGTGATTGGATGCAGCGGTCACATGGGATGCAACGTCATCACAGGAGGCCGGACTGCAGGAAGAAGGACATGATTTAAATTCCGCACCACAGGTCAATTTATTAATGTTTATGCTACTTTTTTTTCCGCAGCGTGGGCATGAGATTTACAAAATCTCATCCTTTTTTCTGCTACTGTAAATGCTGCAGAATTTCCGCAGCGTTTAGCTACGTGGGAACGAGGCCTTACCGATCACATCTAAATGATAAACAAAGATGTGATCGATAACAGCTTGATCTGACCGCTGTCACTTAACATGTCAGTCCCACTGACCTGACAGATACAGGTCTCAGAACTAGACACAGCTGCTCAGTATACAGTATATAAAGCAGCTGTATCTCAAATAGCAAAAATAATTTTTAATAAAATGTAATTGCACTGTTGCACCAAAAACACTGATAGAGATTTTTATTTTAAAAAAAAGTTTTCAAAGGTTTACATATCCTTTAAACAGAATCCCCTGATATGTCGGACCGCATGTCAGCCGCATTTCCTGGACCGAACACAGCGCAGGGAGCATTATAGTTATGTACGATGCAAGGAGTCCCTGCCTCGCTGCGGGGAAACTGTCATGTGCTGTAATCATGTTTTCAGCATGGGACAGGGGAGGCAGGGACACCTGGCAGGCATCGTACATAACTATGATGCTAGGAGCTCGGCTCCCTGCACTGTGTTCAGTCCAGGAAATGCGGCCGACATATGGTCCGTATATCACGGACCAAACACAGTCATGTGAAATAGGCCTTAGAGTCAGTTCACACGTAGCGTAAATACTGCAACCAAATTCATTGCAAAAAATCCGCAGCAAATACAGTAGCAGCAGAGTGGATGAGATAGAACAAATGTCATCCACACGCTGCGTAAATAGTGAGCGGTAAAAACGCTCAGAAATGGACTTGCTGTGCGTAATTTTATTTTGCAGCATGTCAATTGTATTTGCGGAATCGCTGCTTATTTGATGCGGGTTTTCTTCATTGAATTCAAAAAAATTCAACACATAAAAAAAACGTCATGGGATGACGTTTCATCCCATGTAACTACTAGCAGGCCGGCTAAATGCTGCAGTTTCCGCAGCGGACATACCGTGCGAAAAACTGCACCACAGTTTGAGGTGGATTTTCGGCCGGAATTCCCTGCGGCACACAGGGTGGATACGCTGTGTGCTTTTACGAAGAGTATCCGCCCCTTGTGAACTCAGCCGAACAGTTAAGTTCCCCCTCCCCAAGAAAAATTAATAATGAATCCCTTCCCCCACACACAGCATTCACAGCCAAGTCTCACCTTTCCCCACATATAGCATTTCACACAAAATCCTCTCCCCCACATATAGCATTCACAGCCAAGTCCCACCCTCCCCCACAAAAACTTTTACACAAAATCCCCTCCCCCACATATAGCATTTACAGTTAGGTCCCCCTCCCCCACAAAAACGTTTTACACAAAATCCCTCCCGCACATATAGCATTTACAGTTAGATTCCCCTCCGCCACAAAAACGTTTTGCACAAAATTCCCTACCCCAAATATGGCATTTACAGTTAAGACCCCCCTCTCCCACAAAAACGATTTGTAAAGAATCCCCCACACATAACATTACAGTTCCCTCTTACCTGTCCTGGAGGAATCTTCCTCAGCAGTTACAAGTTGCAGGCTGGAGGGGGATGGGGAGCTGTGTGGCACTGCTCCTTCCCAGCTCTTCTTCCTCCGTTCTCCCTGTCTTGTGGGCGGCTCCCTCCACACGTGACACGGAGCTTCTGTTTCCTGCTCATGCAGCATCTTCCTCTCAGGGCCCCAGCATAAGTTACTTCAGAGTAAGAATGGCCCATTACATTGCAGGGTCCATTCCTTTCTCCAAGTAACTAATGCTGGGGCCCTCAACTAAATGTTTAAAGTAGCGGACGAGCCCCTTCTTTCCATCCTTGTTGCCGGGCCCCTGACTTGAGTACCAGCAGTACTGCCCTAATGGCGGCCATGGCATTATGTCAGATTCGGTTTATCTGACTTAACAGCGTGACACGGCTCCAGCTATCAAGACCTGTGTTCCTCCAAAACTCGATTTCTTTGATATACACAGTATATGTCATAAAAGTCAGATAGATGCAGCTCCCACCTCTGGGACCTGCACCTGTCTCTATAACGGGGCCCCCTAAACCCTGTTCTACTGCTCTGTGTTGTTGCTGAAGCGTGTGATTCCCGACCATGACCTACAGACTGTTTCCGTAAGTCCAATACTAGTGAATGCAGTGTAGCATGTGAGCTACGCTGTTTCTGTAACTAACATTCTGATCTATGGGAGTTACGGAAACAGCGTAGTTCAGGAAGCTACACTGTTCCTGTAGTTCATGGTGGGAATCACACACTTCAGCAACAACACTGAGCAGTAGAACGGGGTTTAAGGGGCCCCATTCTGGAGATAGGTGCGGGTCCCAGCGGTGGTACCCACATGTATTTGACATTTATGAAATATCCTGTGGATATGTCATAAATGTCTATTATGGAAAAACACATTTAAATATATGTCTATACTTATCCAGATCTCTTCTCCTGCGTACAGCCTGGTGTCCAGGGATGACGTTTCATCCCATGTAACTCATGCAGCCAATCACAGGCTGCAGTGGTCACATGGAATGAACCATCATCCAAGGCTGTGCTACAGGATGTCAGAGGGAGTCGTCGCCATGACTACGGATAAGTACAATAATTTTTTTTTTACATTCTTTTTTCCACTGCAGACTTTCCAGCAGAAAAAAAATAATTATATATGTGTTTTCAGAATCCTGTCACTTCTGTATTGTCTCTGTGAGATTTACTGCAAGGCAAGCGTAATCTCGCGAGATTACAATGTAACCTGTCATTTCAAACGAGATTACGTTTGCCTTGCTATAATCTCACAGAAAAGATTCAGAAGTGGTCAGGATTCTGAATAGACATCACGTCCTGGCTGGAGGTAATGTATATTCATAATGTTTATGTGGCTGCACATAGCGATATAGCTATATCACTATCTGCAGTGTAAATGAATGGAGAGAAGTGTATGACGCTGATTGTTCAGCCAAAAAATGCAATATTTGAAGCAGCACAAATCCCGTTATCAGGAGCGGTGTCACGTTGTAAAATCAGACAAACCCGGTCTGACGTAATGTAATCTTCAGAAAAAGCGTGGTGAACAGCAGCACACTTCTCCCAAGTTTCAATCAATAAGTTCTTTTATTGGTCAAACATCCAGTAAAAAATGGCAACGTTTCGACCCGTGACAAGTGGAGGGTCTTTCTCGATTGGTCAGCGTCATACCCTCCTGTGTACAACTCCCACTTGGTCTAAAGTAAAAACACGCCCACTTGGGCATTAAGAAACTCATTAGCATAAAGCTAAAATCGCTCATAAAGTGGTAAAAATAGATCGTTTTTCTAAATAAAAGGCACTGCTGTCACCTACATTACAGCGCCCATCTCCTTATGTAGGAGATAGGGCACTTATAATGTGGTGACAGAGCCTCTTTAAGATGTGGTCTATTTTAATGATGTCACAATAGACTATGTGTCTTTATTTATAGACTGTGCTTTATTGCAATCATTTTACAAAAGTGTTTGTCTTTATTGCTAGCCTGTGTTCAATTGTATTGATGTTACAATAGGGTTAGTCTTTATTTCTGTGCTGTTTATATTGATGATTTCAATGTAAACTGTGTAGTATTGCCATGATGTCTCATTGGCCTTCAATTATATGCTGTGTTCTATTGGGTGATGTCACACTAGACTAACGGTTCCCATACACATTACAGGAAAGTCAGCTAAACCCTCTGATTTCGGTGGGACATGCAGACTATCTAATATGTATCCCTCCCCTCCTCCGATGGCAAAAGTCAGCGAAATAAGGGGTCGGGCACGTTTGATTCTAACAAACCCGATTCTTTGTTCCTGCAGGAGATAAGCCACTGACAGGGGTGTCTGGCAGTATCTTATTCCCGTGTTCCATTTGAAAGCAAAAATTGGTCATACGTATTGGGGAGTCGGGAGGAATAGCTGTGGGCTGACAGCTATTGTAAGTGTATAGGCACTACACTTTTGATACTTTTAATACTACTGATGCATACATCAATAGTATAAGTGAATATAAGAAACTTTGTAATATATGTTATTAGAGAAAAATGCCTCTTTCTTTACTTATCAGGCCCCCCTCCCGTCAAACGTTTCACTCACTCTGAATTTACTATTTTCTTCGTCTTGCCTTGACAAGATGGGCTCACTGAGGGATCAGGTTACAACTGCCCATAGAAGTCTATGGAGAGGGGAAGGGGAGAGTAGACGCAAAATAAAAGTGAGAGAGAGGAGAAAGAATCTGACAGAAGTGCTGCAACTGCTCATAGTAAGATTTATATCTCACTCCAGTGTTGGATTCATAGCTACATTGCACAGTACTGCTGCATAATCTCACCGATGCTGCTGTTGTTTCTATATTTGTGATAGATAGATAGATAGATAGATAGATAGATAGATAGATAGATAGATAGATAGATAGATAGATAGATAGATAGATAGATAGATAGATAGATAGAAGAGCAAGATTCTCCTCTTCTATATATGTGCAGTGTGTAGAATACAAGATACAGTTAGGATCCAGCCACTAGCTCAGAGAAAGCTAAAAATAAGAGACAGACCATGCAGAGGGTAAAAGTGCTTGAAAAAAATGTAGAATACAAGTCACATAATTGCCAGAAATAGTGTTATGCCTCATTTATTCTTAGGCTGTGTTCTATATTGATAATTTCACAACACTGTGCTTTTATTCTTTAAATAAAGAGAGAAGAAAAAAAAAAAAAAAAAAAAAAAAAATCAAAGTTCAGAAGTTGATACAAATAAAGAAAAAAAAAAAAACAAAAACAAATAAATAAATAAATAAAAAAAAAAAATAAAAAATAATAATAAATAAATAAAAAAATAAAAAAATAAATAAAAAAGGGAAATGCAATATGCAAACGTATAACAAGGAAATAACAATATATGACTAGGATGATTAGATAAAAGACATGGATCACAAATCAGAGTGAACTACCAGCTAGTTTACGATAACAGAAATAAAAATTATATATAATTATAATAACAAACATTGCTGAAGTACATACGTGATGGTAGTTTAAGAAAAGGGCAGCGGCCGTTGTGTGTTGCCAGGAAACACATACACAATACAATCCGGAAGAGGTAAAGCGGTCTCAATGGAACGCATGGTGGAACGTTGTCAGGGAAACCACTGACAACAAAAATCCCGGAAGTGAAGCACAGTGATACGCATAATGGACCGCAGATACGGGCGATATGCTGGGATTATAAAAACAGGATTTACCTGATTAATACAGTAATGAATTACAATAGAAGATTTAGAAGGACATAATAAAGGACCTAACCCGGGGACATATAGACAATTAGGACGGCAATACCAGATACAATAGCCGAAGAAATTCAATATTGATTTAGACATGCACGAACTATAAATAATAATTAATAATATTATTATAGAGCGTAAAGAAATATATATATATATATATAAAAATATATAGTATGAACAAACCTCAGCTAATAAAATTCACATAAAATGTTAGGGTAACATTACATAGCACAATGATAATAATACTTACAACAAAACTGCATAAATGAAGATAGAAGGGTTATTGTAAAATAGTAACATAACGCTTATGAGGAGCAAAATCTAAAAGCAAGGTTAAATTAATCGTCAAGACTTCTATATCATTAATCCAATACGGGAGTATGGTTAAAAAGCAAGGTCAACAGTTATATAAACATAAACATAAGATCATTAATCCAATGCGGACTCTGTAATATCGTTAAGACCATTGGGGTATAACGTTCCCAATTTATATATCCAGAAATTTTCCCTTTGCTTTAATCTGGTAAATCTATCGGGTATATCGATAGGTATTCTCTCTATAGGAGTTACAGTAATAGCGCCAAAGTTACAGTTATGTACAGTGGCACAATGGCGAGATACACTATGTTTAACGAAACCAGTCCTGACATTAAATCTATGCTTATTGATCCTATTTCTAAGGGTTTGGGTGGTACGACCCACGTATTGACGGTCACATGTGCATTGTAATAGGTATATAACATAGTCGCTCCCGCAGTTGAGGAAGTTTTTAATCGGGAAACTTTCCTTGGTATTTACCGATATAAAATTAGTTATTTTGTTCGCAATATTGGAACAACAGAGGCATCTTGGTTTGCCGCAACGATATGAGCCATTAGATGTTAAAATTGTTTTATGAGGGTCACAATTAATTTTCCGTAATCTACTAGGTGCAATTAAATTCCTCAATGTTTTAGCCCTTCTATAAGTGATCTTGGGTCTAGTGGGAATAATACTTTTCATATATTGGTCGTTCTTAAGGATATGCCAATGTTTATTAATTGTTGACTGGTTTCGTTAAACATAGTGTATCTCGCCATTGTGCCACTGTACATAACTGTAACTTTGGCGCTATTACTGTAACTCCTATAGAGAGAATACCTATCGATATACCCGATAGATTTACCAGATTAAAGCAAAGGGAAAATTTCTGGATATATAAATTGGGAACGTTATACCCCAATGGTCTTAACGATATTACAGAGTCCGCATTGGATTAATGATCTTATGTTTATGTTTATATAACTGTTGACCTTGCTTTTTAACCATACTCCCGTATTGGATTAATGATATAGAAGTCTTGACGATTAATTTAACCTTGCTTTTAGATTTTGCTCCTCATAAGCGTTATGTTACTATTTTACAATAACCCTTCTATCTTCATTTATGCAGTTTTGTTGTAAGTATTATTATCATTGTGCTATGTAATGTTACCCTAACATTTTATGTGAATTTTATTAGCTGAGGTTTGTTCATACTATATATTTTTATATATATATATATATATTTCTTTACGCTCTATAATAATATTATTAATTATTATTTATAGTTCGTGCATGTCTAAATCAATATTGAATTTCTTCGGCTATTGTATCTGGTATTGCCGTCCTAATTGTCTATATGTCCCCGGGTTAGGTCCTTTATTATGTCCTTCTAAATCTTCTATTGTAATTCATTACTGTATTAATCAGGTAAATCCTGTTTTTATAATCCCAGCATATCGCCCGTATCTGCGGTCCATTATGCGTATCACTGTGCTTCACTTCCGGGATTTTTGTTGTCAGTGGTTTCCCTGACAACGTTCCACCATGCGTTCCATTGAGACCGCTTTACCTCTTCCGGATTGTATTGTGTATGTGTTTCCTGGCAACATACAACGGCCGCTGCCCTTTTCTTAAACTACCATCACGTATGTACTTCAGCAATGTTTGTTATTATAATTATATATAATTTTTATTTCTGTTATCGTAAACTAGCTGGTAGTTCACTCTGATTTGTGATCCATGTCTTTTATCTAATCATCCTAGTCATATATTGTTATTTCCTTGTTATATGTTTGCATATTGCATTTCCCTTTTTTATTTATTTTTTTATTTTTTTATTTATTTATTATAATTTTTTTTTTATTTATTTATTTATTTATTTGTTTTTGTTTTTTTTTTTTTTTTTATTTTATTTATTTTTTTTTTTTTTTGTGTTTTTTTTTTTTTTCTCTCTCTTTATTTGTATCAACTTCTGAACTTTGACTTTTTTTTTTTTTTTTTTTTTTTTTATTTTATTTTTTTTTTTTTTTCTTCTCTCTTTATTTGTATCAACTTCTGAACTTTGACCTGCTGTTTTTGGCAGTTTTTGGCCAGGAGGCTGGTCTGAACTGGTCCAATCAGTTTGTAATTTACCCTATGGTATTTGGTATATATACATGTGGTTTTTAACCCTGCGACATGCCTGATGAAGACGCCGGTCCGGCGCCGAAACGCGTAGCATCCTTCTAATAAACCGTACCTTTACAAGCAGCGCCGTTTATCCCGTTTTTTCTCTTACTTCAATATTACTTTGGCATCTCCACGGGGATTGCGTCCGGGATTGGCAGCAGCTATTGATACAAATTACATGCCGGTAATTTGCCACTGAACAGGTGAGCATTTATGTACCGTTTTTTTTGCTCCTTATACTATTGATCACGCCACTTGGCGCCGTGTCTCCCTTTTTGCTTTTTTTCCTAGTACTAATTTTCGGGCCATTGCTCATACCCCACCTGGGTGGCTTGGATCCCGTTTTATGAGGTACTCCGTGCACTCTTGCCCCATATGAATTCAAGGATAACCGTGCTGGAGACCCTCTGACACTGGCAGCCTCTATTCTACCTTCAACTACTACTCCGGTTTTGCCTTCAACCACTACTCCGATTAACAACAAATACCTTTTTTCTGTGATGGATTTCATCAGAGAAAGAGCTACCACTCGTGATTGTCTTTTCACACAATTGACATCCATGGACTCCCATGGGGATGGGACTGTGCCTGTAAATAACCCCACCAATATTGAGGAAATGAAGAAAATGACTAACTTGTTTCTACAATTGGAGGATCTATTGAAAGAGGAATCCTTCCTTAGCATTGACTGTCGTTTTTTGGACATGTATCTGTCAGAAAAAATAGCCCCTAGGGGCCTCAGGGTCTATTTCAATACCCCGTATCTAAATGATGAAGATTTCTTTATTGAATGGGTTAAAGCTCTGGAACTGAGCAATGCAGGGCTTATCAAATGTCTGCACAAAAAAAGATCTGACATTTGTGCTGGTCTGTCTAGAACTATAGAGGACCTGAGTGAGGAGTTATATTGTTTTTCTGATTTTCCAGATTACAAAAAACTGGAATTATCTACTATTGAACGTCTGCATATATTTGAAAAAGAAACCATTAGCAGAAAAATGAAAAAACTCAAACGTGATAGAGATGATTATGTTGACAACAAGTTGGGGGACTGGACATCTAAACCCCCTCCCACCATACGTCCGCTCATGGACCGTTATAATAATAATTTTAGAAATAAACCTGATACTCCTCGTATTAATTTATCATATTCCCGCAAACGTTTTAAATCAAAACATGGCCTAATTAGAGACGAGACATCTACAACTAACCTTAGCATTAATTTGACTACACCCACCCCTGTAGTCAATCTGAATAAAAATAATGGCACATGTAATCACACCATTCCCATGGCCCTCATTCATAAGTCTGTACCAGCCCAGATTCCTACCGGCCATGCATTGTCCCAATATCCCAATCCCACTAATTGCATAGCTCCTATGAATCTTACTACCACAAATACCAAAAATATTTCCAAAAATAATAACCTATTGGGACAAATACCTCAACATGCATTCAAGTCCGCCAATTTGGATGCTCATCTTAAATTATTTAACCTCATCCCTGACACTCCGCCTAGTCTTACCTCTGATTTATTTTTTGAATCCCCTGTATTTAATGATTCTATTGATGTTGATGTAGCATCACCCCTCCCATCATGCTTGCTGAACATTTCTGTACACGACAATCCGGTCCCTTTGGACAATCGACATACGAGGACACACCCACTGAACATGACCACGGATGGTTTAGAACCTATTTTTGATAATACCCTGGGAACTGTGTCTTTTTTAGGACTCCCATCGCAGTTCACCCGACCCCCGATCACTCCGATATCCCGATCACAAGATATTCTTCTGCCTTTTTTAAAAAGTCCAAAATCCCAAACCATCACTGCCTTTTTTCCAAGGATACAAAAGATTACAATAAAAAGAAAACTGGAGGAAGAACCAGAGGATGTAGAGGGGGTAGACACAAGCCCCTCCCTGCTTCCAAAAAAGCACAGACAGAAACAATAAAATTGTTCAATCTATCCAAATATAATCTTAATACTGATGAAACAAGTTTACTGTCCAAGGGCCTTTCTTTTTGCCCTACTACCTCTGCCGATGGCTTCGAAATTTTTATGGACCTTAATAGGTTTATGCGTAAACTAACACTCCTACGACATTTTGCACTAATACCCAAAAATTCTCTTCCTGAGCTCCCACACCAAATGGTCCTATCCCCCCATTGTCCTAAGCCCATCAGTGTAGACGTTCGGCCTAGATCTACGTTTTATCCCCTCCACCACCGTGGACCAGCTCTTGAAACTTTTTATAACCTGGTCAGTAATGATCTTAAAACAATAGAACAACCCATACATTCTCTGGATAACCTTACGCGATCTGAGCGTATTTCATTAAAGAAACTCCAAAAGAACCACCATATTGTTATACGGTCCGCAGATAAAGGTGGTGGGATTATCATCCAGGATCGTTTGGATTATACCAATGAGGCCTATAGATTGCTGTCCGATACTAATTACTATGAGAAACTGCAATGTAATCCAATACCCTTGTTTCAAACTAAATATAAAAATCTTATTGAAACCGCTTTCAGGGATCAGATTTTAAATAAAAAAGAAAAATTATTTTTAACTGTTCCATTTCCTACCACACCGTTCCTCTACCACTTACCTAAGGTTCATAAATCCCTATCTAATCCCCCTGGTAGACCCATCATATCTGGAATAGGGTCCCTTACAAGTAATCTATCCCACTTTATAGATATTCATCTCCAGACACATGTGTCTAAATTACCATCTCATCTTATAGACTCAACTGATCTAATTAGAGAGCTGTACCACTTACAAACCATTCATGATTTTACGGATCTTTGGTTTTTAACAGCAGATGTTTCATCATTATACACGAACATCCCCCATGACCTTGGTATGCAGGCATCACAAACCTACCTAATGTCTGATCCACGATTACCAAACAACCAGATCAATTTTTTAATGGAGTGCATTGATTTTATACTTCAACACAATGTGTTCACATTTGAAGGGAGTTTTTATAGGCAGTTAAAGGGCTGTGCGATGGGGTCGAGATTTGCCCCATCGTACGCCAATCTGTACATGGGGGCCTTTGAAGATTTTTATATTTATGGTAATGATAAATTTAGGGACAATATAATATTTTATAAACGGTATATCGATGACCTCTTTTTTATTATCAAAGGTGAGGCGACAGTTATTTCAGATTTTATCGAGCATCTTAATGATAACAGTTATGGTATCTCCTTTACACACACATCTTCCCGTGAATACATTGATTTTTTAGATCTTACAATTATGAAAAATGGTCACCTCATTAGTACTAAAACACATTTTAAAGGAGTTGATGTCAATAGCTACTTGGATTTTAAAAGTGCACATTACCAACCTTGGCTAAAAAACGTACCCTTTGGCCAATTCAGGCGGATAAGAAAAAACTGCACTAATGACAAAGATTTTTCGACTGAATGTAATTTATTAAAAAGAAGGTTTAAACAAAAAAACTTCCCAGCAAGCCTGATTATGGGAGCAGAATCGAGAGCAAAGGCATTAACACAATTAGATTGCATTAATCCGAGTGCTTGTATAGAGAAATCCACAGATTTTAATTGCAATTTTATTACTACTTTTAACAAAGGAAGCAAATTAATTAGTTCAACAATTAATAAACATTGGCATATCCTTAAGAACGACCAATATATGAAAAGTATTATTCCCACTAGACCCAAGATCACTTATAGAAGGGCTAAAACATTGAGGAATTTAATTGCACCTAGTAGATTACGGAAAATTAATTGTGACCCTCATAAAACAATTTTAACATCTAATGGCTCATATCGTTGCGGCAAACCAAGATGCCTCTGTTGTTCCAATATTGCGAACAAAATAACTAATTTTATATCGGTAAATACCAAGGAAAGTTTCCCGATTAAAAACTTCCTCAACTGCGGGAGCGACTATGTTATATACCTATTACAATGCACATGTGACCGTCAATACGTGGGTCGTACCACCCAAACCCTTAGAAATAGGATCAATAAGCATAGATTTAATGTCAGGACTGGTTTCGTTAAACATAGTGTATCTCGCCATTGTGCCACTGTACATAACTGTAACTTTGGCGCTATTACTGTAACTCCTATAGAGAGAATACCTATCGATATACCCGATAGATTTACCAGATTAAAGCAAAGGGAAAATTTCTGGATATATAAATTGGGAACGTTATACCCCAATGGTCTTAACGATATTACAGAGTCCGCATTGGATTAATGATCTTATGTTTATGTTTATATAACTGTTGACCTTGCTTTTTAACCATACTCCCGTATTGGATTAATGATATAGAAGTCTTGACGATTAATTTAACCTTGCTTTTAGATTTTGCTCCTCATAAGCGTTATGTTACTATTTTACAATAACCCTTCTATCTTCATTTATGCAGTTTTGTTGTAAGTATTATTATCATTGTGCTATGTAATGTTACCCTAACATTTTATGTGAATTTTATTAGCTGAGGTTTGTTCATACTATATATTTTTATATATATATATATTTCTTTACGCTCTATAATAATATTATTAATTATTATTTATAGTTCGTGCATGTCTAAATCAATATTGAATTTCTTCGGCTATTGTATCTGGTATTGCCGTCCTAATTGTCTATATGTCCCCGGGTTAGGTCCTTTATTATGTCCTTCTAAATCTTCTATTGTAATTCATTACTGTATTAATCAGGTAAATCCTGTTTTTATAATCCCAGCATATCGCCCGTATCTGCGGTCCATTATGCGTATCACTGTGCTTCACTTCCGGGATTTTTGTTGTCAGTGGTTTCCCTGACAACGTTCCACCATGCGTTCCATTGAGACCGCTTTACCTCTTCCGGATTGTATTGTGTATGTGTTTCCTGGCAACATACAACGGCCGCTGCCCTTTTCTTAAACTACCATCACGTATGTACTTCAGCAATGTTTGTTATTATAATTATATATAATTTTTATTTCTGTTATCGTAAACTAGCTGGTAGTTCACTCTGATTTGTGATCCATGTCTTTTATCTAATCATCCTAGTCATATATTGTTATTTCCTTGTTATATGTTTGCATATTGCATTTCCCTTTTTTATTTATTTTTTTATTTTTTTATTTATTTATTATTATTTTTATTTTTTTTTATTTATTTATTTATTTATTTGTTTTTGTTTTTTTTTTTGTTTTGTTTATTTTTTTTTTTTTGTTTTTTTTGTGTTTTTTTTTCTCTCTCTTTATTTGTATCAACTTCTGAACTTTGACTTTTTTTTTTTTTTTTTTTTTATTTATTTATTTTTTTTTTTTTTTTCTTCTCTCTTTATTTGTATCAACTTCTGAACTTTGACCTGCTGTTTTTGGCGGTTTTTGGCCAGGAGGCTGGTCTGAACTGGTCCAATCAGTTTGTAATTTACCCTATGGTATTTGGTATATATACATGTGGTTTTTAACCCTGCGACATGCCTGATGAAGACGCCGGTCCGGCGCCGAAACGCGTAGCATCCTTCTAATAAACCGTACCTTTACAAGCAGCGCCGTTTATCCCGTTTTTTCTCTTACTTCAATATTACTTTGGCATCTCCACGGGGATTGCGTCCGGGATTGGCAGCAGCTATTGATACAAATTACATGCCGGTAATTTGCCACTGAACAGGTGAGCATTTATGTACCGTTTTTTTTGCTCCTTATACTATTGATCACGCCACTTGGCGCCGTGTCTCCCTTTTTGCTTTTTTTCCTAATGCAATCTAGTAGACAGAAGAAGTGCAAATTTTTTTATGGTGGTGGTGTGACCCCTTGCTTAAAGTGCAGCGGCTCGAGGCGTAATTTAAAGCTCCTGGGCCTCAATGCAAAATCTGTCACAGGGCCTCTCACCTGCCATTTACCATTTCTAATACTGGTGACTTTTAATGTGGCAGAAGAACCATTGGCCTCCGCAGGCTCCAGGACCAACGTGCAACTGCTATGAGTATATAGCTTAATCAAAGGCGGACATACCTGTGGCTGTGCCTATGGGAATTTAATGGCACACTGGGAATATATCCTTAGAGCTAAATGTAATCATTAGATCAGTACAATATTAGATCTGAATAACTGGAGATGGCTCAGTAGTAAGCTTCTGTCTTGCAACACTGGGGCCATTTGTTTGAATCTGACGAGGATAACATGGAGTTTATATGGAGGCATAGTATTTATGTCATTAGTATGGGTTTTCTCAGGGCATTTCAGTTCCATTATATATTCAGTTTGTTCAGTTTATGAAATTGGTATGTGAAATTTAATTGATGTGACTGAACACATTATATATTAATGGATATTTACTTTTGTGAAAATATGTTTTATTTCTTTAGTGCATCATAAATAAAAAATGAAACAACTTTGCAAACAGTCTTGATTAACCCCTTTCCGACATCCGCCGTATATATACGGCACTGTCGGGAAGGGGTTCCCTCAACGCGCAGTACAGTTACGTCACAGTGACAGTGCAGGCTCAGGAGCTGAGCCCGCACCATTACTGTCGGGTGTCAGCTGTATGTTGCAGCTGACACCCTGCTGTGACAGCCAGGACCGGAGCTAGCTCCAATCCCTGCCGTTAACCCCTTAGATGCAGCGATCGAAAGCGATTGCTTCATCTAAGTGGTTTGGAGCAAATCGGCAGCCCTGCAATGCAATCGCAGGGCTGCCGACTGCTTCTATGGCAACAGGAGGCATAATAATGGCCTCCTGCTCTGCTGAAAACGGAAGCCGATTTGGCTTTTTGTCAGTGAACGCATTGTAGTCAATGTATTAGTATTAGTAGTGCAATGTATTAGAACAACAATCAAACAGTTTGACCTTCAAGTTCCCTAGTGGGACTAAAAAAAAAGGGTAAAAAAAAGTCAAAAAAGTGAAAAAAAAGTTGTAAAAAAAAAAAAAGTTTCAAGTAATAAAATAAAACACCATCGCCCTTTTTCACTTATCAAGTCCTTTATTATTGAAAAAAAGAAATAAACCATACTTATTTGGTATGGCCGCGTCCGTAACGGCTTGTGCTATAAAAATATTATGTTATTCATCCTGCGCGGTGAACGCTGTAATAGAAAAACCTTAAAAGCAATGCCAGAATTACAGTTTTTTTTGGTCACTTTGGCTTACAAAAATTGGAATAAAAAGTGATCAAAAAGTTGCATGTATCCAAAAATCATACCTATAAAAACTCGCAAAAAACAAGCCCTCATATAGCTCCATCGACAAAAAAATGTAAAAATTATCTCTCAGAACATGGCGACAGAAAATATACATCCTTTTTACAAAAGTACTTTTATTGCAAATAAAGTTGTAAAACATAAAAAAGTGCTATAAATTAGGTATCGCCGGAATCGTACTGGCCCGCAGAATAAAGTTAACATGTAATTTATAACGCATGGTGAATGATGTATAAAAAATAAATAAAAAAACTAAGCCAGAATTGCTGTTTTTTCAGTCACCTTGCCTCCCAAAAAAAGAGGATTCGAAGTGCTCAAAAAGTTGCATACACCCCAAAATGGTACCCTTTTAACAATTTTTGGGGTGTGTGTCTCCAGTGGCACAAGCTGGACATTACATATTTGCCACTGAAATAGCATATCTAGGGAAAAATTGCAATTTGTACTTTGCACCATCCACAGCGCAATAACACAGCATAATAATTAGAGAGCTGCTTTTTCATGTTGGCACAAGCGGCGCACCACATATTGTCATATCTATAGAAAAATTGCCATTTTCACTCTGCAACGTCGAGTGTACACTAACTTCTGGAAAGCACATGCAGGGTTAACATGCTCACTACACCCCCAGGTGAATACCTTAAGGAGTGTACCGTAGTTTCCAAAATTAGGTCACTTATGGGGGGGGGTTTCCACTGTTTTGTCCCACAAGGGCTTTGCAAATGTGACATAGCGCCCAGAAACCAATCCAGCAAAATCTGCACTCCAAAAGCCAAATGGTGCTCCTTTACTTCTGAGCCCTGTCGTGTGTCCAAGCAGCAGTTTATTAGCACATATGGATTATTGCTGTACTCGGAGGAAAGTGCTTTATAAATGTTGTTGTTTTTTTTTTCCATTATTTGTTGAGAAAATGAAAAATTTTGAGCTAGAGCTACATCCTATTGAAAAAAACTAATTTTTCTTTATTTTCACTGCCCAATTCTAATAAAATCTATGAAAAACCTGTGGGGTGAAAATGCTCACTACACCTGTAATGTCGGGGTAGGGAGACAGACTGGGGAGCCCTAATCTACCCGCCACTCAGTCCCTGCCTACTTGCACGGCCCGTCCTAGGCGACGGCGTACAACTGGGCGACGGTCCCTACGCTCAATAAGTGAATGACAGACAAACAGACAAGGGTACACAGAAGCTAAGGAAAATGGGGCAGTTGCCCACGGCAACACAGTGAGCAACAAGAGTAGTGAACGAGCCGAGTCAAACCAGGAGTGTACGAGGTACCAAACGCAGAGCAGGAGAGTAGTCAGTAAAGCCAGGGTCAATTTGAAGCAGAGGTCAATAGTACTAGCAGGAACAGCAGAGCCAGGAAACCAGACAGAATCACAGGCAAAGGAAGAGCAGGAAATGAAGGTATAAATAGACCGAGGGCGGGAGCTAGCTCCGTCTCGCCAGGCTGTGATAGGTTCTCCCACTCCTCAGCCTACCAGCCTGAGTGGTAGCAGATCGAGTCACTCTATGAGACCTAGGAGCAGATGCAGACTGATTAACCACGGGCGTCGAAACAGAAGCTGTGCCTGGCAGATCCTTTACAACACCCCTAGAAGAATTCCTCAAGGGGTGTAGTCTCTCTAATGGAGTCACTTTTGGGGAGTTTCCACTGTACTGGTACGTTAGGCGCTTTGCAAATGCGACATGGTGCCGAGAAACCAATCCAGCAAAATCTGCGCTCCAAAAGTCAAATGGCACGCCTTCCATTCTAAGCCCTGGCATAATTCCAAACAACAGTTTATGACCACATATGGGGTATTTACATACTCTGGACAAGTTGCTTTACAAATGCTGGGGTGCCTTTACTACTTTATTCCTTGTGGAAATTGTTGTGTTTTTTTTAGCTAAAACGACATGTTATTGGAAAAATTTTATTTTTTATTTTCACATCCAAATTCTAATAAAATCTATGAAACACCTGTGGGGTTAAAATGCTCACTACACCCCTAGATTAATTCCTTGTGGGGTATAGTTTCCAAAATAGGGTCTTTTTTTTGGTTGTTTTCTTTGTTTTGGCATCACAAGACCTCTTCAAACCTGACATGGTGCCTAATATATAATCTAATAAAAAGAAGGCCCAAAATCCTCTAGGTGCTTCTTTGCTTCTGAGACCTGTGCTTTAGTCCATAAGCACACTAGGGCAACGTGTGGGATATTTGTAAATTTCACCTCTACTTTGCTTTAAGTCTTGTGAAACGCCTAAAGGGTTAAGAAACTTTCTAAATGCTGTTTTAAATAGTTTAAGTGGTGCAGTTTTCAAAATGGGGTGATTTATGGAGGTTTGTATTGTATGGGCCTCTCAAAGCCACTTCACAACTGTACTGGTCCCTAAAAAAATTGCCTTTTGAAATTTTCTTGAAAATGTGAGAAAGTTCTAAGCCCTGTAATGTCCGAGAAAAATAAAAGGATGTTAAAAAAAATGATGCCAATCTAAAGTAGACATATGGGAAATGTTAATTAGCAACAATTTTGTGTGGTATAACTATTTGTCTTACAAGCAGATACATTTAAAATTGATAAAAAAAGCAAATTTTTACAATTTTTTGCTAACTTTTGGTGTTGTTCACAATTAAATATTGAATGTATCGACCAAATTTTACCAGTAACAAAGTTCAATATGTCACAGGAAAACTATCTAAGAATCGCATGGATAGGTAAAAGCATTCCAAAGTTATTACCACATAAAGTGAGATATGTCAGATTTGAAAAATAAGGCTCTGTCAGGAAGGCCAAAAGTGGCTGCAGCGGGAAGGGGTTAAATAATATCCTTTTTTTTGGTCTACTGATCATAAGTAGACCTGTGTCTCCATGTTTACACCAGCAAACCGTGTGGGGTCTTATCCTGCAGTCATGTTCACTCCCTCTCCCTCTGCTTATAAAGAAAATTGGACTGGTGGAAGGGAGTTAAAACGAACGAAGAGGGAACATCACCAGAATGGATCACAGAGATAGGAGTGCAAGCCCGACAGGACCGGATCCAACCGTCGAAAGCAATAGAAAACAAAGGGAGATTTAGACAGCACATCCAAAAAAGATAGGAACTTTTTATTCACCCATGCAAAGTTTCAGCTCCGCAGAGCCTTTCTCAAACATAGTGCAATACATCAAGTGACCACTATTTAAAGTGCAAACAATCATTTTCAATTATACATGAATCAAATTAATCCATATATTGAAATACCATACCATAGTATATAAAAAATTATTCTATACATAACATATCAAAATGTTTAAAAAGACTCAAAGTATGAAAATGATGTGGATCTAGTATAAAAACTGTCAGCAGAAAACGTCCAATATTAGGGATAGTCTAAACTATCAATCATAAATATGTGTGCCATAATTAGAAAATGTTACATGAATAATAACAAACCCACCGGTCCTGACTCACCCCTCGTGGCACAGGACCGGTGGGTTTGTTATTATTTATCTAAAATATCCCTAATATTTTACGTTTTCTACTGAAATTTTTTATACTAGATCCACATAATTTTCATACTTTTAAATATTTTGAAATGTTATGTATAGAATATCTTTTTTTATATACTATGGTATTTCCATATATTGATTCATTAATTGATGTATGATTGAAAATGATTGTTTGCACTTTCAATAGTGGTCACTTGATGAATTGCACTATGTTTGAGAGAGGCTCTGTGGAGCTGAAACGTCGCATGGGTAAATAAAAAGTTCCTATGTTTTTTGGATGTGCTGTCTGAATCTCCCTTTGTTTGATAGAAGGGAATAACACGGTCAGCAGACAACACATATATTGTGTGTAGTCAGATCCTGCAGTCATACTTCCTCCCATCTCTCCCCTATTCCTTGCTAACGTACACTCTGTATATTAGCAAGAAGTAGAGGACAGATGGAAAGTATTATTACTGCAGGATCTGACTACACAGGATTTGTTTGTAGTCTGTAATGATGGAGACACATAGGTCCGCATAGGAGCAGTTTACAGAAAACAGTAGGACATTTTTAATTAGGACTATCTGCAAAGTTGCTTCAATTTTTGTTTTCTTCCTATGTCTCTGACCGCTCGTTCAGTGTATCATTTTCTGGTTCTACTTCTACTTCTCATCAGTCTCTAACATCATGTCCTGTCTCTATCTGAAACTTAATCTTTCTAAAACTGAGCTCCTTGTGTTTCCACCATCTACTAACCTACCAAAACGTAATGTCCACATCTCAGTGTGTTGTACTACCATAACTCGTAGGTAGCACACACGGGGCCTTTTTTTTTTTTTTTTTTACTCAGATCTTTACTTTACTCCTCATATTCAATCACCTGGACGCCTCTGTCACCTTCACCTCTAAAACATCTCCAGAATCTGCCCTTTTCTTACTGTGGAAACAGCCAAAACTCTCATTGTTGCTCTGATTCACTCTTGTCTTGACTACTGTAACTTATTACTAATCTGTCTTCCACTCACTAAACTCTCCCCTCTCCAAGCTATCCTTAATTCTGCAGACAGGCTCATCTTTCTGACCAACTGCTACACCAATGCCTGTACCATGTGCCAGTCACTGCACTGGTTGCCCATACTCTTCGGAATAAAATGTAAACTTATTACTCTAAGGCTTTGTTCAGACGTGGCAGAATTTTTCCGCTGCAAATGTTGGTGCAGATTCGGGGCAATTACACAACGGATCTGCACCAACATTTGCATATTTGACAGGTAATTCAGACGTTGCAGATATTTCAGCAGACTTGCCACAGGTTTCACTTTTTGCATTGCAACTGCTGAAATCTGCAATGAAATTCCGCTGCTTCTCCACAACATAATGTGCATGCTGCGGAGGGAAAAATCTGCACCACAGCCTAATTTCCGCACAGTTATTTTCCGCAACGTCTGAACTAAGTTTCCTAAAAATGTATAGAAACAGATGTAAAAAATAGTTGCTGCAGAATTCCACTGCGGACTGTCCGCAGCGGAATTCAACAGCAATTCCGCCACATCTGAACGTGGCCTTACCCACGAAGCTCTCCACAGTGCTGCATCTTCTTACATCTCCTCTATCATCTTTGTCTACCACCCTACTCGTGCTTTATGTTCTGCCAAAGACCTTAGATTAACATCCTCCATAATCCGATCCTTCCACTCCCATCTCTAAGATTTTTCTCGTGCTGCACCAGTTCTCTGGAATGCGCTACCGCAGACACTGGCGTAGCTATAGGGGTCGCAGCGGTGGCAATTGTGACCGCCCCCCCCGCACCATATCAATAAAAAGTTACTATAGTAACTCGGGCCGCGGGCCCCTGTTACTATAGTAACAGACTGTACTTACCTTCCTGGTTCCAGATCGCAGCGGAGGTCCTGACGTCAAGCGCTGTGCGCAGAGCATGACGTCACAGCGCTATGCGCCACGCACAACATCGAGAGGACAGGACCTCCGCCGCGGCTGAAGAGGAAGGCAAGATTAGTAGCCCTGACTGCTAAAGCTGACTGGCGGGGTCCGACTCCTGGGACCCGCCAATCAGCTGTTTTGAAGGGGCCGCAGCACTCGTACGAGAGCTGCTTCTCCTTCATTCCGGTCACTTCATTCCGGTCACACTGTGAATCGGTGTCGGCGATTCACAGTGTGAGCGAGTAAGGGAAATGAAGGGGAAGCAGCTGTCGTACGAGTGCTGCGGACCCTTCAAAACAGCTGATTGGCGGGTCCCGGGAGACGGACCCCGACACATCAGCTATTGATGGCCTATCCTGAGGATATCCAAAGCAGAAAATTACCACAGCACTGGACCACAAGTGGGTGCACGCCTCAATAGGACCGGATCCGCGGTCCCCAATATCAGATAGACAAAATAGACGAGGAGACAGCACTTCCAACATATGTCAGCTTTTTAATCACCCGTGCGACGTTTCAGTCCAGCAGGACCTTTCTCAAGCATGCTTGAGAAAGGTCCTGCTGGACTGAAACGTCGCACGGGTGATTAAAAAGCTGACATATGTTGGAAGTGCTGTCTCCTCATCTATTTTGTCTATCCTGAGGATAGGCCATCAATGTTTAAGGACTGGACAAGTCCTTTAAGCCTACGATGTAGCAGGCTTTAGAGGGCCCATGAGACAGGATCACAGATTGTGTGATGCTGTCTGCTGGGCCCTGTATCTAAGCCAATCACATGGTAGGCTTAGATACATGGCCCATGTGTGATCCTGTCTGATGGGCCCTGTATGTAAGCCTACCACACTGTGGGTTTAGATACAGGACCCCAGCACACAGTAACCTTATACTGTATAAGATTACTATCTGCTGGACTCTGTATCTAAGCCTACCTTGTGGTAGGATTAGATACAGGGTCCAACAGACAGTATCACACATGGGCCCTGTATCTAAGCCTAACATGTGTTACTAATCGTTTTTTTTGTGTGTTTTCTTACAGGTTCGGTCGTTGGACTACGTCGGATTCCAGGACTACTTCGATGACGGCTTTTTTTTTATTATCAATAAAATGGTTAATGAGGGTTGTGTGTTTTTTTTTTATTTCAATCAAATATTTTTTCTATGTCTTTGTGTTTTTTTTAAACTATATTACTACCGCCTTAGTAATGGCCGCCGGCTGATTGACAGCATCCATTGCTAAGGCGGGGCTTAGTGTTAGCCGGTGCAAAGGCTAACACTAACCCCCTTTATTACCCCGGTACCCACCGCCACCAGGGGTGCTGGGAAGAGCCGGGTACCATCCAGTACCTGACCATCTGTAGTGATGGTCGGCCACTGGGGTGGCCGCAGGCTGGTATTATCAGGAGGGGAAAGCCAAAAAGAGTGGCCCTTCCTACCCTGGTAATGCTAGGCTGCTGCTGCTTTATTGTATCTGGCTGGTTATGAAAAATGGGGGGGACCCCACGTCATTTAAAAAAAATAAAATAAAAAATAATTGGAAAGAACGATGTCGGATCCCCCCCAATTTTCATAAATAGCCAGATACAACACAGCAGCAGCAGGCAGCATTACCAGGGTGGTAGGTGCCACTGTTTTTGGCCTTTCCTAGCATAATACTACCAGCGTGGGGCCGCCCCAGTGCCTGACCGTCACTACAGATGGTCGGGTATTGGTTCGTACCAGGCTCTTCCCAGTACCCCTGGTGGAGGTGGGTACCGGGGTAATAATGGTGGTTAGTGTTAGCCTCTGCACCTGCTAAAATTAAGCCCCGCCTTAGTAATGGAGGTTGTCAATCAGCCAGCGGCCATTACTAAGACGGTGATAATAAAGTTTAAAAAGATACAAGCACATAGAAAAAATATTTTATTGAAATAAAAAAACACAACCCCCATTAACCATTTTATTGAGAATAAAAAAAATGCCGTCATTGAAGTCCTCGTATCCGAAGTCCAACAACCGAACCTGTAAAAAAACACAAACACACAAAAATAATCAGTAACACATAAAGAAGCAAAATTATTATTCTTACCTTTCCTGGGTCTAGCGCTGGTGCCTCAATGTCAGCATGCTGGGCCCTATATCTAATCCAATCATGTGTGATACTGTCTGCTGAGCCACTGTATCTAATCCTATCATGTGTTATACTGCCTTCTGAGCCACTGTATCTAATCCTATCGTGTGATACTGTCTGCTGAGCCACTGTATCTAATCCTATCATGTGTGATACTGTCTGCTGAGCCACTGTATCTAATCCTATCATGTGTGATACTGTCTGCTCAGCCACTGTATCTAATCCTATCATGTGTGATACTTTCTGCTCAGCCACTGTATCTAATAGTATCATGTGTGATACTGTCTGCTGAGCCAATGTATCTAATCCTATCCATAGTTTATAGGGTCGTAGAGCTATAGATGTGCTGTCTCCTATTCACACATTTTTTTTGGGCGGACACATATGTATTGGGGTTATTTCCCCTGACATTTTAAGTCCTTAGTGACGCCCCTGGCTGCTACTGCTGCATTATTGGATCACTTAGGAGACCCAGCGATGCAGCTGAAAGCTGCGGACCATCGGCCATGAGAAGTTTCCGGGGGGGGGGGCAATAGGAACTTTTGCATCGGGGCCCATGAGCCTTTAGCTACGCCCCTGACCGCAGACAATCAGATTAGTTATCAACATCCATGGTTTTAAACGTGCCCTGAAAACACATCTTTTTAGACAGGCCTGTAACATTTTTTAATCTATCTACTTTCCTTGGTCCCACTATTAAATTAGTCATCAGAACCTGACCCCTCACTCCTTGCACCCTAATGCACTTCATGTCTGTCAGACACAGATACTGGCTGGTGACCGCCTCATACAGCTTTATGTGTACCACCCCATGTGTATAAAAGATGGCTGGATCATTGTACTTAACAAGAATTTTTTAGATTTTGTGTCTCCCTTATTTCCTCATAGATTGTAAGCTCTTGTGATCAGAGTCCTCACTTCTCTTGTTTGAATTGTTAATTAGTTCTGTCACTATGTAATCTCCGATATTGTCTGTACATGTTCCTTCTGAATTATAAGTGCTGCCGAATATGTTGGCGCTATATAAATAAAGATTATTATTGAAGAAAGGCAAAGAAATGGGTCCAGCGCTGAGTCCTTTTGGGTCTGTTTAAAATAGGAAACTTCTTCCAAGTTTTATTGTCAAAAAGAGATAAAAACAATTGCGGTAATGATAGATATTCCCGGAGTACAATGGAGGGATTGTAGCAGTGTGAGCGGTGCCTACGCGTTTCTGACGCCTACTGCGTCCTTAGTCATGGCTTCTAAAAGCAATTGTTTTTATCTCTTTTTGACAATAAAACTTGGAAGAAGTTTCCTATTTTAAACAGACCCAAAAGGACTCAGCGCTGGACCCATTTCTTTGCCTTTCTTCTATGTTTGTACGTGTGCCGACACGAGGACCCGTGCGCGATACCATACATCTGTGATAAGGTGAGCTGGAGGAACCCTCCTATTTGTTTCCAAAGATTATTATTATTAGCGCAATGACATAGGTTGAAGAAGTGCCTTTATGTTCACCTTCAGCTGTTTGTAGCCTGTAAGAGACAAACGTTATGAAAATGGTATGAAATGAGTTAATTAAGATTTCCACCCAAGAGTCTTGTCTGCAGACATATTTCTTTTTTTCTTGGACTCCAGATACAAATTTATAAAACTGAAAAGCTCTTTTATTCAAATTTCAGCTGATGTGTACAGTGTACAGTGCTTAGATAAACGTTGTGCATGTTCCATGGATCAACCACAAGCTTGGAATGAAATCCTTTTCCTGTCTCCAATATCCTACAACGTGTTAATGGAATATGAGCTATGTCCATTTATTTCAGCTACGATTTACAGTATAGTATCATGTAGAATGTCACTCTCTAGGATTGTGTGTCTAAAGAAACTTGGCAGTCGGCTTCACTAAGTGAAATTGATGTAAATGTGGTTAGTATTGTTAATACGATGAACTGAGTTTCGTATCCTGAGACCTTTCATTAGAAGAATATACTGAGGATACTACAGTCATACTACAGTCTAAGCGTATTACTTCTTCAGATAATTTTCATAGCACATTTAGCTGCAGGGCTTTGGGACTTCCCTCCTCTGTTGGAAAATATTGCCTAACTTTTCTCTTTTTATTGCTTGCCAGGAAACTCCAGGGTCGTGAGTTAAAGCTTAGTATTACTGCTGCCAATTTTCCAGACCGTGAGCAAAATTGAAAAAACCCCCTCTACCTGAACATCTCCTATTTCTATTCGCTTGGTGTACTGTACAAGATGTTAGTTTTGGATTGCTTTCCATTGGTCTTACATTACTAGAATGTGAATTAGGCTTTTTTTTTTTTTTATTCTGTGGGAGTAGACTGCAATTCTTCACATAACTTTAAAGTAATAAGAGCAATCATTCGTTTTTTTTTATTGTAAAATCTAAAATGTATTAATTTAATTACAAATTTACTTACAGTATATTGCGCCAACAAATTCTACCGCTCTGTACAGAGGATCAACTCTTGACCCCAATGTGAAATCTGTAACAGGGCCCTCATCTACTATGTGCCGATTATAATACTGGTTTCTGCTTATGATGGAGAGGGGCTTTTGGGCCTTCTAAGGCACCATGGCCTAACCCTATATCCACGCCCCTGGCTCTGTACACAGATTGTATTTACATCAGTCTCTGTCTCAATTGGGCTTGCAAGCTAATTTATATCAGGAACACACGCATACAGTATATGCACAAGGGTCAGTTCTAAAGGAAGCCAGTTGATCTATGTTGAAGTTTATTCTTTGAGTTTTGGGAGAGACTGGAGTAGTCGGAGGAAACCCACGCAGCATGGGGAGAAGCAATGTGACGTTTCACAGTCCAACATTTTTTTTCCCATCAGAACTGCATAAACAATCAGCAGAGAACAGAATTTGATTTCCCTGAGACTGCTCTGCTTTATTATCCAAATGCCTCTATTCCATCACTGGTGAGAAAATTTCTGCTAAGGGGTTATTAACCCCTTAACAACCACCTGCAGTGTTTTCATCGAGGTCATAAAAGGGGCTTTTTTCTGAACCCCAAACATGAGGCCCCAGAGTAGTGACTGCTCATAGAATTGTGTAGACACTGGTCAAGTGCACGGCTGGACACCCAGGAGAGAAGAGAGCAGTGGCGTAACTACCACTCTAGCAACCATAGTGGTTGCTACGGGCCCCGCAGCATGAGGGGGCCCATGCAGCCCGGCACATAACATTATGGGCTGGACGGCACAAGCCCACTCATGCCTGGTGGCGTCACTGGCATCGGGCTTCCAGGGTCCCGGGCGACTGCCACATTCAATTGTATTGCGTCCTCAGGACGCGGATACAATTGAATACTATTGCGGAGCAGGGAGCTAGCTCCCTGCTCTGCTGTTTACTAGGCTACAGGCCACATTAGGCCTGCAGCCTATAAGGCCAGCATCAGGGTCTCTGCGCAGGCCGACGTGATGACATCACTGGATCACGCTAACCTACGCAAGGGTCTGGTCTCATAGGCTGCTGAGGAGACTGTGGAGCAGCTCTGTTCATTGCGGGAACAGGGCTAGGTGAGTATAAGGTTTTTTTTTGTTTTTTTGGGGAGCGTTATCTACAAGGGGGTGCTCCCGGGGCTGTGTGGCACTATCTGCAAGGGCGGTGTGTGGCACTATCTGCAAGGGGGTGTATGTGGCACTATCTGCAAGGGGGTGTATGTGGCACTATCTACAAGGGAGTTATGTGGCACTATCTACAAGGGGGGTATGTGGCACTATCTACAAGGGGGTGTATGTGGCACTATCTACAAGGACGTGTATGTGGCACTATCTACAAGGGGGATGTGTGGCCCTATCTACAAATGGGGGTATGTGGCACTATCTACAAGGGGGAATATGTAGCACTATCTACAAGGGGAATATGTGGCACTATCTAGAAGGGGGGGCTATGTGGCACTATCCACCAGGGGGGATATGTTGCACTATCTACAAGGGGAGGGGATATGTGGCACTATCTACAAGGGGAGGGGGTATGTGGCACTATCTGCAAGGGGGGATATGTGGCACCATCTTCAAGGGGAGGAAATATGTGCCACTATCTTCAAGGAGAGGGGGTATGTGGCACTATCTGCAAGGGGGTTGTGTGTGGCACTATCTAGAAGAGGGGGTATGTGGCACTATCTACGAGGGGAGGTATGTGACACTATCTACAGAAGTCTGTGTGGCACTATCTACAGGGGGCAGTGTGGCACTATCTATAGGGTTGTGTCCCGGTACTTTAAGCTTCGGGTCAGTGTTTTAATAACTATTATGACTATGAAATAACATAATTAAGTGATAACAAATGTTATAATATCAGTGTGCGGCTCTGCTTCATCATAGACGCATGTGCAGTACAGCGGATTAGACCAGTGAAATGTCAAGGGTGTACTGCGTAAGCAGAGCCGTGCACGTGTTCAGGAGACTACAGGGTGAGGCGAGAACTCGGCTATTACACTTCCTGGCCCCTGTCAATCAATGAAAGAAGGGATGGAATTGGGAAAGAAGACAGAGTATTTTGGTGCAATGGTGACGACCTTGTTGCTCCAAAATGCTAATTTGAATATATTGATTAAAGTGATTTTACCTGCAAAGGAGGCACCCATGTGAAAAAGGAAAATAACATTACATTCAGGTAAGCCTACACTATATTACTCTGTTGCTAGTTTGATAGGTACATTTCTGGTGGCAGACTCCCTTTAAGTCAAAAAATATGTCCTGTATTTAAGTGTTAAACAATAAATTAATTCACAGGTTTTTCTACTTTTTTTTATCAAGTGCCCAGGGCGTCCTCTTTCAGCTCCATTGTATAGAGGACAACGTGTCACGTGCAGGGGTTGAATGACATCTCATGACCTCGTATGACCATATTTTGTTCTATAGTTAGCTTATAGATGCTGCAGAACAGGACATATTTATAGACAGGGTAAGACTGACCCACCAGAGTACCGGAAACTCTGGTGGGCCAGGACTCTGACCAAATGATAAACCCCAACTGTCCAGCAGAAGACAACCTTATTTTAAGCAAAGTTTGAAGCTAATAAATTGCTACATGAGTCTATTTTAGATGATCTCTCTTGTGTGTGGCATGATAACAAAATTTATGATACAATTAAAAGTGGATGTGAACATGTTTTGTATAGATGGAGGATGGGCCCTCAGAATATTTTCCTCTTGTAGGTCCAAGGAACCCTAGCCTTGACAAATTATTATTCAGTGCAGAAACAGATGTTTCAGCCCACGTCAAATCAGGTTTGTGATTATTTTTAAAGAGGTTTCCTCATCTCAAAAAGTGATAGGATATCGCTAGTAAATGGGACCATGGGCACAGGGGACCATGGGAAGTGACCACAGTTCTAAATCAAGGCTGCGTCCCCTTCATTCTCAGCGATATGCCATCACTTTCTGCAATGGGAAAACCACTTTAAGAATATGAATTATGACATGGTTACATAGTACGGTTGAAAAAAGCATGTAACTTTCATCAAGTTCAACCAAGTAATTGGTGAAGGTAAGGGGTCAGGCAAATTGTATAATTTTGGCACCCCCTACTGATCCAGAGAAGGCAAAAAGAAACCCACAATCTGCCCTTAAAAGGAAAACATTTCTTCCTGATTCCAAGTGGCGAACGGACTGGATCAACATTCAAACAATTATATACATGCTCCAATTATATATAATGACATAAGCGTTGATGTTACTTTGTTCTAAGAAAACATCTAATCCCTTGCTAGAGCCATGAAACAATATTTTACACTTTGAAATTATATAACTAAAGATAAAAAACAATGAAAAAAACCCTCTAAGGAACTGGGCTGAATCTCATCTTTAAAGTGATTTCTAAACAATAATTATCTATTTCTCTGACTTATCTGTGAGAGAAAAACTTCTTTGGGAGACATTTTTGTATTATTTTTTACTTTATGTATTATATTTTTTCTTATATTATTTTTGTAGGATTGCCGAGTCTTCACTTTAAACCACAATAGAGTAAATATGAAAAAAAATATTTGCATTGTCTGCCACGTAATTGCATTAGACATAACGGCATGAATTCTATGTGGTCTTTGTAAAACAATTTTGGCTCATTTTCACTTCATAAAAAATGTATAGTAATTGTTATTTCATTGAACTTAACCTCAAAATGAAACATGTGTTTATACTGCAAATATTAATATTCACAATGGAAACTTTGTGTTTTCTCTGGCAATTAATTGTTTAAATATGCTTCTTATTATAGTAATTAGCTAAAATTGCCTGTTCAAGTGCAACTTTTTAACATTTTATTATGAATTTTTTATATTTAGTTTTATATGATGTATTCCATGGTAACAATTAAAATATTGAATAAATAGTTTCAATTAAAGTTTCACAATTGTATGTTTTAAAAAAAAAAAGTTTTATTTATAATTTTCAAAATTAACACAATAAAAAATGTCATTGACAAGTTTACATCCGATATACATTGTGAATTTGGTAGGATATCCAAACCCTAAAGTATCCTGTAGGGAGATCATATATGGCAAACAATCAATGGGGACCCCTTAAAATACGAGTCCTGAAGGGAAATTAAATGAGAGTTTTAGCTATTCTGTCATTCAAATCATCAGGCCTACCACCACACATACACACAGACCCCCCCCCCCCCAAATGTCCAATACAGAGAAAATAGTACCATATATGCTCTGACACTGGAAATTATACCAGTTAAACATTATCACAAAGAATTACATAGAAGTGTCTTCCCTTCTCCTTCAATTCACCACCGCCAGATTTAATCAAATTTAGGACACCTTCTATTAATATACAATACATTGTACATAAGCACATACTTGTTAATTAATTCCACCCAATGTGCAATATCAGGTAGTTCTGTGGATTTCCAGGACATAATGACAATCTTGCGTTCGCAAAAAAGCAAAAATCTAATAAAAAAAAAAAAAGCCTGTCATAAGCACCATGGACATTTAAAGAGGACCTGTCACCTGTCCTGGCATGTCAATTTTGGTAAATCTTTTTTTTGAAACTATACTTTGTGCAGTTCCTCTGTTATTCCTCCCAGAAATGTATGAATAAATTGACAACTGGGTGTTACCATCCCCCTTGTCAAAGAGGCGTGTCCCTACACAGTCTCGCTCTGTCAGCTCTGACTGGACATTGTCAGTCTGTGCAGGGACACACCTCCAATTGATAACATCCAGTTGTCAATTTATTCATAAATTTCTGCAAGAAATAGAAGAGGATTGGCACAAAGTAGAGTTCTAAAAAAAATATACTCCAAAATTTTTATTTCATGGAAAAAGCAATATACTCCAATATTAGGTCCCCTGGTTCAAGTCCCCTAGGGTAACTAATTTAAAAAGTAAAATACAGTTAAATTAAGTTATTTTTTTATATATAAAAGTAAAATAAAAAAATCTTTTAAAACATTTTTTGCTAAAGTAATGTAAAAAAAACATAAATAATAATTAACATAACTGGTATCATCTGTAAAAGTCTGAACTATTTTTATATAATGCTTTATAACACTTACGGTGAATGCTGTAACAAGTAAAAAAAATTAAATGAAAAGTGATCAAAAAGTCGCATGTACCCCAAAATGGTACCAATAAAAACTACAACTTGCCCCACAAAAAAAACAGCCCTCACACCACTCAATTGACGTAAACAAAAAAAAGTTACGCCTCTCAGAATGTGGCGACGCAAAACAACTTTTTTTTAACAAATAATTTTTTCTTTGTAAAGGTGGTAAAACATAAAAAAAACTATATAAATTTGATAACTCTGTAATCGTATAGACCCGTGGAATGAAATTATCATGTCATTGCTGAACCAAAAAAAGCTATGGCGGAATTGCTGTTTTTGCCCATTTCACCACACAAAGAATTTATTTTCAGTTTCCCAGTGCGTTATATGGTACATTAAATAGTGCCATTAAAAACTCCCACTCGTCTCGCAATAAAACAGCCCCTCATATGGCTATGCCAATGGAAAAATAAAAAGTTATGGCTTTTAGATGGTGGGACGCAAAAAGCGACAATGAAAAAACAAAAATTGGCTGCGTCTCCAAGGGGTTAAATTAAAATTTCAAACGTACAGTTTATTATATGTCAGCAATAGTGTATAAATGGAATAAAAGTCGAGACAAGCTTTGATGTTGTAATTAGTAATGGCTTCTTTCTTGCCATCCCCCCATACCAGCATGTATGCTGTGATCTAGTTGACTGGTGCACCTGTACCCTAGTCTCTACCCTAGTCTGAGCCACTAAACTCTGTAGCTTCTTCAAAGTGATTGCCTCTCTGCGGCTAACCTCACACGTCTTCCTATTGCTCTGTGTTTTGATGATGGCTTTGTCTAGGCAGTGCCTAGTTGGTACGATGCAGCTTCCATTTTCTCACAACCGATCCAACAATGCCCACTGGGATAGCCAAACACTTGAATGTAATTTTGTAGCCTTTTCCTATCTTGTGCATGTCTATAACTTTATCTTTGTTTCCTTAAATTGCATTTTGGTCTTCATTTTATGCTATTCTTTACATTCCTTCAGACTCACAATTAATATTAGGGGGTATTTTATTAAAAAAAACTGATCTATTTTAATGATTCACAGGTAGAGGCCAATTGTTAGGGCAATTATCTTTCATCTGTCTAAACTGGCAGCTTCCACAGTAGAGGTTAAATACATACTGTATACACAGTATTGTGCTAGATATATAGCCCTGAGTCCCTTACATTTATATTATTCAACTCCTTTTACCCAAAGGGATCCCCGTATGAAAGATAGCCAGAGATAAATAGAGAGAACGCTGACGATTTTCAGTATTGTTTTTTTTTTTTACTTTGTGGTGTTTGTTTTGCCGTAAAAGTATATTTTGTCTTCTATTTTACACAGATTATTTTATGTTGAATGTTTTGTACTTTATCCTTTTGTAGCTGTGGAGGGAATGTGTCATTGTTGATTGGTTCATTATATATGTGATGTTTCTAGGATTAATCAGCTGAAGGGTTCAGATGCAACCACCTGCCTTCCCATGTGATATGCACCATTTACTCTGTATGATACACTCTGTTTTTTGTAACTTAAAAATTACCAGTAAAAGTGTTTTTATCAGTTTATAAATTCAAAACCTCATGGCAAATAAGGAATTTAGCAATTGCAGCTCTCATACGGTCCGTCGAAACCACAGTCGTGTGCATGGGCCCATAGAAATAAATGGGTCCGCAATTAATCCGCATGAGGCCTTAGGATATCCACAAATTAGGCAGCCACTAGGTACCACCATATGTATAAGTCATAACCAGCGCTACATATAAAGACCGAGTTAGTTATATGGAACCAAAATCCCTAAGCAGGTGATCCCAAAAACACAGGGTGATGAAATATATAGAAAAATAGAATATCAACATTTTATTATAATTGTTAAAGGGCTGGTATAATAGTGGGGTTCACTGGCTAGTGTCCCCCACTCTTACCACCTCCTTTATCAGGGTCACTAGGGTTATGCCTAGTTTCCCTACTTTTTCTTTGTATTAACGCTAACTATCTTCTTTGACCCTAAGTGTATATGTGGTAATTCAGTACACAATTGTATAGTAAATAAATGGTAATATTTATTAACACAAGCAGTAATCACACTTAGATAATAAAACACAGAGTACATAGAATTTAGTAAATATTCACAGTATAGTATCAGTATACCTCAATACAGATAACAAGTTAATATGTATTGAGTATACAGACATTATATGTGGCACAGTATAATTGACTATACTATACCACCCACTTACCTAAACATACATATACAATGAAATGCAATACAATGCACTCACTCACTCACTCACTCACTCACTCACTCACTCACTCACTCACTCACTCACTCACTCACTCACTCACTCTCTAGGAGACCCTCCCCCACCTGGCTCTAACTAGCCCTGTAACTACTCAATAAGGGGCTGTAGGGACAAAGGGTGTGGGATTTGGATGTGAGCTGAAAGGGTTGCTGTTTAGGGCCTGTAGAGTGAATTCAGCAGGCCTGCTTTGGTGGAATACAGCTTCTATTCAGGTAGGGGCTGATGGGGAGAAGGGTATGATAATGACCAGGGGAAATGCTCATTGTATAGGGGGAGAGAAAGAGAAAGCAGAGAGGGGGAGGATACTTAGCGGTGCATGTGGTCCTTTCTAGGTTGGTGAGGCAGGAACAAGAGAGGGAAGGGTAGGATTGTGGCCCCTCTTATACCCGGTCTGTGCACTTCTCTATGACATCACATACATATGCACATGTAAGGGGGGCGGGGGCAGGCCCTGAGAACCTCCTGTGTAGGGGGATACAATACAGGATGTGTTCACTGTTACTGGCTTCCCCCTGAGTGTAAGAGGCAAGGGAAACAAAGGAAATCTTCAGGAAGCTGGAGCCAACTGTCTTAAAGAGGCTCTGTCACCATTTTAATACTTCCCTATCTCCTACCTAATCTAATAAACGCTTTGATGCTGATAACTACTGGGGTTTTAAAAAAAAAAAAAAAATAACTTTTATTATTGACAAAGTTCTGATCATTTTTAGATTTATGTGTAATGATGGGGGTAGGGAAACAGACAAGTGAGCCCTAATCTACCTGCCACTCAGTCCCTGCCTACTTGCAACGACCCACCCTTGGCGATGGGGTACAACTGGGCGACGGTCCCTACGCTCAGTAAGTGCACGACAGACAAACAGACAAGGGTACACAGAAGCTAAGGGAAATGGGGCAGTTGCCCACGGCAACACCGTGAGCAACAAGAGTGGTGAACGAGCCGAGTCAAACCAGGAGTGTACGAGGTACCAAACGCAGAGCAGGAGAGTAGTCAGTAAGCCAGGGTCAGTATGAAGCAGGGTCAAATAGTTCATAAGCTGCAGCAGGGCCAGGAAACCAAACGAGAAGAATCACAAGCAAGGAGGAACAGGAAAGGCAGGTATAAATAGACAGAGGGCGGGAGCTAGCTCCGTCTGGCCAGGCTGTGATAGGCTCTCCCACTCCTAAGCCTGCCATCCTGAGTGGTGGAAGATGGAGTCAGTCTCACAGACATAGAAGCAGGTGCAGACTGATTACCTATGGGCGTTGACACAAAAGCTGTGCCTGGCAGATCCTTTACATTATGATAATTTTTTCTAAATGCCCAACTCTGCTTTTTTTTTGTTTTGTTTCACCAAGTGGGAGTTGTAAAGAAACGTGTATGACGCTGACCAATCAGCGTCATACACTTCTCTTCATTCTAGCCCAGCTTTATTCACAGCACAGCGTGATCTCCACTAGAATCGCGAGATCACACTGTGATGTCACTTACTCCCGCAGTTCCTTCACTGGAGCGACGGGAGGATGACCAGACATCGCCTCCAGCCAGGACTGCTGCTGAGGAGGATTTGTTTTATATCATCCACTTTGCTGCTACTGCATTTGCTGTGGATTTTCCGCAACAAATTCAGTTGCGGATAAACCAC
The DNA here is from genome assembly GCF_050947455.1 of Rhinoderma darwinii. Classification (NCBI taxonomy): domain Eukaryota; kingdom Metazoa; phylum Chordata; class Amphibia; order Anura; family Rhinodermatidae; genus Rhinoderma; species Rhinoderma darwinii. Next base: position 70,683,410 of record NC_134688.1, read on the forward strand.
AGTATTTACGCAACGTGTGAACTGACCCTTACTTAACTGTATCTGTTTTGCAGTTCTATGCATAGTGGGTGGCTGCAAGCATTGCTGTGCTTGAAAAAAGCTGAAAGGTAATTCAGTCCCTTCATTCTCTGGATCGGTGGGGGATCCTCACCAATCAGAATGTTCTAGTGATATGCCATATAACTTTGTATGATGTAAATACCCCTTTAAAAGGGGACCTGACAATAAGCTGATCACAGGGTGTCCCACTGCTGGGAGCCCTAGTGATTAGTTGTAATCTTCGGGGGAACCTGGCTCAAGTGTTCGATTCCCTTACAGTACAATCAAAGGGTAAATGTAACTTTACAGTTTCCCACTGAAATCGATGGACTGTGCTGGATCCTACAAAGAAGCTCTGGCAGATACACTACCGTTCAAAAGTTTGGGGTCACCCAGACAATTTTGTGTTTTCCATGAAAACACACTTATATTTATCAAATGAGTTGCAAAATGACTAGAAAATATAGTCAAGACATTGACAAGGTTAGAAATAATGATTTTTATTTGAAATAATAATTTTCTCCTTCAAACTTTGGCTTTTGTCAAAGAATGCTCCATTTTCAGCAATTACAGCAATTACAGCATTCTAGCTGTTAATTTGCTGAGGTAATCGGGAGAAATTTCACCCCATGCTTCCAGAAGCCCCTCACACAAGTTGTATTGGCTTGATGGGCACTTCTTGCGTACCATACGGTCAAGCTGCTCCCACAACAGCTCTATGGGGTTGAGATCTGTTGACTGCGCTGGCCACTCCACTACAGATAGAATACCAGCTGCCTGCTTCTTCCCTAAATAGTTCTTGCATAATTTGGAGGTGTGCTTTGGGTCATTGTCCTGTTGTAGGATGAAATTGGCTCAAATCAAGCGCTGTCCACAGGGTATAGCATGGCGTTGCAAAATGGAGTGATAGCCTTCCTTATTCAAAATCCCTTTTACCTTGTACAAATCTCCCACTTTACCAGCACCAAAGCAACCCCAGACCATCACATTACCTCCACCATGCTTGACAGATGGCGTCAGGCACTCTTCCAGCATCTTTTCAGTTGTTCTGCGTCTCACAAATGTTCTTCTGTGTGATCCAAACACCTCAAACTTCGATTTGTCTGTCCATAACACTTTTTTCCAATCTTCCTCTGTCCAATGTCTGTGTGCTTTTGCCCATATTAATCTTTTCCTTTTATTAGCCAGTCTCAGATATGGCTTTTTCTTTGCTACTCTGCCTTGAAGGCCAGCATCCCGGACACTGGCATTTTGCGGATACTATTTAATGAAGCTGCCAGTTGAGGACCTGTGAGGCGTCTATTTCTCAAACTAGAGACTCTAATGTACTTGTCTTGTTGCTCAGTTGTGCAGCGGGGCCTCTGACTTCTCTTTCTACTCTGGTTAGAGCCTGTTTGTGCTGTCCTCTGAAGGGAGTAGTACACACCGTTGTAGGAAATCTTCAGTTTCTTGGCAATTTCTCGCATGGAATAGCCTTCATTTCTAAGAACAAGAATAGACTGTCGAGTTTTACATGAAAGCTCTCTTTTTCTAGCCATTTGGAGAGTTTAATCGAACCCACAAATGTAATGCTCCAGATTCTCAACTAGCTCAAAGGAAGATCAGTTTTATAGCTCCTCTAAACAGCAAAACTGTTTACAGCGGTGCTAACATAATTGCACAAGGGTTTTCAAATATTTTCTAATCATCCCTTAGCCTTCTAACACAGTTAGCAAACACAAAGTACCATTAGAACACTGGAGTGATGGCTGCTGGAAATGGGCCTCTATACACCTATGTAGATATTGCATTAAAAACCAGACGTTTGCAGCTAGAATAGTCATTTAGCCCATTAACAATGTATAGAGTGTATTTCTGATTAATTTAATGCTATGTTCATTGAAAAAAACTGTGCTTTTCTTTCAAAAATAAGGAAATTTCTAAGTGACCCTAAACTTTTGAACGTTAGTGTCGATAGACAAAAATATCTAGTTCTAGTTTTTGTTAGTAAAACACATTTTAAAACTGTAGAAAATGTATCATCAGCAAAAAATTGCAATATTGAGAAAGCATGTCAATGAATGTACTTCATCTTAATTGAATGTTTCTTATTATTTTATATGGAAGTTCTAACCACAAGTTCTGAGCAAAATATTCTTCTCCTTTCCAATAACATAAGACTTTTTATGACTTATCCTTACTTGACTTCTGCATAAGAACACCTCATCATTACTTCCGTGTGCACTGTATGTTATTCTTCTTTTTCAATCGGTTGTATGTCTGGATGCATGAGACATCCTCTGAGTAATATCCTACGTGTTAAACCACTGTACTTAGAGTTCTCATTGTTTTTGGCAGCTTTTTATTTAGTCTTTTAGTAGACATGTTTTTATTTTATGTAGAAAACTTTAGACATTCTGTAAAACATAAAACGTCAGTTTATCCCTGTTCATCTAAACTATATGGCCAAAGGTATGTTGGCACCCTTCCTAATTATTGAGTTCAGGTGTTACAGCCACACCCATTGCAAACAGGTACATAAAATCAAGCACACAGCCATGCATTCTTCATACACAAACATTAATAGTAGTTTGGGTCATACTGAAGAGCTCAGTGACTTTCATAGGATGCCACCATCATAGGATGCCACCTTTGCCACAAGTCAGTTCATGAAATCTGTGATCTGCTAGATCAACTGTAAATTCTATTATTGGGAAGTGGAAGCAACTAGGAGTAACAACAGCTCAGCCAAGGAGCATTAGATCAAGCAAACATCAAGCAAACTAAGAGCAGGGCCCCTTAGTGCTGAAGCACATGGCACATAAAAAAAATTGCATATCATCTGTTGTATCACTCACTACAAAGTTTCAAACTGCCTCTGGAAGTGACATCAGCACAGGAACTGTGTGTCAGGAGCATTATGTAATGGGTTTCCATGGTCTAGCAGCTGCACACAAGCCTAACATCACCACTAGCAATGCCACGAGTTGGCTGGAGTGGACCATGTGTTCTCTGGAGTGATAAATCATGTTTTACGATCTGTTAGTCTGATGGATGAATATGGGTTTAGTGGATACCAGGAGAACGGTACATAGTTCCTTCTGTTGGGTTTGGTCTAGGGTTGTTTTTCAGAGTTTGGGCTAGGCCCCTTCTTTCTAGTGAAAGGTAATGCTACAGTATATAAAGACATATTAGACAATTGTATAATTCGAACTTTGTGGCAACAGTTTGGGGAAGGCTCTATACTGTTCCAGCATGACTGTGCCCCTGAGCACTGAGCGAGGCCCATAAAGACCATAAAGACATGGTTTAGTGTGGAGGAACTGAAGTGGTCTGCACAGAGCCCGGACCTCAACCCCATCAAACACCTTTGGTATGAATTAAAATGCCGAAAGCGAGCCAGATCTTCTCGTCAAAGATCAGTGTTTGACCTCACAAATGCTTTTTAGGCTGAATGGTCACAAATTCCTACAGACATACTCCAAAATGTTGTGGAAGACTTCCAAGAATCTATTATCACCCCAAAAGTAGTTCCAGCTCCATATTAACACCCATGGTTTTGGAATGGGATGTCCAACAATCTCATATAGGTGTGATAATCAGGTGTCTACAAACTTTACCAGATAGTATATCTAAGTTACAGTATACATTATGACAACACTTCAAACAAAATAATATATTTAATAATCAAGCATGTTCTTCACTATGAGATTAAAACGCACCTGATAACTGTACTCAGGGCCGCCATCAGGGGGGTATTACTGGTACTCCCGTCAGGGGCCCGGCCACATGAATGAAGTAAAAGGGGCCCGCCGGGCTGCCGTCGCACCCCCCCCCCCTCGGACTGTTGCCCCCCCCCTCGCAACGCTCACGGCCCCCCCCTCGCAACGCTCACGGGCCCCCCTCGCAACGCCCGCGGCACCCCCCTAGCGTCACCCCCCTAGCGACACTCCCCTAGCAACACTCGCGGCAGCCCCTGCATACCTGTTGTAGCTTCACTGGAGAGGAAGATGCAGCATGTGCTGAAGCTGCGTGTGGAGATCCCGCCCCCCAGCTCCTCTACACTGCCGACCGGACCTGCAGGCTGGTGAGTATGTTCCCCTATCCATTCTGATTCCCATCCCCCTGACCCCATTTGTAGATTGTATAAAGTTGGTTAAAAAGTTTTTTGGTATTTTTTCGTTTTCCTAGCGCTTTTTTGCCGCGATTTTCGTAATCGCGGCAAAAATGGCGCAGTTTCGCCGCGATTATATAAAAATCGCGGCAAAACCGCGTGATTTGTGCCGCAATTACGAAAATTGCATAAAAAAAAGATACAAAACATGAAAAGTGCTGTTAGGCTATATTCTCACAGTGCGGTCAAGTCACGTTTTTTTGCAAAAATTGTGGCAAAAAATGGGATTTCACCGCACTGTGTAACTAGACTAAGGCCTTATTCAGACGGCCGCATTCGGTCCGTGACATACGGAGCGTGATGGAGCCGCACTCCTAGCATCATAGTTATCAGTGTTGCTGGGAGTCCCTGCCTCTCTGCGGGAATACTGTCCCATACTGTAATGATGCTTTCAGTACGGGACCGGGGACAGTATTCCCACGGGAAGGGAGGGACTATGATCATAGATAACTGTGATGCTAGAAACCCGGCTCCCTGAACTGTGGTCGGTCCGGGAAATATGGCCGATACACGCTCCGTATATCACAGACCGAACATGGACATCTGAATAAGCCACTTACTTGCCTCCTATTTTTGGTGCGGATTGTGCACTGAAAATTCACTACAAATGACAATATAAGGCCTTATTCACACGAACGTGTTATAAGTCCGTGATACTTATTACGTCGCACGGACTTATGTTAGTGAATGGGGCCGTTCAGACTGTCAGTGAATTTCACGCAGCGTGTGTGCGCTGTGTAAAACTCACGACATGTCCTATACTTGCCCGTGTTTCGCGCAGCACGCACCCATTGAAGTCATTGGGTGCGTGCAAATCGTGCACGGCACACGGAAGCACTTCCGGGTGACGCGCGTGATTCGCGCTACACAGGGCCGCCATCAGGGGGTATTAGGGGTACTAGTGTAGGGGGCACGGCCAAACTTAATTGAAAGGGGGGTCCGGCAACTGCCGCGACTTGCCTTTGGTAGAAAAAAACAGGCCCCTGCAATGGGGCCTGTTCTTTTCACCAAAACAATGTCGTGAGCTGCGGGCCCCCCTCTCGTCAAACACCGCCGTGAGCTGCGGGCCCCCCTCTCATCACCGCCGTGAAACACCGCTTGCGCGCGCGCGCGAACGACCGCAAGCTCGCACCCGCGCGTGCATGACCGCAAGCGCGCGCCCACGCGCGAACGACCAGGCGCGCCGCCGAGAGGGAGGCGGTGCGCCCGCAACACAAGTCCGATCTACGGGGAAGGACAGCCACACAGGGACAGCAGCGCACAGTTTACTTACCTGCTGGCCCGCCTCCAACTCCGCCTCCTCGTCCGACTCCGCCTCCTCGTCGTCCTCCTCGTCCGACTCCGCCTCGTCCTCCTTCTCCAGAGCGTAGCTGCGTAAGGAGAGGGGGAGGAGTCTAGTTGTTGCGCGGCGGCAGGAATTCTACGATCCCCGCCATTTTCTGGAGCCTGGAGGTCAAGGACGACATCTGGACCGAAGACATCGCCTGAAGAGGACTGGAGTGGGAGCAGCAGCTCTTCTGACACGGTGAGTAAAGTGTCTCAAAGTGCTGTTTCTGTATGGCCCTGTTCACACAGAGTATTTTGCAGGCCGAAAAAATCTGCCTCAAAATTCCTTAAAGAATTTTGAGTCAGATTTTGACCTGCCCACACTATCTTGCCGCGTTTTTTGCTGCCTTTTTTGCCCGCTGCGATTGAGGACAGCAGACAAAAAACGCAGCGAAAAATGCATTTTCTGCCTCCCATTGATTTCGATGGGAGGTCAGAGGCGGAACCGCGGCAAGAAAGGATGTGCTGATTTTCCTTTTTTCCGCGACTGGCTCCCATTGATTTCAGATTAAATCAATGGGAGGCGGTTTTGGAAGTTGTTTGGTGCTGATTCTGACGCAGTGTCCGAGTCAATATCAAGGCCCAAAAACTCTGTGGACTTGGCCTTATTGTTAGGGCTTATTCAGACGAACGTGTAATACATCCGTGCAACGCGCGTGATTTTCACGCGCCTCGCACGGACCTATGTTACTCTATGGGGCCGTGCAGACTGTCAGTGATTTTCACTCTGCTGCGACTGTAATACGCTGCGGATTTTCCACAATAAAATGTGTTGCATAAAATCCGCAGTGTTCATGCCTAGTGTGTTCCTACCCTAAGGCCGGATTTACATGAGCGTGTGCTTTTTGCGTGCGCAAAAACGTGGCGTTTTGCGCATGCAAAAGGTCCATAACAGCTCCGTGTGTCAGCAGCGTATGATGCGCGGCTGCGTGATTTTCGCGCAGCCGCCATCATTATGACACTCTGTTTGTATGTTTGTAGCACGTGGTGCTTTTCTGTTTTCATTCATAGTTTATACGGCTGCGGAAGTGCTGGGCGTGATTTTCACGCACCCATTGACTTCAATGGGTGCGTGATGCGCGAACAATGCACAAATATCGGACATGTCGTGAGTTTTACGCAGCGGACACACGGACACACGCTGCGTGAAAATCACTGACAGTCGGCACGGCCCCATAAACTAACATAGGTCCGTGCGAGGCGCGTGAATATCACGCGCATTGCACGGACATATTACACGTTCGTCTGAATAAGCCCTAACAATAAGGCCCAGTTCACAGAGTTTTTGGGCCTTGATATTGACTCGGACACTGCGTCAGAATCAGCACCAAAAAACTTCCAAAACCGCCTCCCATTGATTTAATCTGAAATCAATGGGAGCCAGTCGCGGCAAAAAGAAAAAGCAGCACGTCCTTTCTTGCCGCGGTTCCGCCTCTGACCTCCCATCTAAATCAATGGGAGGCAGAAAATGCATTTTTCCCTGCGTTTTTTGTCTGCTGTCCTCAATCGCCGCGGACAAAAAACGCAGCAAGATAGTGTGGGCAGGTCAAAATCTGCCTCAAAATTCGGTGCGCGGTTCCAGGCGGTCGCGGGTGGGCATGCGCGGGAGTTTGCGGGTGCGCGCGATCGGTCGCACGGGCGGCAGTGTTTGACGGCCCCCATGACGACCCCCATGCTACCCAGGGCCGCCATCAGGGGGGGTATTATGGGTACTGATGTGAGAGGCCCGGCCAAACCTAATTGAAAGGGGGGCTCGCAGCTCACGACATTCTTTTGGTGAAAAAAACAAGCCCCATTGCAGGGGTTTGTTTTTCTTTTCTACCAAAGGCAAGTCGCGGCAGTTGCCGGGCCCCCCTTTCAATTAGGTTTGGCCGGGCCCCTCACATCAGTACCCATAATACCCCCGCTGATGGCGGCCCTGGGTACCATGATATGGTGCTGGACGGAGTACCGTTAACAGGCGGTGCCACGGTAGGGGGGCCCAGAAAATTTAGCTGTAGGGGGCCCTGAAATTCCTGATGGCGGCCCTGACTGTACTGGAAATTTAGCGAGCAGTAGACTTACATATGTGGCCATCATATTCCAAACAATGGAGATTTCTATTAAATGACGAAAAGCATAGAACTTAAAAAATCATGAGGAACTGATACAGAAAGTATATTGGAAATTGTATAATTATGCAATTAATATCCATTATTTGCTGAAACATCCAGTCATCTGTCCATATGATGAACCTGATATGTAATTAATTTATGCAGTAAGACAAGCATCCAAAAGATAAAAGCAAGTCTACATCTGAATCTGTTAGGAGAAGTAAAATTAACATTTTGGATTGGCCTTGTCAAATTGCTGACTTGTACTTAATAAGAACGCTATGACGCATGACACATGACTTCAGGATCAGAATATTCATGGTTGGCTTGTAGCGTGTAACCATGGACATACAAAGGTCTAGATAAGAGCTGTATACACAAAACAGTAGAATATTTTTCAATCAGACAAATGGTAAGGTTGCTTAATTTAGTATTTGTAAAGCACTGGAACTATAAGGCTATGTTCACACGGAGTATTTTGGGGGAGGAATATCTGCCTCAAAATTCAGTTTGGAACTTTGAGGCAGATATTCCTCTCCCTGCACGCCGATTTTCGAGGCGATTATCGCGCCGTTTTTCGCCCGCGGCCATTGAGCGCCGCGGGCATAAAACAGCGAGAAATACGCTTTCTCCTGCCTCAAATTGAAGTCAATGGGAGGTCAGAGGCGGAAGCGCCCGAAGATAGGGCATGTCGCTTCTTTTTCCCGCGAGGCAGTTTTACTGCTCGCGGGAAAAAGACGCCGACGCCTCCCATTGAAATCAATGGGAGGCGTTCTCGGGCCGTTTCTGCCGAGTTTTGCGACGCGGTTTCCGCGTCAAAAAACTCGGCAAAATACCCCGTGTGAACATAGCCTAAAGCTTTCTTGTCATCCCATTAGCAGGGTGTTTTATAACAAGCGCGCGTCTACTGCACTACTGGCAGAATATACAGTATGCTGCTAACAACAGAAAACAGGCAGGGAATATGAGCTGCCGTTGTATTATCAGATTGCTACCACGTTAAAATGAGTGATTCCAATAATATGTAAATAAAAGTTTCTGTTAATATGAAGTGTGCCACCGAACGTGTGCCCAAGACGTATGCCACTGTGTGCCTATACTGTGGCTTATGTCTGCCATTTACTCCCACTCTTATCAAAGCTGCCCAAAAAAAACAATATGCTAAACTATACTGGCCAAGTGAATGCCAAAAACACTCTTTTTCGGAATATGTTTGGATAATGAAATTCTATGGGCAAATTTACTGAACACACTGTAAGCCCGTAGCAGGAAAGTACTTGGGGGGGGGGGTGTATATCTCACTCAATTTGTTGAGATGGGTGAGTTAAAGGAATCCAGGAAAGATGGGTTTCCTTAGCAAACCTAGTTTGCTAAGGCTTTCGTAAAATGTGTGTTCTGGGACTGTATTTATACGGAATGGCAGGTAGGATTGGTAGTGGACCTGTTATTCCCTTCCCCACTCCAGTACGGGCTTTGCCCCAAGACCTGTTAGCTCAGGTGAAGCTATAGGACTCATTACTGAGCTATAAAAACTCTGCAGTTAGTGACAGAGGGTCAGAGCCTGGGAATCCGCACAAGGATAGCGTAGAAAACCTGATCCAGGGAACACAGTACTCATGGTTTATAATAGGTCAGGAAACCTGATGTTTAGCTAGTGCCCAGACAGGTCAGGTGTTTGTTTATATGCTGCAAGTCTTAAATTCTGGATAAGCACTTGTTTATTTTTGGACTATATTTACATTTTCATTGCTATACGCAACCCCTCATATGCACAGATTCAGACAGCGCACAACAGATGTGATGTGAACAGAACCTTAAGGCAATGTTCACACTGAGTATTTTGCCGAGTTTTTTTAAACCGCGTCGCAAAACTCTGCAAAAACGGCCCTAAAATGCCTCCCATTGATTTCAATGGGAGGCGTCGGCGTCTTTTTCCCGCGAGCAGTAAAACTGCCTCGCGGGAAAAAGAAGCGACATGCCCTATCTTCGGGCGTTTACGCCTCTGACCTCCCATTGACTTCAATGGGAGGCAGAGAAAGCGTATTTCGCGGTGTTTTATGCCCGCGGCGCTCAATGGCCGCGGGCGAAAAACGGCGCGAAAATCGGCGGCAGGGAGAGGAAAATCTGCCTCAAACTTCCAAACGGAATTTTGAGGCAGATATTCCTCCTGCAAAATACTCCATGTGAACATAGCCTAAAGAGGACCTTTCACTTGAAATAGGTGCCTGTTTTATTTTAAATACATTGCGCCTTAAGAAATAAATATTTTTCTAGATACATCATTAAAAAAACAAACCTTTGTTTAAATTGTTCATTCAGTATGCAAATGACCCGACTCTCAGCAATAATCAGATCCAAACTTCTTGTTAGGGGTTTCCCGACATCCCCAGCATCTTTCCACAACTCTCCTTGGCAGTATACAATTTCAGAAAGCAAGATCTCGCTGGCTTGCGACTCTGTCTTAAAGAACACTATCTACTCGCATTAGTACAACAGTTATCGATCGGTAAGCATTAATACAGCAGTATGTTGCCATGGGGAGTTGTAGGAAGATGCTGGGGATGCTGGGATAACCTAACCAGGAAGTTCGGACCCAAGTCCTGCAGGGAGTTCGGTCATCTGCATACAAAACTGACTACTTATAAAAAGGTGAGTTTTTTGTGGGTTTTTTTTATGACATGTATTTAGAAAAAAAAAATTCTTAAGGAACTCATAAGTAAGCCATCTATACATACTATTAATCCACTGGCGTTTAGGATCTAGGGAAACTTGGATTGCTTTTGATTATTATAGAAATCTTAGTATATTATCTTTCCAATCATACAGTATAACGTGTAGCTAAAGCCTTGGAAGTGATTGGAAATGTTCATCCAATTTATCGCTTCAGTGATTAGAGTTAAACAAAAAATCAGATTATGTATAAAACACAATAAGGCATTTGTTGTCTAGACAGTATAACAACTTCTCTTGCCCTTGAAACTCAGGAAGAAAATGTAGGCTATTGTTGGGCATTTGCCACTTGGCCTTGAAGTCGGTGCCCCTCCTATAATACAAAGTTCAAAGATGAATTAATAATCTATCTCAGACTTGAAAAAAATAAAAATTTGTTATTTCCTGTTCTCTGTGTAACGTAAGACATGAGTTAAACAGTACTTTCATGGCCTGCTGTCTTTCTGCTTTTCTATTCTGTAGACAATGACTGGTATCATCACTACTTCTGTAATAAGTAAATTATGCGACTTACATTCTGTCTGAATACGTACCTATGTTATGCTGTTACACAGCGCTCTTTCTAATGAATGGGTAACAATTTAATACATGGTTACTTTGAGTCCTTAACAGCAGGACTTAAATATAAATTCTATTTTTCATCTTTTGTCCCACAATTTTGGTTTAAAAATGCTTGAGTCTTGGTGAGATGATACCAATCTTCCTAATGAATAAATACAATGATAAAACACGAAAACAGGCAAAGGAAAAGCAAAACTTTGGTGCATAGTTACATAGTCAGATATTAGGCTTTGTTAACACTTAGTTCTTTAATTATGTTCGGTTTATGCGCCAGGAAAGTTTCTGGAGCATATGCCAAACTTATCCATAGGGCCCCAGGCACCCTCCATATGCAATTTTTTCTCTACAGAGGCATACAGTAAAAAAAGGTAAACATGTTTTATACTTTTTTTTTTTTTACATTGGGTTCCTATGGGCAAAGTATGCCACTATATGCATATACAGTGGCATACGTCGCAACCTTCCATTGGAGGTATAAGTGGGAACAGAGCCTTAACCTGGTATGTGGTACAGTTTCCTTAAAGGAGTTGTCTAGTCATAATAAATTGATGGCCTATCCTCAGTCCAAAAATCGGAACTTTGGGGGTCCAACTCCCTGAACCCACGCGATCAGCTGTTTTGAAGGGGCTGCTGTGCTCGTATGATTCCTTATCTGCTTGTACTGTGCATCGTCGACACATTTGTAGCAGCGGTTCACAGTATTACAACCTTCTACTCACTTCAATGGGAGAAGGCTGCAATACTGTGAACTGCTGTTACAGGTATGTCGGCGATTCCCAGTACGGGCAGATTTGGAATCAAGAGAAAGTAGCGCTTGTATGAACGCCGTGGCACCTTCGAAACAGCTTATCGACGGGGGTGCTGGAAGTCGGATCCCCACGAATCAGCTATTAATGCCTATCCTGAGGATCGGCCATCACTTTCTTATAACTGGACAACCGCTTTAATTACTTTTATTGCCCGCCTTTCGACCTTCTCTAACTCATTTTTGTCTTTCTAATACAATAGCTCTCAGAACTAAACATAATGTTCCATGTGCGGTTTCACATATAAGAGTAAAACTTTGTTTTCATCATGTGCATCCAGGGGCCTTTTTTGCATTCTATGTTTTTATTAGACTTGGCAGTAGCTGCCTGGCACTGATTGCTAACATGTATTCTGCTATCCACTAATACCTAAAGTCCTTTTGTATGTTGGTTTGCTCAGGATTTCTTTCCATTTAATGCGTAGTCCAGCTGACAATCAGGTTGGTTTGACAAGACTGTCACTAACTCATTCTGGTAGTATGTTATAAGTTTATTGAGATACTCCTGGATAACATCAATTAAAAAACCTTTAAATATTTTACTCAAAACCCCTGTTCCACAGTTCCCAGGCTCAGTATTTACACTTCTTTAACTGTTGGCACCATTTTTGCAATGCACCGGTCCTGCGGAATAGGCCCTGTTATCATGATGTGCTTAAATATTAGAATGGAGTAAATCGTGGCTTGGTTATTTGTCTTTTTTATGTGGTAAGTAGGTGACATTTAATTGGGAGCTCACTTTATTCCAAGCCTTTCAGTTGACATTGTTATTTCCTAGATTTCCTAGATTAGCTTGTTCATCCACCATTTTACCTTGATGTTTGAGAGGTGGATTTATTTTATTTTCCTGAGCAAAACTTCCTTTGATTCCAGCTTTGCTGTCTTTTAATTTTTGATTCTTATAGACTTGTAAATTGCCCTGATGGCGGCACAAGAGTCACAAGAAATCCAAATAGATTTCTTGCGAATGTTGCATCGTGGCAACCTGCGGGTCGTGATGCGGCCACATTTAGCTTACCTTATTTGGTAACAGGTTTTCTTCCATAAATATCCCATAAGGACTCGAGTATAATACCTCTCAAGCTGCACTTTGAACATTATTTTACAGCCACCAGTTTGGGGAGCTCACTGCATAGAGATTAAGGCTAGCGCTACACGCTACTTTAGCTGTGACACAGGTCGCACAGCCAAAGATCGTTTTGTCGTGCTGCCTACATCGTAAGTAGTGAAAGCGAATGTGGCTGCATCTTGACCCGCAGGTTGCCATGACAGTCGCAGGAAATCTAGCACATTTGGATTTCTTGTGACTCCGTAATGGCAACTTGCGAGTCGCAACACAGCCTCATTCACTTTCATCTCTTGCAAAGCAGGCAGCGAGAAACAGCGATCTTTGAACATGCGGCCAAAGTTGCCGTGTAGCCCTAGCCTTACTACTGAGTTCAATGTAAGCTGTACACTAATCTCCTCGGCTCCCCCTAGTGGTGGCTGCAGGAATCCAGAATGTTGCCATTTAAATCTATGTCTGTGTGAAATTAATAAGGAGATTTAGAGTTCTGTGATAGAGGGACGGAGTTCCAACCCATATAAATATATATTATAAAATTAATCAGTACGTTATTTTGGACCCATGTAGATAAAAAAAATTGTAATCAAAGGTGGATATCCAATTTAAGCCACTCGTCTACCTCCCTAATCTCCTGCTGCCTATCTCATGTGGCATGAAATACAGGGAGTATTTCAGAGGTTTGTTCACTAAGATACCTAAGCTTATGTGATTACAATGCAACATTGCATGCAGTTCATGGTCTGGGAAAAGGTGGGTGACGATTCTAATGGCTGCTATAATTGGTTGCCTTCCAACAACTTGAGCTGTTTCGTTTTTTTGGAGATCTCATGAAAATGTCTCGAATAGAATATTGAAAGACTTAACAGAAGAGGACTTTATCCTTATGCCAGGGGAAGATTACCCATGTTAGTCAGGTATGTCCATGCCGCGAAGTTCAGCCACAGGAGTCAGTCTCAGAATGAATAGCTACACAGTGAATCTGCTGCTGTAAACTTGTGGAATCATATTCAGTTTGTGGCTTAGAGACAATCCTCTCCCTGGCTGTGGTGGTTGTGTGCCCTGGAAGTAACATACAGCCGTTTATAGGTGTAGATCTACTGGATGTGTTTCTACACTTAAAGAGCATTTATCCCATAGGAACAGTTGATGCAAATAAATACAAAAATAAAATAAAAATAAAGATAAAAAGTAAAAGCAATGCAGTCGGCTTAGTACAAATTTGGGTTTTATATAAAAAATAATTACTTTAAACTGTAGGGTCTGTTTTTTATACACTGTTAAATCAAACCAGGATCTATAAAAGCAACTTAATGTCATAGACTGAGAAAACTGCACATCCATAATATTAAAACCCACCTGTCTAATATGGTGTAGGTCCCACTTGTGCCACCAAAGCAGTTCTGACCCATCAAGGCATGGACTCCAAAAGACCTCTGAAGGTGTCCTGTGTTATCTGGTACCAAGCCATAGCAGTAGATCTTTTAAACGGGTTGTCCCACCATTGACTGTAAAAAATTGACAATGTTTGCCATTTGCTAATAAAAAAAATCCAGTGAAGAGTTCTGACATTTACTTACATAGTATGGGGCCAGCCAGAGCATGGTGATATCTGGCCACCAATGGTCAAAGTCCTATGGCAAAAAATAAATTGATCTCAAGCTATCTTCCTTTTGACTATTGAATCCAGTATAACATTAAAATAAGCACAAAAGGTGCCAATGATATTGCTAATCCAGAGATTGTAAAACTAGACCAGTAACTGTGCAGGATTTAATCACTCCTGTCAAAGCTTCCTACCCTCTTGCACCTTACCGAGAAGTAAGGGGCACCACACCAGTGGGGCTCGCCTCACAGTATAAGAAGCACTCGTGTATAGCAATGTGCAACTTCACCTAATAAAATGAGTGCTGGTGGACATGCTCAGTCACTCTGCCCACAGTCAGGTCTCTGCATAGTGATCTTCTGTTTACTGCAGAGCAGCCAATAGAAAGAGCTTTCATCCCTGCTTGTCAGGGAAGGAGTCGAGCATTTGCAGTAGCATGACAGTCTGGCTTAAAATACTCCTTCTTCTCAGCTTATTAGGAATGTAAAGCTTTGTATCCTGAAAGCAGATATGAACCTTGCATAAGTCTTTATTTTATTATATTTTCTTTGGTTTCCTTTCTTAGATCAGGAACACCCCACAAGATCTGCTGTTTTAGAGATACTCTGACCAGTGGTCTAGCCATCACAATTTGGCCCTAGTCAGGGTATGTGCACACAACCTCTTTTAAGACGTAATGGAGGCGTTTTACGCCTCGAATTACGCCTGAAACGATGGCTCCAATACGTCGGCAAACATCTGCCAATTGCTTGCAATGGGTCTTACGATGTTCTGTGCAGACGAGCTGTCATTTTACGCGTCGCTGTCAAAATACAGCGCGTAAAATGACGGCTCGTCAAAAGAAGTGCAGGACACTTCTTGGGACATTTTTGGAGCCGTTTTCTCATAGACTCTATTGAAAACAGCTCCAAAAACGGCTGTAAAAAACGCTGCAAAAATGCAGCGAAAAATGCTGCGAAAAACGCGAATGGGCTCAAAAAACGTCTGAAAATCAAGGGCCTTTTTCCCTTGAAAACAGCTCAGTATTTTGAGACGTTTTTGACTCTGCGTGTGCACATACCCTCAAAGTGCTTTTTTTCCTGATTGCAATATATCACCTTCAAGAACTGACTGTTCACTTGCTGCCTAATATATCCCACCCCTTGTCAGGTACCATTGTAAAGAGATAATCATTGTTAGTTAATTCTCCTGTCAGTGGTTTTAATTTTATGGTTGACTGATGTATATTAAGTGTAAAACAGTTTACAAAAATATATTGTAATTTCTTGGTTGACTGAAAGCCCAAACCTTGTGTAATGAAGAGGTCTCTGTAGTAATCTACAGGGAGTGGCCTGTCTGACTATTGTTGATCTGGATTTACTCTTGTTGAGCAAGACTCTAAAGGTTTTACTGCATGACTTGTCTGAAAAGAGCAAATGCTACTTCACTTCCACAAGCAGCTGTGCTGGACCTTAGTAGTACTTTAATCAGGTGGACAGGAGCTCTTTCCTACTTGCGTGTAGCCATCTTCCAGAAATGCTTTACTGTAATCTTGACGAGACTTCAATTGTTACTTGTTTTATTATAGATTTGCCGGTTTAACTTTGCATAGGTCGTTTAAAAAACAGTCGTTGTACTCCCCAATCCGCTCTGAGAGCATCTTATGAATGCCTTATATTAAACAGGTCTATCCCGGTGACAGATGTCCTTTAAGGAGTACCTGTCATGTACCCAGAAATGTTAATCTAATGCCATACCTGCATTGCACCCTTCACCCCAAATCCAGCATCAGAGTGACTTGGGTTCACGCCCCGTTGAAGCTAGGCGGTTAAGAACGCCCAGTTTTCAATTTATTCATAAGTTAGCATTTCAGCCGTCGACATGAATGGGCTGAATGGAGGCACCTACAAACACAAAATGAACGACGCTGAAATTTGGGGATGGTAGCAATGCAGGTATGGCAGCAGATTAGCATTTCTTGGGACATTACTAGTCCTCTTAAATTGAATATTGCTTTCTACTCTGACAGTATTGATACAGTTTTCTATTTTTCAGCAAGGCTAAAAAAATATTGAACATGGTCCAAACATTTACAAGCATATCTTTATTGTGAATAAACTGTTACAACACTATTTCACTATGGATTTATTTTTTATGTCATGTTCATAACCAAATTGAATCCAGTAACATCTTGTTATAATGAGAAACTTATGTATGATCCTTCTGAGACGTCTTCTAGTTATGGCCAGAACACAAAACCAACTTGTGCTCTACTGGGACGCTACCGACAAAAAGACTTCATCTTCTATGGCCAAAAGGTTTACTTCTGAAATGTAATATTTCTTGGGCAAAAGCATTATTGATTATATTACCAAATCTCCCATATAATAGAAATAACTTATTACAACAAAAATGTTGTTTGTCTATAGTGTACATAGTTAAACATAAGTGTCTCATTTGCTCCACACTCCCTTTGGAAAATTGTATGAATCATAAAAGGGATTGTTTCACAAAGACTGCCCCAGTAAATATGCCCTACTATATCTATGAGCCAGAGTAAAGAGCCACTAAAAAAAATAATTACTTTTGCTCTAGCGTTCACGACCCGCTATGTCTTACATAGTCGGCCATGCTTTTGAATGGCCAGCAAGTAATGGTAAAATAGGATGGCTGGCCACAGAGGTTTCTGAGGTTTTCGGTGATCAACTGATTGTAAAAAAAAAAAGAAGGTTAAAGGAACAGTGTCATCACAAATTATTTTTTAATATGTTAAAGATGTTAGTGCTTTATTAAAAACGTTTATATTTATTTGTGTGTTTGTGTTTTACTTTTTCTTATTTTTACACTTTTTCTTCCCTATGGGGGCTGCCATTTTTTGTTCCATTTCTGTATGTGTCGATTAACGACACATACAGACATGGAATACGGCAGCCACAGTCCCATAGGGACTGTGAACGGCTCCCGTCCCATTCACTTGTGTGTACGGCGTCTGTGTGGGAACTGCGCATGCGCCGCTCCCACACAGTCCAATTTGAAATTGGCGCCGTCCGGCGCCATTTTCCTGTGGACCGGAAGTCGCGGCCGGACAGTAATATTACTACTTCCGGTCGCGGCTTCCGGACTTGTGCACTTGCACCAGCGGCAGCAGACGGAGCGGACGGGCCGGAGGGAGCCGCGGCGGCAGGAGCAGGTAAGAGATTTAAATGTATGTTCCGTGTTTGTGTGTGTTTACTACTGTATGTAAACCTACTACACTGTGTGTTAGCTCAAAAAATGGCGACACACAGTGTAGGAGGTTACACCGTTCAAACCCCTCGTTTATCCCGGCACTAGCCAGGATAAAGGAGGGGGGATGCTGAGAGCTCACTAGAGCGAGGGCTTTTCACCCAATGTTGCAATGCTGCAATTTTGGGAATAGCTCCATCTAGTGACCAGAAATGGGTAATATTATAAATTAGAATTAATTTATAATATTTCCTGACTAGTGAAAAAAATAAAAAAATTTGAACAATGTTTAATCACCTACACACTACATGTTTAATTTAAAAAAAAACCACATGTTTTTCTGGCAACACATTGCCTTTAACAAAAAAAGTTATCTTCATGAGACAAGTCAACCCTAATTTTTAGGAAAATGTTTCAGATATGTGTCCATCCCTATTGGTCCTGTTGGATCTACAGCTGGCAGAATTACATGAGCAAGAACAACTGAGTAAATCCTAGTCCTAAAGGATCATGTCCAACAGTTTTTTGGTTTTGAGCGTCTATTAAAAGTTTGCAAAATTTTGCAATGACCATAAAAACGTAGATGAGGCATTTCTTTTGTTTGCCACATTTGTGTGATATTTTAGACATGAGTGAACATGCTACAAATGCTACATAGATCTGTGACAATTTTGTGAATTGATTCATTTTGTGCCAATTCAATGTCTTTGTCTTGGAGTAGCAGTTCAAGATCACAGGCTTTAACAGGGAGACATGGAAGGAGTTGGGTATCTTGAGGGTAGGAGGCAGACGAAGCTTGTAGGAGACAGGGTTGATTTGTTTTAAAATCTCAAAGGGTCCAAGGAACCTGGGAGCAAACTTGTACGATGGCACCCTCAGCCGGATATTCCTAGAGGACAGACAGACCTTGGTGCCTGGAAGAAACTGGGGAGGCTCTCGTCTTCTTGTGTCTGCCTTTCTTTTCATGCACTCGACCGCCAGTAGAATAGAAGATCGTGTCTGCTGCCAGATTTGTAGAAAGTCCCTGAATGCAGAGTCAGCTGCAGGCACCTGGGACGTAGTGGAAACAGGGATAGGTATTCGAGGGTGTTGGCCATAGACAATGAAGAATGGACTCTTAGCGGTGGACTCACTAGTGTGGTTGTTGTAGGAGAACTCAGCCCAAGGAAGCAACTGCACCCAGTCATCATGCTGCCTGGAGATAAAGTGTTGTAGGTAGTTCTCCATGAGGTTGATCCTCTCGACTTGACCATTGCACTGAGGATGGTAGGCTGAGGAAAAGTCCAACTTCACACTGAGGAGTCCGCAAAGGGCTCTCCAGAACTTCGAGGTGAACTCAACCCGCTGATCAGACACAATGTGCCTAGGCAAGCCGTGCAGGCGGAAGATGTGTTGAATGAGGAAGGCAGCCTGTCAAGATGCAGAAGGTAGACCGGTCAGTGGAACAAAGTGAGCCATCTTCGAAAATCGGTCCAGCACCACCCAGGCCACACTGCATCCCGCAGAGGGAGGCAGGTCCGTGTCAAAGTCAATAGCAATATGTTGCCAGGGAGCATCGGGCACAGGCAGCGGCTGGAGCAGGCCCGCCGGTTTGGAGTGGGAAACTTTATTTGCTGTGCACACCGTGCAGGAGGAGACAAAGGCCGTAATGTCTTAGGCCAGCGTGATCCTTATATTAATCCAGGCGGCCAGAACGATGAGGTCATCCAGGGTGAACGGTAGATCCCGGGCGGCAAGCTCATCCTTAATCTCAGGAGACAGTCCCTGCCAGAATGTAGCCGGCAGGGCCTCTTTGTTGCACAACAATTCTCCCGCCAGGGTGCGGAAGTGAATGGCGTAGTCGCCCACGGAGGTTTCCCCCTGGCGTAGGTTCAGCAAGGAGGCGGCTGCGGACGAGACTCGTCCAGGCTCCTCAAACACCATGCGAAATGTCTGTAGGAACCCCTGGAAATCACGGCTTTCTGGTCCTTGTCTCTCCCAGATAGGGTTCGCCCATGCAAGAGCCCTGCCAGTGAGGAGAGAGACGATGAAAGCAACCCTTGCACCGTCAGACGAAAATGCCCCTGCATACAGGCTAAAGTGGATCTGGCACTGGTTTAAAAATCCACGGCAGGTCTTCGCGTCTCCATCATAGCGGTCAGGAAGCGGCAAGGGAAATTGTGGGTCAGCACTGCCAGGAGGTGTAGCCAGAGGACATGTATTGCCAGGAGGTGTAGTAGGAGGAACGGCAGTTTGCACCTCAAGCTGATGTCCAATAATGTTCAATGCCTGGAGGAGTTGGTCCTGTCTAGCATATCCGCCCGCATCTCCTGTGACGTCGTCATGGTCTTGGATCGACCAGCAGGGTCGATGGCCTGAGCTTACTGTCACAAGGGGTACGTGGACCCACTGGGCTGTACCGCCTTGATGGTATGGCAGCTGGCCAACAGGACACAGGTCCCAGTCTATAGTTCGTATAGTGTACCTGTGGTAGCTCAGACAGTAGCAAGACAGGCTCGGCTGGGACTAGGCAGCAGGCAGGCAGCAGGCGTAGTGTAGCAGGACAGGCATGGAACACAGCACGGCATGACTTCAGCTCAACACGGCACTTGACCAGGATAGCACGGGATACAGGTTACAGGTAGCAGGAATGGGGAACACTGGGAACTGGAAAACACTTAGGAGACCATTTGCATAGTCATACTAGGATAACAACAAGGCTCAGGCATTGGAGGGAGGGGCACAGCCCTTCTTATAGTCCAGGGTGATGTGGGAGCAATCAGCTCAATCTCCCACCTGTGTGCGACCTGGCTCCTTGTCTGGACTGAGCTTGCGAGCGCACCTTGGTGGTCACTGTGGAACAGGACGGCCGCATGTGCAGACATCTCCGGAGAGAAGGGCGTCGACCAGATAGAAGGAGTTCGTGGTCAGCGACCAAGGACGTTACAGTCCATTGTCTCCTTCTAGTAAAGTGATGACTGAAAGGTAAGGTTTATATATTTTTTCGTATTGATGCCATGACTTTTAATCCATCTCCCATGTAACCCAACAGGTACGGTAAAATAAATGTAACGGCTTGTTCTCTTCACCCACTTTCACATTATTCTATAATAATAATAACAACACACATACAGTTGTACTGTTCATGTCTTTTATTGAGCACCTTGAGTAAATATCCACAGTGCAGGGAGAAAAAGTAAGTGAACCCTTGAGTTTAATAACCTGTAATCACCCCCACCAAATGTTTCCAGTAGCTTCAAAAAATATTTGCACAAAGTTAACCCCTTAATGACCGGGCATGTTTGTACCTTAATGACCAAGCCAGATTTGTCAAATCTGGTATGTCTGACTTTATCAGAGAATAACTCTGTGAAAGTTTTGAATATCCAAGTAATTCTGACATTGTTTTTTCGTCACATGTTGTACTTTATTTTAGTGGTAAAAGTAGACTGATACAATTTTCGAAAATTAATAAAAAAATAGAAAAATGGAAGAAATTTTGTAAAAATTACCATTTTTCCCTATTTTTAACTGCAATATGTCACATATGTACACACATACTGTACAATTTTTTAAATTAAATATATATTTATATCTCTTTACTCTATGTTGGCAGCTCTTTTGAAAAAATAAAATACATTTTCAGCAATTTAGAGGACTTACAAATTGAATAATAATTTTATAAATTTTGAAGTACATTTTGTTTTCTTGCACCAAGCCAGGTTTTCAGAGGCTCATAGGTCTCAGAGTGATGGAAACCCCCACAAATTACCCCATTTAGAAAACTAGACCCCTTAAGGTATTTACCTAGGGGTATAGCAAGTATTTTAACCCTACTGTTTTTTGCTAAATTAAATACATATCAGGTGAAAAAAAAAAATTTAACTGTTTTTCATAAAAGTATCAGTTTGAAGACCAATTTCTTTGTAAAGCGACCATGAGAATGAAGAAACACACCACAAAATCTGTCACCCTGTTTCTCCTGTTTTCAAAAATACCCACATTGTGGCCCTAATGCGCTGGCTGGACACACGGCAGGACCCAAAAGGAAGGGAGCACCCGGAGGCTTTCAGGACTCATATTTTGCTTGAAAATGTTTTAGGCCCCACTGTACATTTGGAGAGGCTTTGAGCTGCCAGACCGATAGAAACTCCCCATAAACTACCCCATTTAGAAAACTAGACCCGATAACGTAATTATTTAGGTGTATAGTAAGTATTTTGACCCCACAGTTCTTTGCTAAATTTAATGCATATCAGGTAAAAAAAAAACAAAAACACTTTTTTCATAAAAGTATTAGTTTGAAGACCGATTTCTTTGTAAAGCGAACATGAAAATGAAGAAACACACCCCAAAATCTATCACCCTGTTTCTCCTGTTTTCAAAAATACCCACATTGTGGCCCTAATGCGCTGCCTGGACACACGGCAGGGCCCAAAAGAAAGGGAGCACCCGGAGGCTTTCAGGACTCATATTTTGCTTGAAAATGTTTTAGGCCCCACTGTACATTTGGAGAAGCTTTGAGCTGCCAGAATGATAGAAACTCCCCATAAACGACCCCATTTCGAAAACTAGACCCCTTAAGGTATTTATCTAGGGGTATAGTTAGTATTTTGACTACACAGGTTTTTCGCTAAATAAATTGGAATTAGTCTGTAAAAATTAAAATGTACTTTTTTTCTGAAACAACATAGACATTTTTATTATTTACAAGGAATAACGAAGAAAATGCACCCCAACATTTGTAAAGCAATGTCTCCCGATTACGACAATACCCCATATGTGGTAATAAACTGCTGTTTGGACCCACAGCAGGGCTCAGAAGGGAAGGAGCGCCATTTGGATTTATGATTTTGCTGGAATGGTTTTCGGTGCCATGTCACATTTGCAATGCACTGGAGGGACCAAAACAGTGGAAACCCACCAAGAGTGACCCCGTTTTGGAGAAACCTTCTAGGAATTTTTCTAGGGGTATAGTGAGCATTTACACCCCACGGGTCTTTTGCAGAGTTTATTAGAATTAGGGCGCGAAAATTAATATCAAAATTTTTTCCACTAAAATGTTGATTTTCTCATTTTCACAAGGGATAAAGGAGGAAAAACACAACCATTTTTCATAAAGCAATTTCTCCCGAGTACGGAAATACCCCACATGTGGTCATACGTTTTTTTTCATTAGAAATGAATTAACTCTTTCAGGACTGATCCATTTTTTGCTTTCATATTTTAGATTTTCACTCCCCGCTTTCCAAGAGCCATAACTTTTTTATTTTTCCATCAATAGAGTGGTCTGAGGGCTTATTTCTTGCGGCAGGAGCTGCAGTTTTTATTGGTACCATTTTTTGGTACATAAAAAGTGATTCAAAAGTTGTATTACGTTTTTTTTTTAGAGCGAAGGTGACAAAAAAATAAGCAGCGATTTTGGCGGTTTCAATTATAAATTTTTTTTAAGGTGTGCACTGTGCAAATTAAATAATGGTATATTGTAATAGTTCGGACTTTTACGGACGTAGCGATACCAATTTTGTTCATTTTTTGACATTACTTTAAAAAAAAAAATTCGCACTACTAATAACTATAATTCTTCTACACATTTTATTAATCGATCCCCTTAGGGGACTTGAGCCAGCGATCATAATGTATTGCAGTATATTGTTATTCTTACAGGCTTCTTTAACAGAGCGATCGCTGTACCTGTCCATTAGTACCGAGGGGGCCTGCTGTAATACACAGCCGACACCCGCATCGTATGGAGCGGGCTCAGCACGTGAGCCGGCTCCGTACATCAACCACCG
Source organism: Rhinoderma darwinii (assembly GCF_050947455.1). Taxonomy (NCBI): domain Eukaryota; kingdom Metazoa; phylum Chordata; class Amphibia; order Anura; family Rhinodermatidae; genus Rhinoderma; species Rhinoderma darwinii. Next base: position 70,706,764 of record NC_134688.1, read on the forward strand.
CACCATGACGGGCAATTAAGTCATAGTGCGCAAAGGGGTTAATGTACAGCGGATGGTTCAAAGTGAAAATTGCAATTTTCCACTGATACGCCATTTTAGTGCATAATATGTTGTGCCCAGTTTGTGCCACAGAAGACAAATACCTCATAAAACGTTAAGCGGGTTCTCTCGGGTATGGCGATGCCATATGTGTGGGCACAAACTGCTGCTTGGGCACGCAGCGGGGCTCAGAAGGGAGGGAACGCCATTTTGCTTTTGGAGCGCAGATTTTGCTTGGCAGTAGTTTTGTTTGGGGTTTTGCTGGTATTTCAGTTTAGAATTTGGGGGTATGTGTAATCTGTGCGGAGTACATCAGGGCATAATAAGAGGGTATAATAATGGGGTAAATAAATAATAATTCATAGATATGTGCCCGGTGTTGCACTGATAAATGGCGCCCGATCTTATCCGCTTTTGGACACTGCACATTTTGCATCGCCATATTCTGAAAGCCAGAACTTTTTTATTTTTTCACCACCGAAGCCCTGTGAGGGCTTATTTGTTGCGGGACAATCTGTAGTTTTCATTGGTACCATTTTGGGGTACATGCGATTTTTTTTTTTATCACTTTTCATTCAATTTTTTTGCAATCCTGAGCAAAAAACAGGAATTCTGACACCGTTTTTTAGGTTTTCTTTTTAGGTTTTCTGTGTCACCATATTCTGAGAGACATAATTATTTATTTTTTTTAGTCAAAAAAGCTGTGTAAGGGCTTGTTTTTTGCGGGACGGATAGAAGTTTTTATTGGTACTATTTTTGGGTACATGCGACTTTTTGATCACTTTTTATTCTTTATTTAGGGAGGGGTGGTGACCAAAAAAATTGGGATTCTGTCGTAGTTTTTTATTGATTTTTTTTTGGGATGTTCATCGTGTGGGAAAAATAACATTACAGTTTTATAGTTGGGGTCGTTACGAACGCGGTGATAAAAAATATGTGTAATTTTTTAACGTGTTCATTTTTTTTCTATAATAAAAGTCTTATTATAGGAAAAAAAAGCATTTTGTGTTTATATCACTTAGAACTTTTATTTTTACACTTTTTTTAAAACATTTTTATTACTTTTTTTTACTTTTTTCACTTGTCCCACTAGGGGACACTTAGACTTGCAGCTTTGATCGCTGCTAGAGTACATTACACTACACACGTAGTGTAGTGTACTCTAACTGTCATTGTGACATAACTGTCACTCTGACAGGAAGCCGAGGAGGACCGGCCGGAGGCTGCTCCTCCGAGGCTTCCGTACATTGCAACCCGGAGGTCATTATCTGACCTCCGATTGCCACGACAAGCATCGGTAGCCCCCACGATCACTTCGTGGGGGCTGACGATGTGCTTCAAACCACTTAAATGCGGCGACGGCAATCCGTCGCCGCACTTAAGGGGTTAATTGGCGAAAACAGCGGCGATGGTCCGCTGTCCGGCGAGACTGATATGTCAGCTGTCTAGGACAGCTGTCAGCGCGCGCCTGTCACTCTGTGTTTACACAGAGTGACAGTTTTAAATACTGACGAAAATGAACGTCCTGGGGCATCATTGGTCTTGAAAGGGTTAATGAGGTATTTTGGACGATTCCTCATTTCAAATGTGTTTTAGCTCATCAATACTTCCGGGTCGCCTTGTTTGCACAGCCCTCTTCAGGTCATGCCACAGCATCTCAATAGGGTCAGGACTCTGACTTGGCCATTGCAAAACACAAATCTTGTTCTTTTTTAACCATTTTATAGTTGATTTACTTGTGTGCTTTGGGTCATTGTCTTGTTGCATCACCCAACATCACTTCAGCTTGAGAAAGCAAGGCGTCAATGCCCTAAAACGTCAAAGCAGCCCCAAACCATGATGCTCCTTCCAGCATGCTCCACAGTTGGGATGAGGTATTGGTGTGCAATATACTTTTTCCTCTAAACATAGCGCTGTGCATGTGTGATAAAAAGTTCCACTTTTGTCTCATCTGTCCATAGAAGCATGGTGGAACATCCAGGTGGTCTCAATGTTTGTTTTTTTTTTTATCAGCAGCGGCTTCCTTCTTAGTCTCCTTTCATGAACACCATTCTTGTTGAGTGTTTTTCTAATAGTGGACACAGGAACAGAGGTTTTTGCAATTTATAGAGTCTTCAGTAGGTCTTTTGCTGTTACCCTTGGTTCTTTCTCACTTTTTTCAAGTTTGCCCATTATGCTCTTGGAGTGATCTATTTTTAAAAAAAATCAAACAATATTTTATTAGATGTATACAGAACATATTCAGCAATAGGTATAGTGCAACAAGATAAAATAACATATAATACATCTTTATTTTGGTCACAATATACACATTGCATACATAACCCAGCTAAATCATCTGCATCTCCAAGTAAACCCCCAGTCCCACCCCCAACTCAACCATCCCCTCCCCCGCGCGGTCATCCTACCTAACAGAATCCCTTGCGGATTCACCTTGAAGAGTCTCCTATTGACCTGCTTGTCCATAACAGTGCAATCATTTGCCCCATTGTTTATCACATTTGTGAATTGTCCCACGTTTCATATAAATTCTTTTTTCCAAAGATACCGTACGATTGACATAACTCACTAGCTCAGGAACCTCCGGGGGATCCGCTCGTAACCAGTATTTTGCTATCAGTTTCCTTGCATGGTATAGTACCTTTTTTATAGACAGTAATTCAGCTCTATCCTCTTCTGCCCCACCCATACAGCCCAAGAGAAATTTCTTCGGGTCCAGCGGGAAATCTCTACCATACACCCTAGTCACCATACCTCTAACCTCCCCCCAATACCCATTTAACATTGGACAGCTCCAGAACATATGTTTCAAGTCCGCTCCATCTGACGAACATCTCGGGCACTCCATTGTCTGTCTAAGCCGCATTTGCCATAGCACCTTAGGCGTTCTATACACCCTATGTAGGAGAAAAAGTTGCGACCTCCTATGCTCTACACTTATGGAGAGGACTTTCGATGATTCAAGTATCTCTTCCCACTCGTCCTCCGTCAAAGTCCCCACATCCCCTTCCCATTTGCGTTTGACCTCCGCCAGCGGATCACCAAGGAATTTGGAGAGCAGCGTGCCATACAACAAAGATATAAGTCCTTTCGTGTCTCTCGCCCCTAATACCTGCTCCACCACCCCCATACTGGAGCAGCTCAAGTCCACAGATCTAACTTGGGCTTGCGCCGCGTGTCACAACTGCAGGTACTGATAGAGCAGCCTATGCGGGACTCAACTCCTCCTGCAATTGCGAAAACTGTTTAAAAATTCCTTCTTCATATAGCTGGCATACTAGTCGAACTCCTTTTTGTTCCCACTCATGAGAACCGTCCAAAGTGTTAAATTCCCATTGGTATGGAATCTGTATTATAAAATGTATTCAGGGACTCTGTATGACCGCCAGCCTTTATACGATATTGGGGTTATGTATATAGATGTGGGATAAGGAGAAGGGGGGAAATAGAGAGGATTAAATATATGCCATATATTATATCTGTTTTGTATTATACATGCTTGTAGATGATTAAGCTACTTGACATTTGGAAAATGATCTGTCCCATGTACCTTGTATTTTGTGAATAATGTATTCGATATTTGGTACAATTTCTATTTCATATACTATCTAATTTGGAATTTTGTGACGGTGCCTGGGGGGAGGGTTTGGGATAGGGTTTGTTTAATATGTTTTGTACTATATAATTTTGAAACTTCAATAAAAAAATTATCTGATTTAAAAAAAAAATTCCCATTGGTACGGGTTATCCCAGATAGGCATGTAATTGGAACACCCTGTAACCCCCAGTATTTTCTTACATTCCCACCATACCTTATGGAGCAATAACAAGGTCGGTTTGCCCCTCGCCTCCCTTTGCAATTTATGGGATTCTATTGCTTCCAACATATCGGTGCGCTGACCTAAGTAAAACAAAAATTTCCCACTGGAGTCCCACTCTTCTCTGTCCTTCCAGCCTTTAAGGTGTTGCAGCTGAGCCGCCAAATAATATATCCAAGCATTTGTAGTAGCCAGTCCTCCCTGTTCTGTTGGTAGCTGTAATTTTTCCAATTTGATCTGAGGGATCCCCCTTTTCCACACCAAGTCTCTGAACAAGTTATGCATCCTCCTGAACCAATACTTCGGCAACCACACTGGGGCATTATGCACAACATAGAGAACCTGAGGCATAAGAATCATTTTTATTAAGTTTGCACGACCTAACGCTGAAAGCGTCAACCCAAGCCAAATTTTGGTCCTATCTCTCATTTTTTCTAACAAGGGCTTCACGTTTAGAGCAACAAAGTCCTGTACCCTCGCCAAGACTGTGATCCCCAGGTATTTAAATTCCGTCACACAAGGTATATTTATACCCCTCACCACCAACGGTGAACTCAGAGTCGTAAGTGGCAGCAGTACCGACTTATTCCAGTTAATTTGTAACCCCGAGAACCTACCAAACCTTTCTAGTACAGTCATAACCGCCGGCAACGACCGGTCTACCTCCCCCAAAAATAACAGAACATCGTCAGCATATAAGGCTATACGCTCCTCCAAGTCACCATATCTAAACCCTTCTATATCCGGATGTTGTCTCACTACATTCGCTAAAGGCTCAATCGCCAGAGCAGCGGGGAAAGAGGGCACTACTGACGCGTCCTCCTCCCCAAAGCAAAGGTCTCCGACATAATTCCATTAGCTCCTATTCTAGCTACTGGTTTCGTGTATAGCAGTTGTACCCATGTAACAAAATTCCTCCCAAATCCCAACCGCTCCAATACAGCCCACAAATACCCCCACTCCACACTATCAAACGCCTTAGCGGCATCTAATGGCAAGACTGCTCTAGACCGTGTGTCTCCAGTATCTGCCTGTATGTTCAGGAACAGTCGCCTCAGATTAACCGCCGTAGATTTCGATGGCATAAACCCCGACTGATCTGGTCCAACAATTGTAGTCACTACTTTCGTCAGTCTATTAGCTAGAACCTTTGCTAAGACTTTAACATCCAAGGTCAACAAGGATATTGGTCGATAAGATTCAGGTAGAGTCCGGTCCTTCCCCTCTTTAGGAATAACCACTATTGCAGCCTCGTACATCGACTGTGGCAGATGCCCCTTCGCAAAACTATCCTGGAACACCTCCAGTAACTCTGGCAAAAGCACATCCCCGCAGGTTTTGTATAGCTCCGCTGGTATGCCATCCATCCCGGGAGCCTTTTCATTTGCCATAGAACTCACCGCTTGCTGCAGTTCCTCCAAAGTTAATGGTGCCTCCAGCATCTCCCTATCCTCCTCCCCTAATGTAGCCCACGTCATGCCCTCTAAATATTCAGCAAAAAAGATCAGTTGAGTAGTCTACTCTGGAGCGATACAACTCAGTATAGAAGGATTTTAAAACATCCAATACATCTCTTGTTTCCCCAACCAGTGCCCCTTCTTTATCCTGCAAGCAATGGACAAACGCGCTGTCTCATGCAGGTCTAGCTATAGTAGCCAGCAGTCTGCCCGTCATCTCCCCCTCTTCATAATACTTTTGTTGCATAAAAAGCCTTTTATTAGCCGCTTGTTCCAACAGATGTTCCCTTAGTAACTTTTGGGCGACCTTCCACTGTGCTAGCGTGTCCGCCGTGCAATTTGCAACATGCCTCTCTTCCGTCAACGTCACCCTACACGTCAGGGCTATGCCCACCTGCCTCGATTTGTTCTTAATGGCCGTAATCTCCCGTATATACACCCCTCTGAAATACGCCTTCATAGCATCCCATAAAACATCAGAAGGAACCGTACCGGTATTAAAATCAAATTACTCCTGTAGACTCGTAGCTATTTTTTCTACCCCTACCAATTGTATCCAGAACGGATTCAGCCTCCAGTGCATTCTTAGCCCTCCCACCTGCGGACTAGTTCTGACCTTCAGCAACATCGGGGAGTGGTCAGACAGCAAGCGCGGCAAATACTCCACCCCCTCCACACACATAACTCCCAAACCATTACTAAACACCAGATCTATTCTGGACAAGAGCCATATGAAGAGGACACACAGGAGTACTGTGTAGTAGAGGGCCATTTCGCTCGCCACACATCTGTGAGATCAACCTCTGTCATATACTTTCCAAATTGTGTCAAGCCAGTGTCCCCCAACCCCACTGCCTTTGGAAATTTATCATGTGCCTTGTCCATAATGTTGTTGAAGTCCCCCATTAGTATAGTCGGAACCCCAGGCCAATCAGACAGCCGCTCCAACACCTCTCGTATAGGAACCTCGAAGTACGGGGGAGGCACATACAGTACCACTATAATACATTCCCAGTTAAATAATTTACAATGTATCCCAACATACCTGCCCTCCATATCACTGAATGAAGCCAAACAACTAAAAGGTAGATTTCTATGGATCAGGAGACTAACTCCCCTTGAATATGTGGAATGAAAGGATTGAAAACTGTGCCTGATCCAAACCCTATGCGCCTGGTGCGCCGTGTCTTTGGTAAGATGCGTCTCCTGCAATCCCATCACACAGTGGACTGCCCCTTCAGGAAATCAAATATAGCCCAGCGTTTTGTGGCCTCCCCCATACCTCATACATTCCAGGACAAGAAATTTACCCTTCCCCCATCCTGTCATTGCTTGTATTCGACAGTGGTATGGACCGTACAATGCAGTGAACTTCGTAGTATACCGCGCCATGAACTCCCTCCCCCCCACAACACATTTCCCTCCCACCATTCACCTCCCTTACCCACCCAACATTCCATAAACTTACCCTCCTAAGAGGGCCAGGGCTGGCGAATAAATCGCCACCAGTATGACACTTCAGCTTCTCAATCACAGTGCAAAAAAACATGTGCAATATCCACCTAGGCATCCCAGGAGTTCCGATCCTCCCGCCACCGGAACACAGCATATCGGTAACATTTTTGCATCTTAAATAACCATGTCACATTGACCTCTGTCCCCCTTCCCAGTATCAGAGAAAGAGAGACTGCAACTCCAAATCAGAAAAGCATACACTTGCATAGAACAACATTTCCCCCTTGCAGTATACCCCCTTCCTTCAGTAGCAGAGTCCCTGCAGGAGCCTTCCATCCCAGGCTCACGCATCAGCTTCTTCACGATCCTGACGAAGACGATCTTCATGACTGTCCAGCCATCTTAGCGCATCTTTTGAGTTCTCAAAAAATTGGACTGTCCCCAGCGCTGCCACCCGAAGCTTCGCGGGGTACAGCATAGAATATTGAACACGGAGAGTCCTCAGTCGCTTCTTAATATCCAAAAATTGCATCCTTCTTTTTTGAATCTCAGCAGAGAAATCTGGATAAAAGGAAACTTTCGCACCATTCACGCATATATCTTGCCTTTCCCGGTCTTGTCGAATCAAAATCAAATCTCTATCTTTGTAGTGAAGTAGCTTCACCAGAACAGGCCTGGGCGGCCGACCAGGTGGGCCAGGTCGAGTAGGCACTCTATGGGCTCTTTCCACTGCAAACAACGGCGTCAACGACTCCTTGCCAAATACCTCCAGCAGCCACTTTTCAAAGTAAGAGTCCGGGTTAGACCCTTCCACCTTCTCCGGTATCCCAACCATCCTCACATTGTTGCGACGTAAACGGTTCTCTAAGTCATCCGTTTTAGACAAAAGGTAATTAACATCCACGGCCGTTGCATTAACATCCCTCCTCATGGGCAGCATTCAATCCTCCAGCTCACTAACACGGCCTTCCACCGCCGTCGTGCGCTCAGACACTTTTTGCAAATCATGGCGTATGATGGAAATATCTTCCTTTATCCCCCCCCCCACCTGGCATGTAAGTTTGGCAAGCGTAGTGTTGCATTGGCTTACCGCTGAAAAAACATCTGCCAAAGTGGGTCCAGGTTTTTCCAGGCCTTGCGGGCCGTCCTCCGAACCGCCTCCCGAGTTTCCCGGTGTATCCTCTCCGGTCTCCTCCTCATCCGACTCCATCTGAGTCCGCAATGGCTCAAACCAGGATCCTGAGCCCCCAGCCATCACCTCTCGCCGCCCGACGTCCCCCTGGAGGCAAAGTATTTCGTGGGTGTCTGCCGGGCAAAGCGCTCCAGCCTGGATGCCGCCTCCCCTCTCCCATCTCTGCGCTCTGTAAAGGAGCACGTGTCGGCGCCATCTTGCGCTTTCAGCTCCCCGTCATCTGCCGCTTTAGATCTCCAGGATCGGGTCATTTCTGCAGTAAATGGCCCGGAATGTCGTCCCCAGGGTCTCTGCCGACTCTCCTCCTGTGACAGGTATAGCACCCCAGGTAAATCTCCCCTACAGGATAACAATTAAGGATATCGGCAGCGGGAGCTCCGGATCCTGCTGCTGCTCACATACGCTGCTAGGCCACGCCCCCCTCTTGGAGTGATCCCACTCTTACGGATAGTAGCAACAGTCCTAAATATTCTCCATTTGTAGATAATTTGTCTCACCGTGGATTGATGTACAGCAAGCCTTTTCTATCTTCACCCCACCCGTCTCTATAACACGTCTTCTGAGGTCTTCTGAAAGTTGTTACAGTAGGCAAGAGGGCAACCCTCACATAGATGCAAAATAACAGTGTTGTGCTGACATAGACACAACACTAGATGACAGCATATAGATGGTTTATTGAAGGTGTATTTCATTGGCTGCCTTCCACTGCCACCCTGCTAGAGATGTCTCTACTGCATAAGAGATAAAAACTGCAGAATAGGGACCAGGAATACCAAATCAAAAAGTTCTTGTCAAAATTGGAATGAATATATATATATATATATATATATATATATATACATACATACATACATATATATATATATATATATATATATATATATATATATATACATACATATATATAGTATATACTGTATATATATATATTTTTATTAAACTGTTATGTTATATTTTTTATGTCATTTTAGTTACGTATGGCAGACACCGAAGTAAGACATTTTTTTATGTCAGTTTATTGTTTGTATCTTTCTGCACTTTTGGTTATACAGTGAAATGAATGAACTGTTTCAAAGTGCAAATAAAAGAAAAGTGAAGAATAAAAAATAATGGAATGTATTTTATTGAAACACAGATAACGCATTTCAGGACCAAACAGGTCCCTTCATCAGGTTATGGATTGTATGTTAGGGGCTTCACTAATAATTCCTATCATTACCAATTACTCACCTCACTGTTGATCCATTAGCTAGACAGCCATTAACCCATTAAACTTGTAATGAGCAACATCACTTTATGCAAATTAGATCATGCAAGGGCAATTTGCCAATATGTTGTTGCCTTCTGCAGAAAGCATTCACTGAACTGCACTCTGGCTATGATGGCGCTATCATATCTGATGGTATTGCTAGCTGAAGAACTCTGTCTTTCATTACATGGGCATGTTCTTTGTGTACTATATAGCGGCATCATTTATTTGAACAAATAAAGAGGAAGAAATCGCACCACTCCAGTGGAAAAATGTGTCTTTAATACACCAACACATCACCTACAGGGAGTGCTGCGGTTTCCTTCTCTTTATTTGGATCTGCGATTTCCCCTGGACTGGGACTATCTTCTGCGAGCTGCGAGCTGCGAGCTGCGAGCACCCCCCTGAAGTTGGAATTTCTGTTGTCCATATAGTCTGGTTGCTGTTTGTGCTGCTGATGTTTATTTTCTCTATCATTTCTTTGTACAGTATTGAAGTGATATTTATGTGTACTGTATGGTAGCAATAGTTATGTGTACAATATGTCAGCATAAACACTGTATAGTGGCAATATGTATTCACTTTATAGTAAGTGAACAAACTTTGTCTATCAAGTGCATGTACAACTATGTGTGTAAGCCGCATATGAATAACCTTACCCGTCAACTCCAAATCATTAACTAAATCCCCACTTAACGATATTGCGCAGCAATTACTGATAATAGCCTATAATGAGCCATGGAAAACGATCAATGCCTTAAATGTATGAGAATATTTGGAGACGTGGCAATTCTAAGATTTATTCTGACAGGTTTTTTCCCCTGCAAATTGGATAATTGCCAATACACTTCTTACGGTTTACAACTCTGATTGTGGATTTTATAGACTTAACAAATCTCCACCAAACCAATAAACAATACGCAATAGTTTATTTCCCAAGTGTTGTAAATAATAGCAGAACCTATTAAATATGTTATAAAGCAGAGCCTCGGTGATACAGCTGGTTGATATTGTACACATTTTGCAAATTTCTATGATTATTTTAGACTGCTTTTGACTTGTAAAGTAGAATTGCAAAGTCTTTTTTAGGGTAGGAACACACACAACATATTCAGTGCTGATACACTGCGTTAGGCTGCGCAGCGTATCCGCCTTGAACACCGTGTGAAATGCCGTCCGGAAAATAGCACCAAATTGTGATGCGTTTTCCTAGTGGAATTTCCGCTGAGACGCGGCGCTGGAAAAAAAAACCAAAATCCTGTTCATACTTACCCCCTCCCTCTTCTCCGCTCGTAGTCCGGCCTCCTGGGAAGACGTTGCAGGTCATGTGACGCTGCAGCCTGTGATTGACTGCAGCGGTCACATGGCCTGCAACATCATCCAGGAAGGCCGGACTGGAGAAGAAGCAGGGAACTCTGGGCAAGTATAACTTTATTTATTTTTTTAACTTGCGATTTTTGCGGCGCATTGCCGTTATTCTGCCGCAAATATCGCAACACACACTGCTTTGTTGCGGGTATAAGCACCCCATTGAAGTCAATGGGTAAACCCACAACAGAAGAGTTGCGTATCCGCAGAATTAATTGACATGCTGCGGTTGAAATAACCGCACTGCAGGTCAATTTATGTGTGGGGTGTTTTCGGCGGATATTTACCGCAGTGTGGGGACGAGATTTGTTGGAATCCCACCCACACTGCTGGTACTGTAAAATGCTGTGTATTTTCTGCAATAAATCCGTTGCGGAAAATCCGCAGTGTTTACGTTGTGTGTGTTCCTACCCTAAAAGGGAAAGTGGAGCGGTCATTTTCTAGCTTAATTTGTTTTCTCACATCCAAGTACTGGGAGCAGGGCCGCCATCAGGAATTTCAGGGCCCCATACAGCTAAATGTTCTGGGCCCCCCTACCGTGGCACCGCCTGTTAACGGTACTCCGTCCAGCACTATATCATGCTACCCAGGGCCGCCATCAGGGGGTGTATTAGGGGTACTGAGGTGAGAGGCCCGACCAAACCTAATTGAAAGGGGGGCCCGGCAACTGCCGCGACTTGCCTTTGGTAGAAAAAAAACAGGCCCTTGCAATGGGGCCTATTCTTTTCACCAAAACAATGTCGTAAGCTGCGGGCCCCCCTCTCGTCAAACACTCGACTGCACAATCGCGCGCACACGAAGGACGGCTGGCGCGCACCCGCATCACAAGAACATCGCCAAACTACGGCAAGGACAGCCACACAGGGAGAGCGGCGCACAGACTAGTTACCTGCTGGCCAAAACAATGTCGTGAGCTGCGGGCCCCCCTTTCAATTAGGTTTGGCCGGGCCTCTCACATCAGTATCCCTAATACCCCCCTGATGGCGGCCCTGGGTAGCATAGGGGTCGTCATGGGGGCCGTCAAATACCGCCTGCGCGACCGATCGCGCGCACCCGCAAACTCCCGCGCGTGCGCACTCGCGAGCGTGCACCCGCGACCGCACGTACCTGCGACCGCACCCGCGACCGCCTGGAACCGCACACCGAATTTTGAGGCAGATTTTGACCTGCCCACACTATCTTGCCGCGTATTTTGCTGCGTTTTTTGCCTGCGGCGATTGAGGACAGCGGACAAAAAACGCACCGAAAAATGCATTTTCTGCCTCCCATTGATTTCGATGGGAGATCAGAGGCGGAACAGCGGCAAGAAAGGACGTGCTGCTTTTTCTTTTTTTCGCGACTGGCTCCCATTGATTTCAGATTAAATCAATGGGAGGCGGTTTTGGAAGTTGTTTGGTGCTGATTCTGACGCAGTGTCCGAGTCAATATCAAGGCCCAAAATCTCTGTGAACTGGGCCTTATTGTTAGGGCTTATTCAGACGAACGTGTAATACATCCGTGCAATGCGCGTGATTTTCACGCGCCTCGCACGGACCTATGTTAGCCTATGGGGCCGTGCAGACTGTCAGTGATTTTCACGCAGCGTGTGTCCACTGCGTAAAACTCACGACATGTCCTATATTTGTGCATTGTTCGCGCATCTTGCACCCATTGAAGTCAATGGGTGCGTGAAAAGCACGCGCAGCACACGGAAGCACTTCCGCAGCAGTATAAGCTATGAATGAAAACAGAAAAGCACCACAAACAGAGTGTCATAATGATGGCGGCTGCGCGAAAATCACGCCGCCACGCATCATACGCTGATGCCACACGGAGCTGTTATGGACCTTTTGCATGCGCAAAACGCCACGTTTTGTGCACGCGCAAAAAGCACACGCTCGTGTAAATCCGGCCTTAGGGTAGGAACACACTAGGCATGAACACTGCGGATTTAATGCAACACATTTTATTGTGGAAAATCCGCAGCGTATCACAGTCGCAGCAGAGTGGATGAGATTTGAACAAATCTCATCTACACGATGCAAAAAAAATTGACCTGCAGTGTGGCTTTTTAAGCCGCAGCATGTAAATTTATTCTGTGGAATCGCTGCTCCTCTGTTGCGGAAATGCTGCGGTTCTGCCGCAAAAATCACAAATAAGGAAAAAAAAAAGGCACTTTTTTAAATTTATAAAATTTTAGACTTACCCCGGCCGTAGTCCTGGTGACGCGATCCTCTATTCTTAGCGCAGCTCGGCCTCCTGTCATGACGTTTCATCCCATGTGACTGCTGCAGCGGTCACATGGTCTACAGCGTCATCCCAGGAGGCGGGGCTACGTTCAGAAGAGAGAGATGCGTCACCTAAACTACGGCCGGGGCAAGTCTAAACTTTTTTATAAATTTAAAAAAGTGCCTTTTTTTTCTAATTTGTGATTTTTGCGGCAGAACCGAAGCATTTCCGCAACGGAGGAGCAGCGATTCCACAAAATAAATTGACATGCTGCGGCTTAAAAAGCCACACTGCACGTCCATTTTTTTTGCAGCGTGTGGATGAGATTTGTTCAAATCTCATCCACTCTGCTGCGACTGTAATACGCTGCGGATTTTCCACAATAAAATGTGTTGCATAAAATCCGCAGTGCTCATGCCTAGTGTGTTCCTACCCTAAGGCCGGATTCACACGAGCGCGTGCTTTTCGCGCAGCCGCCATCATTATGACACTCTGTTTGTAGCACGTGGTGCTTTTCTGTTTTCATTCATAGTTTATACTGCTGCGGAAGTGCTGGGCATGATTTTCACGCACCCATTGACTTCAATGAGTGCGTGATGCGCGAACAATGCACAAATATAGGACATGTCGTGAGTTTTAGGCAGCAGACACACGCTGCGTGAAAATCACTGACAGTCTGCACGGCCCCATAGACTAACATAGGTCCGTTCGAGGCGCGTGAAAATCACGCGCGTTGCACGGATGTATTACACGTTTGTCTGAATAAGCCCTAACAATAAGGCCCAGTTCACAGAGTTTTTGGGCCTTAATATTGACTCGGACACTGCGTCAGAATCAGCACCGTTACTTCCAAAACCGCCTCCCATTGATTTAATCTGAAATCGATGGGAGCCAGTCGCGGAAAAAAGAAAAAGCAGCATGTCCTTTCTTGCCGCTGTTCCGCCTCTGACCTCCCATCGAAATCAATGGGAGGCAGAAAATGTATTTTTCGGTGCGTTTTTTGTCTGCTGTCCTCAATCGCCGCAGGCAAAAAACGCAGCAAAAAACGCAGCAAGATAGTGTGGGCAGGTCAAAATCTGCCTCAAAATTCTTTAAGGAATTTTGAAGCAGATTTTTTCGGCCTGCAAAATACTCTGTGTGAACAGGGCCATACATGATCAGCACTTTGAGACACTTTACTCACTGTCAGAAGAGCTGCTGGCTCCCACTCCAGTCCTCGTCAGGCGATGTCTTCGGTCCAGATGTACAGTCCTTCACCTCCAGGCTCCAGAAAATGGCGGGGATCGTAGAACTCCTGCCACCGCGCAACAACTGGACTCCTCCCCCTCTCCTTACGCAGCTATGCTCTGGAGGAGGAGGAGGAGGAAGTGGAGGAGGAGGCGGAGAAGGCGGAGGCGGAGGAGGAGGTGGAGGAGGAGGCGGAGGAGGCGGAGACGGGCCAGCAGGTAACTAGTCTGTGCGCCGCTCTCCCTGTGTGGCTGTCTTTGCCAGTAGTTTGGCGATGTTCTTGTGATGCGGGCGCGCGCCAGCCGTCCTTCGTGTGCGTGCGCTTGTGCGGTCGAGCGCGCGCGCAAGCGGGCGATGTTTCACGGCGGTGTTTGACGAGAGGGGGGCCCGCAGCTCACGACATTGTTTTGGTGAAAAGAACAGGCCCCATTGCAGGGGCCTGTTTTTTTCTACCAAAGGCAAGTCGCGGCAGTTGCCGGGCCCCCCTTTCAATTAAGTTTGGCCGGGACCTCTACAGTAGTACCCCTAATACCCCCCTGATGGCGGCCCTGACTGGGAGTTCTACAAAGCAGAATCTGCTGAGCAAACAGCTTTTCTCTTTTCAAAAATGGACATAAATATTTTCGGCACATTCCGAGAGCAGAATGCAGAATGTGAAGACTCCATCATATAGTTTTATGATGTGCTTTAAATGTACGGTGCTTCAGTATTATAATTGACTTTACAGTGGTGCAGGTGTCGAGCTTCCACTCAAAATGATTTATCGGTCTGTCACAGCTTTTAGGACATGTTCTTGCTTTGCTTATGTATTACTGTTTAGTTATGACATTCACTAAATAGAAATTTACTAGAAGTATCGGCTTTTATTTTTACATTGCTACTTCAATACAAATATGTCTCAGTTTTTTTTTTTTGTCAAGACCAGAAGTGGACACAAAAGGAAGAAAAAGCATAAAGAAAAGACTGATGCATCTCTTTTCTTTTGTATCTACTCCAGGGTTTAGCTAAAAAACAAAACAAAACGGAGCCTCATAGCCAACATGGGGGTGGTCATCCTGCTTTCCAAAATCTTTCAGAAAATCTGACTAGCTTGCCATTAATACGGGGACAGGAGGTGACTAGTTATACATGTTCTGGTTAGGAGCCAACTTTGTTATTTAGTGAAGAAAAATATATTATATAAATGTATTATAAAGCCTAGATGTTCATTTAATGGTTGCTATGGGCAGCAAGGCCAATCTATATATATATATATATATATATATATATATATATATATATATATATATATTTATTTATCTTCAGACCCTGGTCAGAAAATACTATGATGATTATAGATGACTATGGTGATCTATAAGTGGAATAGTTATCATAGAATTTTTATATGATGGTTAACAGTGGCATTGCAATTGGCACCAACCGTACCATAGCTCTAGCGCTTTATAAGGACATGTAATGGAATTGCTGCGTATTTTCCGTCCGGAATTGCGGATGGAAAATACGCAGTGGAATACAGTAGCAGCAGTGGGTGTGAAGTGGGTGAGATTTAACAAATGTCATCCACACGCTGCAGAAATATTCAGTCAGAAATTCACCTGCGGTGCATGATTTTAGTTCCGCAGCATGTCAATTATTGCTCTGGAAAGTGGACTGATTTCCTGCATTTTTCTGATGCGAAACACTGTGGAATTTCTTACAGGGGGTGGAGATGACATTACAGGAACAAAAAAAAATCACCATTACACAGCCCTTGAAAAAAAACACACCTAAAATCCGCACTATTTTTTGCAGTAAAAAGCACATGAAATGGTGCGGATTTTCCACAGCGGATTGTCTGCTAGTTGATCCTGCCGAAATGTTCTGCAGCAAATCCGTTACTTGTACACAAGCCCTAAGCGTATACGATATATTGGATATAGAATGATTAGTTCATCTTCTTATATACAGTACAACACTAGCGTGGATCATTTGATATTTATTTGTAAACTTCTTGCTTAGAAAAACATCATCGTAATGTCTCTGCACAGAAGATCTAAGAAAATACTGAATTACATATTTTCCACAAAAACAGGCAGCACAGACTGACTTATATCTAGGGAGCTCAGTTTTAGGGCACATTCAGACGTGGCGGAATTGCTGTTGAATTCTGCTGCGGACAGTCAGCAGTGAAATTCTGCAGCAGCCGATTTTTACATTTGTTTCTATACATTTTTAGGAAACTTAGTTCAGACCTTGCAGAAAATAACTGTGCGGAAATTAGGCTGCGGTGCAGAATTTCCCCTCCTCCGCATGCTCATTACATTGCAGAGAAGAAGCAGAATTTCACTGCGGATTTCAGCCTTTGCAATGCAAAAACTAAAATCTGTGGCAAGTTCACTGTGATATCTGCAACTTCTGAATTACCAGTCAAATATGAAACTGTTGGTGCAGATTTGTTGCGTAATTGCCCCAAATCTGCACCAGCATTTTCAGCGGAAAAATTCTGCCGCGTCTGACATTTAGTTCCAATTGTCTGTTGTTATGCTTCTATTTATCACTTAAGTCATCTTTAATCTCTATATTATTTCATAAAGTTTTTGCTTTGCCAGAGAGGTATTTTTTACCTTTATTTATTTTTATGTACTACCTTTTTCTTTTTCTTTTTTTTAACCCCTTAATGACCGCCGATAAGCCTTTTCACGGTGGTCATTAGTGGGCTTTATTCTGATGCATAAGCCTTTTTACGGCGCTGCATCAGAATAAAGTAAACAGAGCAGGGAACCGATACATGTCCCTGTTCTCAGCTACCAGAGGTAGCTGAGAGCTGGGGGCGTCCCTGCTCGAACGTGTGAGATCGATATCGGTATCGATCTCAACTGTTTAACCCCTCAGATGCGGTGCTCAATAGCGTGCACCGCATCTGAGTTGTTTTGGAGAGAGGGAGGGAGCTCCCTCTCTCCCCCACCGACATTGCCGAGTGTCTGTGCCTCCGATGGCAGCCGGGGGCCTAATAAAGTCCCCCAGTTCTGCCTGTAGTAAAAGCCTGCTAGGTCATGCCGGAGTGTATTATAATAGCGATCGGATGATCGCATAGTGAAGTCCCCTAGTGGGACTAGTAAAAAAGTAAAAAAAAGTTGAATAAAGTTAATAAAAAAACTGTGAAAAAACAAAATGAAAAACCCACTTTTTTACAAAGTGCTTTACTATTAAAAAAAAACCACAATAAAGCAAAAAAGTTACACATATTTGGTATCACAGCGACCCTAACGACCCCGACTATAAATCTATTACATTATTTAACCCGCAGGGTGAACGCCGTTAAAAATACAATAAAAAACAATGGAAAAATTGCTGAGTTCTGTTAATCCTGACTTAAAAAAAAATTGATAAAAAGTGATCAAAAAGTCGCATCTACTCCAAAATGATACCAATAAAAACTACAAGTCTTCCCGCAAAAAAAAAGCTATGGCTCTTCAAATATGGAGACACAAAAACAAATAATTTTGAAAAAGAAAAGTGTTTTTACTTTGTAAGTAGTAAAACATACAAAATCTATACAAATTTGGTATCTTTGCAATCGTAACAACCCGTTGAATAAAGTTTTTGTGTTATTTACACCACACGGTAAACGACGTTGATTTAGGACGCAAAAAAAGAGTGGCGAAATTTCAGGTTTTCTTCTACCCCCCCCAAAAAAAAGTTAAGAAAAGTTAATGAATTAAATATATGTATCCCAAAATGGTGCTATTAAAAGTACAACTTGTCCCGGAAAAAAACAAGACCTTATACAGCTATATCGACGCTAAAATAAAAAAGTTATAGCTCTTTGAATGTGACGATGGAAAAACTTAAAAAATGGCTTGGTCATTAGGGCCCAGAATACAAGCAGGGGGAAGGGGTTAAATTTGTTATATACCATAGAGTTACATCACGTGTATAAAACATAAAAACTTGGCTACAGACTATTTCTCTGCTGCTCAGTCTATATGAGTTGCATAAATCTTTTTCTTGTTAAATTTGGATCAAAATCTTGGATCTGAATGTTTGAAAGGTGCTTAGCAATAAAGAACAACATAAAAAAAGTTTGAGATTTCAGTCACATTGCATGATTTAAAACATAGTTTTTGACCAACGTTAAATGGGCCGTCTCATGTGGACCATCCCTCTCTAAATAAGGACTTGCTGGTGAAAGCCACGGGGCCTGCAGATGTAACCCCTGGTGCAGGGGCGTAACTAGGAAAGACTGGGCCCCATGTCGCACAACCCACCCCCCTTGTAGATAGTGCCTTTTTTACAGCCCCCCTGTAGATAACGCAATACAGTCCCCCCTGTAGATTACGCCATACAGCGCCCCACAGGGGGGACTGTGTGGCGTTATCTACAGGGGGGGCTGTGTGGCGTTATCTACAGAGGGGGACTGTATGGCGTTATCTACAAGGGGACTGTGTGGCGTTATCTACAGGGGGGACTGTGTGGCGTTATCTACAGGGGGGACTGTGTGGCGTTATCTACAGGGGGGACTGTATGGCGTTATCTACAGGGGGACTGTATGGCGTTATCTACAGGGGGACTGTGTGGCGTTATCTACAGGGGGGACTGTGTGGCGTTATCTACAGGGGGACTGTGTGGCGTTATCTACAGGGGGGACTGTGTGGCGTTATCTACAGGGGGGACTGTGTGGCGTTATCTACAGGGGGACTGTATGGCGTTATCTACAGGGGGACTGTATGGCGTTATCTACAGGGGGACTGTATGGCGTTATCTACGCCCCCTGTAGGGAACGCCATACAGCCCCCCCTGTAGGGAACGCCATACAGCCACCCCCTGTAGGGAACGCCATACAGCCCCCCCTGTAGGGAATGCCATACAGCGCCCCCCTGTAGGGAACGCCATACAGCGCCCCCCCTGTAGGGAACGCCATACAGCGCCCCCCCTGCAGGGAACGCCATACAGCGCCCCCCCCCCCCTGCAGGGAACGCCATACAGCGCCCCCCCCTGCAGGGAACGCCATACAGCGCCCCCCTGCAGGGAACGCCATACAGCGCCACCCCCTGTAGGGAACGCCATACAGCCCCCCCCCCAAAAAAAAATGCGACCTATAGTGTGTCCTACAAATAACATGCATCCCCTATCCACAGGATAGGGGATACATGTGTGATCGCTGGCAGCGATAGGGAGAACGGGGGGCTGAAAGTCCCCTGAAGTTCTCCATGACTAACCTCTGACTTCCGGCGTCTGCGCAGCTCAATAAAAATGAAAGGAGCGCTGGTCACGCATGCGCACAAGCGCGACCGGCGCTCCATTAATTTCTACGGAGCTGCTGACAGACCCCGGAAGTACGAGGTTTATGATGGAGAACTTCAGGGGACTTTCAGTCCCCTGTTCTCCCTATCGCTGCCAGCGATCACACATGTATCCCCTATCCTGTGGATAGGGGATACATGTCTTTTGTTTAATGGCAGAGTGGGGAGATACCTCCCTGCTCTGCTGTAGTGTTCAGTGGCGTCCCGCTGTAGCAGCCATAGCGGCTGCTAGCGGAGCCTGCGGCCATGGTGGGGGCCCGTGCCGGCGGGCGACACGGGCCCCCTCATGCCGCCGGCCCCGTAGCAGTCGCTACGGCTGCTACGGCGGTAGTTACGCCACTGCCCTGGTGTAACCCTAGATAAGCTGCAGGAGAAATGTGGTATTATATGAGACCCATTCAAATGAATGAGAAATTTCCCTAAATTCTGACACAGTTCCTGAGTAGGGGACCTCCTCTATGATGTCAATATACTATAATAAGGTATATGGAAAGGATATATGGAAACCACTTTTTCTAAATGCAGACCTGCTAGCGATCAGTTGATCACATGGGTCTGGCAGCTGAATTCATTGGCACTAGGTTATTATCACCAGGAGAAGCTGCTGGCAGTTTTACATATGCCCTGAAGCAGCCGTTGCAGGGGAAATGTAAAGTAGTACTACAGAGCGCATGTTCATATAAATACATGTAACACATGGTCACAAGGAGTCTTCCAGAGTCTAGAGCCTCTTTTTGCTACAACTTTGGAGATCACCTTCTATGATATCCAAATGCCACAATAGGGCATATGGAAAGAGGTTGTCCTGATGTTAAAACCCCTTTTAAAACATGAAAAAGTTTCAACAGTTTCAGAGATTTAAAAAATAAATAAAAAAAACTGTATACAAGATTGTCAGATAAATTGCTATAAAAAGTAAATTGCTGAGCTTACTAGTTAAAAGAAAGTTTCTTACCTACATTTTATTTGCATTCGTTCATTTTTGAATGGCAAATAGTAGTCTATTGTGGAAAGAAAAAAAAACTAGCTCCATCTGCTACATCACCCATGATTTCACAATATACTGTTTACCTTGGTACATATGTGGTTTTAAGCATAAGCTCTTTCAGGTTTTTCTCTTTCTGCGTGTTCTCACTGCTGAGTGGCCTGAGCAAAGCTCTACAGAATCCACATAGCAAGTTCACAATTGAGTGTTGACATTATATTTGGTGCACGATATTTAAAAAACTCTCTGAACTGTCAATGGGGAGTGTAATTGGCAAGGGGGCGTGTAACATTGCTGTGATACCGTCCAATCAGCTACGGTCTGTGTCACAGCAAGAGCTGGAGAGAGAGCGTGTATGCGCGCACGCTCTCACTCTTAGCTCTCGGCAGACAAGCTGAACAAGACTGTGATCTCTCGCGACAGATCACACAGTCTTGTCCTTGTCTGCGAGAGCTGAAGAGTGAGTGAGAGTGTGCGCGCGCACGCATGTGTGCACAGCTCCACTGCCGAGGATACTCCCGCCGTCATGGAAAAGAAGAAGAAGAATTCACATTCTTCTTCATCTATTCTGTCCTGTGGTGGTGGCGGAGCTGCGTGTGCGCGCGCACACTCTCTCCCCTCTCCAGCTCTTGCTGTGACACAGTCCGTAGCTGATTGGACAGTGTCACTGCGATGTTATACGCCCCCTTACCAATTACACAACCCATTGACGGTTCAGGGGGTTATTTAAATATCAGGCGCCAAATATAACGGCAATGAAATCTACATAACGGAGAAAGATAGGGAAAAAATTCATAGTGAGACAGTGTTTGTACTGCCCTGTCTATTACATGCTGCACTCAGCTATACAAGTATGGGCAGGCAAAAGGTTCTCTTTAACTGGTTCCCGACCGCTGGCTGTATTTTAACGGCCAGCGGTCAGGGTCCTTAAAACCCGAGCCATAGACTTTTTACGGCTCGGGTTTTAACTTGCTGCCCGCGCGATCGGGCAGCTGAATGTCGGGTCTCCGGCTGTCAGTGACTGCCGGGGACCCTGAAGAGAAGATAGAAGCAGCTTTCACTGCTTCTGTCTTCTCCGATGTCTTTTTACACAGCGCTCAATGAACGCTGTGTATAGGAATAGAGACAGCAGCAGCGGCGCTGTCTCTATTCCTCCCGGTGATCATGTGACTGGTCACATGATCGCCGGGTGCCGTTACTGACAGACTGCTGCTGGGTCTTACTAGACCCAGCACAGCCCAGTTAGTGACAATCGTCACTATGAGAGGGCTGATTTCCCCTGTAACTGGGGCTGCTGTGCAGCTCCAGTTACAGTGGAAAAACATGGTGTAAAAGAAAGAAAAAACAATATATAAAGTTCCCCAAAGGTCTTTTTTGACCTTTGAGGGACAGACCATAATAATAAAAAAATAGTAAAATAAAGTGCAAAAAAAATTAAATAATAAATACACATAAAATACCCACCCCCAAAAAAAACTCCCCCCCCCCCGCCAATCATTGTTGTAACGCTAGCTCTGACCCAATTACCCTAATATAGACATGTAATATATTAACATTTACGGTAGACAATGATGATCACAAATAAAAGGTCTATTTTAGGGTAAAACGATGTTATTACCAAAAAAATATAGCTGAAACGTAAAAAAGCTTATTTTTTTACTATTATTTTCAAACTTTATGAATATAAATTCTAAAATAGCAAAAAAGGTGTGTATAAAAACGATAAAAAAAGAAACCTGCATTGTCTACGGAAAAAAACGGCGCAAAAATCACGTAGTTAGCCCAACAAATAAAAAAGTTAAATGGCTATAACTAACACGTGCTAAAAAGGGCTAAACGGTGTCTGGTCCTGAAGGCGCAAAATAGCCCGGTCCTGAACTGGTTAATACGATCATTCGTCAGCAGCATTTTAACAGGGAGTAGTGTTGCCGACTTACGACCATTTTTTAGTTTGCATTAAATATGTGATCAGCTGATCTCTGCACTCTTTACACAGGACAATGATCGGGAACGAGGGTTCGTACAAGTGCTCGTTCAACTGAACATTGCCCCATGTAAAAGGGCCTTAACCCCTTAATGACGAGACCATTTTGCGCGTTAACGACCAAGGATTATTTTTTGTTTTTTCACGGTCGCATTCCAAGAGTCGTAACTTTTTTTTTATTCAGTCGACATAGCCGTATAAGGGCTTGTATTTTGCGGGACGAGTTGTATTTTGTAATTGTACCATTTTTAGATGCTTATAATTAGAGCTGAGCGAACCGGGACAACCAAACCCGGTTTCGGTCCGAACATCGTGAAAAGTTCGGTTCGGCCGAACACGTTTTGACCGAACCCGGCTACATTTTGGCGCCTGCCACATGTTAGATCTAAAATGGAGGATTTTAAAATATCACCTGACATCAGGCTACCCCATAATGCCTTGCAAACGGCTCTCCCAGCCAATCGGGAGGCAGCATAGGGGCGGGCTCAAGCCTGCAATAATAGTCTATGCACGGAGCTCAGCGGCCATTTTAGAGACAGGAGCTGTAGGGAGAGCATCTCTGTGCAGTAAGGGAAAGCTTTAGGAATCTATAAGCCAGGAATCCAGCAATCGAAGGGGCTCATCCACTACAGCGGGAGTCTACTCTCAACAACCAAATTGCAATACAAATTCTCCATTTGCCAAGCCAGTGTGTGAATAAGCTTTTATAAGGGGCTCATCCCCGTTGCATGGGTTAACATCCAACTTGCAATACAGGCAGCCTTTGTAGTACTACAACGCCCAGCATTCCCTGACTGACTGGCACCTTATGAGTCACTGATTTTCCGCCAGTCCGAATAACAATTTAAAAGGGCCTCATTTCTGTCTAAGGGTTTAATTCAACGTGCTAATTAAGTACAGCCGGTGCCTTTGGTGCTATTATACAAGTCACAGCATACACTGACTGCCACCTATTCACAGTCACTCATTTTCAGCCAGTCCCAATAATATTTTATAAGGGCCTCATTCCTCTAGTAGGGGAAGGGGTTTTGATTCAACTTGCTGCACTCCAGCAGTGAAATGTCTGGTAAAAAAAAAGGTTGTGAAAGACGGGGTAGAGGAAAAAACACCCATGTCATGTCCTCTTCCAGTCCAAATGTTGGATCTGTTGGTGCCAGACCCAGTACCAGCATTTTTGGCACAAGACATGTGCCCAGTTCTACTAGTAGCAGCAGCCATGTGCCTGCTGTTAGTAGTAGCAGTATCAGCAAGCCAGAGTTGTCCATCTCCTCCGGTGGGCGGGTTATTTCAGACAATACGGCCATTGTGGACTGGTTGGCTGGCTCGCGGTCATCTCAGCAGGAAGACTCTGACGATCTGGCTTCAAGCCAGGTTTCGTTGGATTCCAGATCCTCTACAGTTCCTTGGCACAGTGACAGTAGTAATATGAGTATTTCTAGCGTTTCCATTCCATCATCTATGTCTTCACTCCCCCTTCCTAGCGGGAAGCCATCTTTCCTGAGAGTCCTAAGAGACATCTCCTCGGGTGCGAAGGAAGATACTGAACAACATAGTGATGATGATTTGTTTTCCGCTAGTCAGCCAACGGAGTGTGTTGCGGCGGTGGAGGTGGAAGCAGTGTCTGAGACGCATAGCTGTGGTAGTGGGGGTGTTGGTGGTAGCCGTGGGGGCATATGCAGTAATGTGGGGGGGGGCATGGAGCCCGCCATGATGTCACATCACAACACAGTGACAGAAGTGGCGGGGATGATGAGGAGGGCTATGATGATGTTGTTTTAGACAGGACGTGGGAACCAGGTGACGAGGTGATGACGGCGTCAGAGGAGGAGGGTAGTAGTGGCGGCACTGGCAGTGATAAACAGCCAAGCCGAGGTAGGGGCAGAAGTCAATCTGCAAAACGTTGCAGCGGTAGGGTCAGCTCAGGAGCCGGTGACGGCGACACTGCTGCTACTGGTGTAGGCTCCCGAAAAAAGCCTGCCAGACAAGGGGCAAGCTCGGGTGGTGGTGGACGTGGTACTACCTCTTTACGGTACTCTGCAACAATATATACCCAGTCATCCACTTGTCGTGCGGCTTAATTCACACCTGGCTAAGTTGTTGGTGGTGCAGTCGCTGCCGTACCACCTGGTCGACTCCGCCGGCTTCAAGCAATTGATGGCGTGCACTCAGCCTAGGTGGCGAATACCTAGCCGCCATTACTTCTCCAAAACAGCTGTCCCTGCCTTGCACAAGCACGTGGAGGAAAAGGTGGGCCAGTCCTTGCAATTATCCGTGTGCAGCAGGGTACAAGCCACCGTCGACACGTGGAGCAGCAGCTAAGGGCAGGGACAGTACATGTCTTTCACGGCCCACTGGGTCAATATTTTGCAGTCCGATGCACCACCGCAGCAATGCCAGGCATTACCACCTCCACGCTTGTATCTTTCTGGTTCAACTCCGGACACCAGGCGCCTACCATCCTCCTCCTCCTACTCCTCCTCCTTGCCCTCCTCAATGGAGGTCTTCCCGTCCCCGACAGGACACAGCATATCTTCCACTCCTCCTCCCTCCCCTTTTCATAGGTGCAAGGTGAAGCGCCACAACGCTGTCTTACACCTGCTGAGCCTGGGCGAGAAAAGCCACACAGGGCAGGAGCTGCTGCTGTGCATCCAGGAGGAAATCAGACGCTGGCTGTCTCCTCTGAAACTCACACTGGGCAATTTTGTCTCTGATAACGGGAAGAACGTTGTGGCTGCACTGCGTCTAGGTCACCTGACACACGCTCCTTGCATGGCACATGTGATCAATCTGGTCATAACACGCTTCTTAAAATCATATGTTGGTTTGAAGGGTGTGCTGGCCATGTCCAGGAGGGTTTGCGTTCGCTTTAGACGTTCGTATGCATTTAAGCACGCCCTCCTGGACTTGCAGCGTCAAAACAATCTCCCAGAACACAGCCTGATTTGCGAAGTTCCAACACGCTGGAATTCCACCCTGCACATGTTGGACCATCTGTACGAACAGCGGAAAGCCGTGAATGATTTCCTGATGCAGCAGACGGGCAGCGTTTGGAGCCAGTGTAATTTCGTGCTCAGGCACTAGCAGCTGGTTAGAGACGCATGTCGCGTTTTGAGGCCCTTTGAAGAGGTCACACGATTTGTGAGCCGTGACGCTAGCGGAATGAACGATGTTATGCCGCTGATATTCATTCTGGAGCAAACGCTCACAGCGATGATTCAGCAAAGGATGGAGGAAGGATCACATCTGGCTATGGATGTTGAGGAGGAGGAGGAGGAGGAGGAGGATGAGGATGAGGAAACAGGACCTGAAGAGGAGCTGGATTTGGAGATGGAATCACAGGAAGGGATAGGGGACGAGGCAGCCGCACAACATGACAGTGATGATCATGACGAGCCTGACGACGACCTTGATGATGGACAACCATGGCAGTATGGGGCGGAGATGGAACTAACCGGGCCCTCTGAAACGCTGGCCAGGATGGCGAGCTGTATGCTTCGTTACTTGCGCGCTGACTGTCGTATTGTTAGCATGAAGCAAAGAGATGAGTACTGGATAGCCACACTTTTAGACCCTCGGTATAAAGCCAGAATGGGGGATTTTTTTGCGCCTTCCGAGAGGGAGGCAAAATTGGCTTATTATCGAGAGAAGCTATGCAGCCAGCTTGTCACGGCTTTCAAACGACAAACACCTGCTGCAAGCATGTCTGACCGGGGGGCCACTATCCGCTCCCCACTCTCTCAACGTTCCGCTACCTCTGCAATAGGCGGCAGCAGCGGCAGCAGCAGCAGCAGCCAATTCAGTTTGGAAAAATATGATCACAACATTTTTACATCCAATATCCCGACCTGACACACATCGTAGTCACCAAAGGGATTTTCACCATCACCAGCACCTAAACAACCAGGTTCACTCGTACCTGGACTGTGCCCTTTCTCCGTCAGAAATCCTGATCCCAGACCCCATGGACTTCTGGGTCAGCAGATTGGATCATTGGCAAGAACTGGCCCAGTTTGCCATGGGTGTACTTTCTTGTCCACCCTCCAGTGTAGCGTCAGAGAGGGTATTCAGCGCGGCAGGGGGCTTCGTCACCCCTAAGCTAACAAGATTGTCCGCCAACAGCTTGGAAAATCTCACGTTTCTGAAAATGAATCAAGCGTGGATCGGTGAGGATTTTAAAACCCCTGTGCCTGATGCCACTGATTACATCTGACATTGCTGCTGCTGCTGCTGCCGTCAGCTACTGCCGCCTGCTACTACGGGATTCTGTCCTGTCCACTCTTTTTTTAATGTGCCGCTGTTGGTGCTGCTACTACTTCTACCACCAATCCACCCCCAGTGCCGTCTGCTACAAGCAGGCCTGCCCCACCACAGGGCTTTGTCTGTGACTGTCCAGTCTGTTTTAATGTGCTGCTACTACTACTACCACCACCCGTGCTGTCCGTTGGCTACCTCTACTACCACCAATACACCTCCACTGCCGTCTGCTACAAGCAGGCCTGAGGCCTGCCCCACCACAGGGCTTTGTCCTGTGACTGTCCAGTCTGTTTTAATGTGCTGCTACTACTACTACCACCCTTGCTGTCCGTTGGCTACCTCTACTACCACCAATACACCTCCACTGCTGTCTGCTACAAGCAGGCCTGCCCCACCATAGTCTTTTTTTAATGTCCTCTTTTTATCTTGGGGATTGTAAAATTCTGCCAAAGTTTATTTTCCATTTTGACTTCTTCTTTTACCACCAAATATGTATGAACCCCGGCAGGCATCTGCCACCATAAAGGGTACATTTTTGGAGGGCTTGTCAAAAGCCATTGCTTGTTGTTGCTTTTACATCCATGTATGGATGAACCCCGGCAGGCATCTGCTAATACAAAGGGTAAATTTTTGGAGGGCTTGTGAAAAGCCATTGCTTGTTGCTTTTACATCCATGTATGGATGAACCCCGGCTGGCATCTGCCAATAAAAAGGGTAAATTTTTGGAGTGCTGGTCAAAAGCCATTGCTTGTTGCTTTTACATCCATGTATGGATAAACCCCGGCAGGCATCTGCCAATAAACAGGGTAAATTTTTGGAGGGCTTGTCAAAAGCCATTGCTTGTGGCTTTTACATCCATGTATGGATGAACCCCGGCAGGCATCTGCCAATAAAAAGGGTACATTTTTGGAGGGCTTGTGAAAAGCCATTGCTTGTTGCTTATACATCCATGTATGGATGAACCCCAGCAGGCATCTGCCACCATAAAGGGTAAATTTTTTGAGGGCTTGTCAAAAGCCATTGCTTCTTCTTTTACCACCTTATATGTATGAACCCTGGCAGACGTCTGCCGCCAAAAATGGTTAATTTTTGTACCTTTTTCAACAATGCATTAAGCATACAACATGCACAAGTGCAGTGGTTTCTGTTAGTTATCACCGTGTCCCATCCGTTTTCCTATAGCCATACATGTTGGCGTAACTTTGACACTAACTTTGCCTTAAAGACAGCTCAAAAGTACTTGGATACACTCATGGGTGACCTAAGAGTGTTATACAGGGCTTCTAGGGCTTTTAAACAGTGTTATACACGATTTTTAGGGGCTTTCTTGAATTACAGGTTCGGTCAGAACTAGTTCGGTTCGAATCGAACTTTTTCATGAAATTCGGCGAACCAGCCGAACCAAACTTTTCATAAGTTCGCTCATCCCTTCTTATAATATATCGATTAACTTTTATTAACTTAATTTTAGGAGAGAATTGAAAATAAGCAGCTATTCCAGCATTGATTTTCACGTTATATATTTACGCCGTTTACTATGCAGCGTGAATAACATGTTAATTTTATTCTATGGGTCGGCACGATTACGGGGATATCAAATATTTATAGGTTTTATATGTTTTCCTACGTTTGCACAATAAAAACCCTTTTAGAAAAAAATTACTTGTTTTTGCATCGCCGCATTCCAAGAGTTGTAATTTTTTTTTTTCCGTCGATGTGGCCGTATGTGGGCTTGATTTTTGCTTGCCAAGATGTAGTTTTCATTAGTATTATTTTGGGGTACATAGGATTTATAGATTAACTTTTATTTAACTTTTTATGGGGGGAATGGGAGAAAAGAGAGAATTTTACCGTTGTTTTTTTGCGTTTTTTTTGGACGCCGTTCATCCGGCGGTTTAATTAATGTGTTCATTTTATTGCTCAAGTCGTTACAATCGCGGGGATACCATGTATGTGTTATTTGTTTTGACACTTTTACTAAATAAAACCGCTTTTTGGCCTAACAGGCATTTGCTTAAGGCACGGAAACCCGACGGCGCCCCGCGATTTCTTTGCGGGGGCGCCGGAGGGGTGACAGAAGGCGCTCCCTCCCTCTGTCAAACACATTAGATGTCGCTGTCGCTACTGACAGCGGCATTTAATGGGTTAAACTGTCGGAATTGGAGCGTTAATGTGTGTGTATGTAGCTGCACATAGCGATATAGCTATATCGCTATGTGCTGTGTAAATGAATGGGGAGAAGTGTATGATGCTGATTGGTCAGCCTCATACACTCCTCTCCACAACGCCCACTTGGCCATATAGTAAAACACGCCCTGTTGTCCATTAAGAATCTCATTAGCATAAAGCTAAAATAGGTCATAACATATACAAGATAGGCCACGTATAATGTGGTGACAGAGCCTCTTTAAGGCCTGATTTACACAAGCGTGTGCGTTTTGCGCACGCAAAAAACACAGCGTTTTGCATGCGCAAAATGCTTTTAACAGCTGTGTGTGTCATCAGTGTATGATGCGCGGCTGCGTGATTTTCGCGCAGCCGCCATCATTATGACACTCCGTTTGGATGTTTGTAAACAGAAAAGCACGTGGTGCTTTTCTGTTTACATTCAGAGTTTGACAGCTGTTGCGCGAATCACGCTGTTCACACGGAAGTGCTTCCGTGTGACATGCGTGGTTTTCACGCACCCATTGACTTCAATGGGTGCGTGATGCGCAAAAAACGCCGAAATATAGAACATGTCGTGAGTTTTACGCAGCGGACTCACGCTGCGCAAAACTCACGGACTGTCTGCACTGCCCCATAGACTTGTGAAAAGCACGCGCGTCGCACGGACGAAAATCACGCTCGTGTAAATGAGGCCTAAGACTGATGTATGAAACGACAGTCTTAATAAATCTTCCACCGAAATGTGGCAGGATTCTGGTGTAGATGCTATGCGCCACATTTATTAACACTTTTATTTAGATGTGCTCGACAATAGATATGGCTTAGCAAAAACGGGCATGACCTAATGGAGAAGGGGCGTGGCTTGAAATGTGACAGCGAGCGAAAAAAAAGGGGCCAGAATTTTGGGGCAAAAAACTGGCATCAACTAAGTCAACTAATAGGTGGTACAAGGAAAAGCAAAGTGTCTTGCGTGTCTAGATAGATGCGCAACAATTTATCATACAGCATGCATCACTTTGATAATTTTGGCGCATTTTCTGACTGCCTTAACTACGTTTACGCTCTCTAAAACTTAGACAGAATTTGTAAATATGCCCCACTGTGACAGAGCTCTACAAGTCAGAACATTGTACTGTATGTTTTTTCTGGCAAACAGGACCCCGTATTCAGAAAGAAATGGACATAGTTCAATCAGGCTAAAATCCAAACCTAATAGTTCAAAAACAAAGTTTAGATTTAAGCATGTTCAGCTATTACTCTTGCAGCCTTGAATGACCTTGGATTACATCTTGAAATGAAAATCACACATATATCCTGCTTCTATACACAATGTGGGGGAGGTTTAGTACAATTCAGGAGGAGAGCCATTGTTCATAGGAACCAATCAGATTCCAGCTCTTGTTTTTCAGAGTCACTTTGTAAAATTAATGGGGTAACGTGATTGGTTGAGTACTCCATCCTTCCCTTGCACTAGTTTTGATAAATCTCCCTCTCTGTTCTGCATTGATGAATATGAGACAATGAAAAGCTTTATTTTCACAATGGCCACATGGACATCTTTGTCGTAGTGATGCTGAGTAACAATTTTGCAAGTGTTTTTCTTTATTTACTATGATGAAAAAGTTACACAAATGACTGTAGTCTTCAGACACTGCATCTTTTACCAAAAGACTTTAGCACCAAGCAAGTATGGGGGATGGGGCAAAGCAGCGAAGGACCCAATTAATTATAGACCTTATACAAATGCATGTTCTGCTTATCTATAGTTATTGCACTGGTCTCAAAAGGGTTGAACTAGCATATCTCTCAACTGTCCTGGATTCAGCGGGGCAATCCTGGATTCCGGATGGTGTCCTGCTGTCTCGGGTGGCCGGTGGTATGTCCCAGTTTCAAATGTATCTGCAGATACAATTGAATCCAATGGTGAAGCAAGGAGTTCTCTGCTTCATCATTCACTGTGTAAAACTGGCCATGAGCGGCTTGGCACAGACAGGCGCAATGCAGTGACGTCATCGCGCCTGTCTGTGCTGAGCCACTCATAGCCTGGAGCAGAGGGATCTCCTCCACTCAATGAGGAAACGGGGCTGTATGGGGGCAGCTGTGGTGGCATTATACTGTATGGGGGCAGCTGTGGGGGCATTATACTGTATGGGGGCAGCGATGGGAGATTTTACTGTATGGGGGCATTGATGGGGCATTATACTGTATGGGGGCATCTGTGGGGGCATTAAAATATATAGGAGCATCTATGGGGCATTATACTATATAGAGGCAGCTATGGGGGCATTATACTGTGTGGGGCCAGCTATTTGGCATTATACTGTGTGGGAGGCACTATGGGGCATTATACTTTGTGGGGACACTATACTATGTGAAGGCCAATATGGGGGCATTTTACTGTGTGGGGTGCATTATGGGTTCATTATACTGTGTGGGAGGTTCTATGGGGCATTATACTGTGGGAAGGCACTATGGGAGCATGATACTGTGTGGTCTGAACTTGATGGGTATGGGTGGAGATTGGGTGGTGTTAGAGGTGTGGCTTAACAGGAAAAAATTTGCTGTTGTCCCTCTTTGCAACAATTAAAAGTTTGTGGGTATGATCAGGGCCGGCCTTAGGGGTGTGCGACCTGTGCCATTGCACAGGGTGCATCACTCCAGCAGGTGGAAGGGGGCACTGCGCTGGCTCCCTTCCCCTGCTTGCTTCAGAAGTGCCCGGCCGGCGACTCAGCAGCCGCCTTTCCGCCTGGCACTTCTTCATTCAGTGGCGTTGCTGCAGATTTAGCAGCCATGGCGGCTGCTAACGGCGACACCGGGCATGAGGGCGCCCATGCCGCCCGTTTGGACGGGTCCCCCAATATAGCCAGAGGTGCCGCTAGCAGCCTCTGTGGCTGCTACAGTGGTAGCAATACCACTATAGCAGAGCAGGGAGGTATCTTCCAACTCCTCTATCTACTAGCGCCACTGTAGCTCCCTGAAGGAGCGGAATTCCCATGTTCCTATTCTTGTCCATGTTTGCAGTCTTTCTCACCCTTTCTGGTGTATGGTTCCGCAAAAAAAACAGACAGCATATGGAAATCACTAAGATCTGCGTTTTACAGTCTGCAAAATGGAAACGGTCGTGTGCACGATACCTTACCTATAGTAATACCTTGTAACAAGATTTCATGCTTTTATTCTCAGACAGCAATTTAAAAATGGAGCGGAAGTGATCATAAAGACGTGAACCTACTTGGACTCATACTTGTGGCGCTGGCTGCAGTATTAGTTCTAAATACTCCTAAACTACTTAACAGTACCTAATAAGTATACAATAAGGACTGAGACAGCGACTTTAAAACACAGCTGCAGCCCCGCTCTAAGGGTATGTTCACACGCTTAGCAAAAAACGTCTGAAAATACGGAGCTGTTTTCAAGGGAAAATAGCTCCTGAATTTCAGCTGTTCTTTAAGCAAACTTGCGTTTTTTACGCCCGTTTTTCTATAGAGTCAATGAAAAACGGCTCAAGAAGTGACATGCACTTCTTTTTACGGGGCGTCTTTTTACGCGTGGTAAACGGCCACGTAAAAAAGACGCCCCGTCGGAACAGAACGCAGTATTTCCCATTGAAATCAATGGGCAGATGTTTGGAAGCGTTCTGCTTCCGATTTTTCAGCCGTTTTTTGGCCATTTACGGCCCGAAACCCCCCCCCCCCCCTCGAAAATAAGCCGTGTGAACATACCCTAGCATTGAAGATCAGAGATTGTATAACCCTTTGTATGCAGTAATCAATGCTAAATGCGGCATACAAAGGGAAAGAATAAGGGGGTCGCTGTATCAAACGACTTATGCTAATCTAATAGTATACCTGATATAGATCAATTTTCTAATTTACTTACTGTTAAAATTTTGTATTTTTACTACTTTTGCACATTAAAATCAATTTTTTTTACAAATTTTCAACAATAATAGTACATTTCATGGAAATAAAGACGTCATTATGTTGCCCCAATCCAAAAGCCCAAACGTTTTTATTTTTCTGTCAATATACACTACCGTTCAAAAGTTTAGGGTCACTTAGAAATTTCCTTATTTTTTAAAGAAAAGCACAGTTTTTTTCAATGAAGATAACATTAAATTAATCAGAAATACACTCTATACATTGTTAATGTGCTAAATGACTATTCTAGCTGCAAACGTCTGTTTTTAATGCAATATCTACATAGGTGTATAGAGGCCCATTTCCAGCAACCATCACTCCAGTGTTCTAATGGTACATTGTGTTTGCTAACTGTGTCAGAAGGCTAATGGATGATTAGAAAACACTTGAAAACCCTTGTGCAATTATGTTAGCACTGCTGTAAACAGTTTTCCTGTTTAGAGGAGCTATAAAACTGACCTTCCTTTGAGCTAGTTGAGAATCTGGAGCATTATATTTGTGGGTTCGATTCAACTCTCCAAATGGCTAGAAAAAGAGAGCTTTAATGTGAAACTCGACAGTCTATTCTTGTTCTTAGAAATGAAGGCTATTCCATGCGAGAAATTGCCAAGAAACTGAAGATTTCCTACAACGGTGTGTACTACTCCCTTCAGAGGACAGCACAAACAGGCTCTAGCCGGAGTAGAAAGAGAAGTGGGAGGCCCCGCTGCACAACTGAGCAACAAGACAAGTACATTAGAGTCTCTAGTTTGAGAAATAGACGCCTCACAGGTCCTCAACTGGCAACTTCATTAAATAGTACCCACAAAACGCCAGTGTCAACGTCTACAGTGAAGAGGCGACTCCGGGATGCTGGCCTTCAGGGCAGAGTGGCAAAGAAAAAGCCATATCTGAGACTGGCTAATAAAAGGAAAAGATTAATATGCGCAAAAGCACACAGACATTGGACAGAGGAAGATTGGAAAAAAGTGTTATAGACAGACGAATCGAAGTTTGAGGTGTTTGGATCACACAGAAGAACATTTGTGAGACGCAGAACAACTGAAAAGATGCTGGAAGAGTGCCTGACGCCATCTGTCAAGCATTATGGAGGTAATGTGATGGTCTGGGGTTGCTTTGGTGCTGGTAAAGTGGGAGATTTGTACAAGGTAAAAGGGATTTTGAATAAGGAACGCTATCACTCCATTATGCAACACCATGCCATACCCTTTGGACAGCGCTTGATTGGAGTCAATTTCATCCTACAACAGGACAATGACCCAAAGCACACCTCCAAATTATGCAAGAACTATTTAGGAAAGAAGCAGGCAGCTGGTATTCTATCTGTAATGGAGTGGCCAGCGCAGTCACCAGAACTCAACCCCATAGAGCTGTTGTGGGAGCAGCTTGACCGTATGGTACGCAAGAAGTGCCCATCAAGCAAATCCAACTTGTGTGAGGGGTTTCTGGAAGCATGGGGTGAAATTTCTCCCGATTACCTCAGCAAATTAACAGCTAGAATGCCAAAGGTCTGCAATGCTGTAATTGCTGCAAATGGAGCATTCTTTGACGAAAGCAAAGTTTGAAGGAGAAAATTATTATTTCAAATAAAAATCATTATCTCTAACCTTGTCAATGTCTTGACTATATTTTCTAGTCATTTTGCAACTCATTTGATAAATATAAGTGTGAGTTTTCATGGAAAACACAAAATTGTCTGGGTGACCCCAAACTTTTAAACGGTAGTGTAGCTGTATAAGTGGATTTTTGCGAGATGAGTCATACTTTTTTAATATAACTATTTTGAAGTACATATAATCTATTGATTAACTTGTATTAATTTTTTTAAGGGATAATGGAAAAAAAAATTCCAACATTTTTTTTTCGTGAGGGTTTTTGCGCTGTTCGACATGTGGCTTAAATAATGTATTAACTTAGTTATATGTGTATTTTTTTAACACCTGTTGCTAAATAAAGCTACATTTTATTTTATTTTTACTGTGAACACTTTTGTTTTCCTAGTAAATGTCATAAAACTGTTATTAACATATTTTTTTTAGTCCCCTTAGGGGATTTCAAAATGTGTTCTGAGTACAATTCAGTCACAGAAACAAACAGCAGATATCAATGGTTTCTCTAAACTCTCAAAGGGCATGTGGAGTCAACAGAGGGATTTTCTTGATTGGCATTTTCCTCCTAGAGATATCTGTAGGACCAGAGACATTGGACTTAGTAGCTCCTTGTCACAAATAATTACTGCTAAGAAATAACATTTGACTCATCTATCCTAAATTCTGCCAATTGAGCCCTCCACTGTTTCTCAAATGTCATCACTTGTGTGAATACCGACACAGTCTGCCCATTACACAGATAAAAAAAATAAAGAAAAATCTTTACCCAAATCTGCAAAGCCCTTTCCAGGTACCAATATTTCCTCTTTATGTCCAGACACGACCCTACATGCAACTTCTTATAAAATAAACCTTCTCCCATGGTCATGCAGGGCCAGACTGGCTAACCAGAGTACCAGATGATTCACTGGGGAGCCTAGTCTCTGACGCAATAATGGGTCCCTGTGGTGCAGTAGATGACAACTCTATTTGGCAAACACTTTGGAGCCAATAATTTGCCACTGTTTCTTATGGGTTTATTCACAAAAAAATATTTGATCTTATTGATGATACATCCCTTGTGCAATGATATAACAAAGTTTACATAGATGGAGGGTGGACCCTCAGAATTATTTCCTCTGGTGGACCCAATTAAATCCAGTCCAACACTGTGCTCATGCTATCAACCACTCTGCAACCCTTTAAACCTTTAAATGCGCCCTGAAAACTCTTCCAAAAAAACGAAAGTCTCCCTCAACTGCTATTCCCATAAAACCTTCAAACTACATGGTGTCAGGATTTGACCCAGGCAGTGGCTTTTCTCATTTTGCCATCTCAAATGTTGGACAGCTCCATTGCTGAATCTGTTGTCCAGTTTTTCGTGATTTCTTCATCTCTGGATTTCTTGCCTTTCTTGATTGGTTTTACCCTTTTAGTTTGCTATGAATGTCTGGTCCTTACACTTTCTTATTACCAGACTATTATGCTTCCTGCCTGTAGTCTGGTTCCTTTCTGCCTCTGTACAAACTGTTGCTTTTCATTTGTGTATCAAACTCTGACTGTTTCCTGACCACGTCTCTGTCTTATGCTATGTACAACCTGTTGCCGCTTATGTGTGTACTGTCCCCGTCTCTGCCTCACACTACAACCTGTTATGCTTATTTGTTTACCGGACCTGGACTGTTACTTGACTACTTTTGTTATTATTACCCTCCTACCTGATCGTTTCAGCCACTGGATTCCGAATCTGCTACAATCGTTCACACATGGTTAGAGCTGCTTAGTCCACATTAGGTCATTTTTGCTGCAATATTTTATACAAACAGTTTTGAGAACATTTACCTACAATTTTTTCTTTTTAAAACCACAATCACTGCAAAACAGTAGCAAAAAAACAACATGTGTTTTAATGTCTTACCATGGTTATAGCAGCGTGGTAATAGCGCAGATTTCTGTAATTTCTGTGAGAGTGGCCAAACTTATTCCCTGACATCATTTTTTTCAATTGTAAGATTTGTTGAGCTTTACAATAAAAAGAAATACAACAGTAAGAGGCAAGTAAAATGAAATAACATCAAAGAGTGTATGATCACAAAAATGGCAGGATTATTAAAAACAGATGGATCTCCAACCTGCAGAGATCACTAAGAATATAAGCAGTCAAAAGTCATCAATTATCTGCGACTGTCATAGGTAAGCTAAGCTCATTTGAACATGGCCCTTTGATGATATTAATTTCAATATCTATAGACTTTCCTCTCATACAACTGCTTCAAACTCATATTTATACAGTTCTAAATAAAAAAACATTATTTGAAAAATGATGTAGTATGAACTAAAAAATGTTCCACATTAAGAATGGCTAGCAGACTATTAAAGTAACATAGACTGACCTTGGCAAAATTGAAACATTATATGTTAAAAAACATTTTATGCAATTTTATTATAAGGGTCTGTTCACACGGTGGATTTTGTGTGCCAAGATCCGCTGCGGAATTATTCCTGCCGTCATGAGGAAGATTCCTCCTCCCATTGACTTCAATGTAAGGTTCGGGTTGAATCCGCCCGGGCAGGAGGCTTCTTTTTCCTGCTAGCTGAAAAAATCAGCTAGCGGGAAAAGGAAGCGTCCATCTTCCATTGAAATGAATAAGAGGTGGAATTTTGAAGCGGAATCCGCGGCGTGTTCTGTTGCAAAAAATCTGCCGTGTGAACAGGGCCTAAGTGGGAACTGTTTTGAGATTATGAACTCACCAGATGAAAACAGACATTTTCTAAATTTTCCGTTTTCTTGTAAAAAAATAAAAGACAGAAAAGAAGCCTCTATAAGAGTATTTGTGAAAAAGTAGACACCAACAATCCGCTATGGACAGACAAGAAAAATATAGTTATTTATCCACAGTACCCAGGGTCGCCATAAGAGCAGTACCAGTGGCACTGCCATATGGGGCCCTGACACAAAAAAAACAGGCCTGACCGCCGCCATCGCCATCCATCAAAATTATACCCAGTGGTGATTCATTTGGAGAATGGAATGGCCCCATCATATTGCAGGGCCCGTTCTCTTCTCCAAACTAATGCTGGGGTGTTGCTTTCCAAGGTCCTGACGCTGTTTAACGCCAGGACGTTGTGTGCGACGTAGCATATAATGTCCTGATGCATTGTATGCACAGCCACACACAACGTACTGATGTCAGGAACTATAAGAGCAGTAGCCCAGCATAAAGATTGTCAGGTACCAGAAGTAAAGAGGCGCCCAGAGGAGTAGAGGCGCTAGTCCGAAATTGAAGGCAAGAAGATCCAGAAGCAATAAGTACATAAGGCGTCTGGTCTGGGGGTCTGAATTTTTTTGAGGGGTAGGGTCTGAGGTGTAAATTAATTTAGGGGTCTGGTTGGAAGTCTGAATTAATTTAGGAATCTGTTCTGTGGTCTGAATTAATGTAGTGGTCTGGTCGGGAGGTCTGAATTAATGTAGGGCTCTGGTCTGGGTTCTATATTAATTTAGGGGTCTGAATTAGTTTAGGAGACTGGTCGGAGTCTGAATTAATTTAGGGGTCTGAATTCATTAAGGAGCCTGGTTGTGGGTCTGAATTAAATTAAGGGTCTGTTCGGAAGTCCGAATTTTTTCATCAGGCCTGGTGGTTACACATATACCACGGGGGAGGAGGAGGTAGAGACTTTGTCAAGGCGTGCCGCGGCGATAGAAGATCTTAATGGCAGGGGCCAGAAGCAGCAGCAAGCACTGCAACTTGGTGAGTGACTCTGCTGTGTAAAACCAGCAGCTTCAGTGCAATGATTTTATTTTAGTTGTCCCCCTGCACCTCCCCACCCGTCTCCCCCCCTGCACCCATTCCCGCACCTGCTGCTCACCACTCTCTTAGCCCCCCCCCACAGAGCGCCTGGCCACCTAGTCCCTCTCCCTTGTCCCCTGACAGAGCCCCTGCCAACCTACTATCTCCGCCCTGCCCCTCCACAGAGCTACTGCCAGTTTGCGTCTCACCCCTACCCCCCTCCTGTCACTTTCGGTTGACACCACTCCAAACCCCAGGAATGGGGGCCCAAACCACTGTATGGGGCCCAAAAATTTCTGATGGTGGCCCTGACATAACCAGACAACACATATGATAGTTGAAACCCAAAGACAGCATTTCACCAGAAGAACCTGATACCAACCGTAAAGCATGGTGATGAAAAAGTTATGGTTTAGGGCTGTTTTGCTGCATCAAGACCTGGGAAGCTCAGCATCATAAAATACACTATTAATTATTTTGTTTCATTGTTAGAGAAAGTGCTTAAAGGGGCTCTGTCACCAGTTTATAATGGCCCTATCTCCTACCTAATCCAATAGGTGCTTTAATGTAGATAACTACTGTTTTTTTAAAATTTGTTTTTTAAACTTTTATTTTTGACCAAGTTATGAACATTTTAAGATTATGCAAATTTGTTCTTAACCCGTTAGTGACCGCCCCATAGTGTTTTTATGTCGGTCACTAATGGGCTTTATTCCGATGCAATAGACTTTTTACGTCGCTGCATCGGAATAAATAAACAGAGCAGGGAGCCGCTAAATCTCCCTGCCTGAGGTAGCTGAGGGCTGGGGGCGTCCCTGCTCGAACGTGTGAGATCGATATTAGTATCGATCTCACCCGTTTAACCCCTCAGATGTGGTGCTCAATAGCGTGCACCGCATCTGAGTGGTTTTGGAGAGAGGGAGGGAGCTCCCTCTCATCCCACTGGCACCCGACGATAAGATCGCCGAGTGTCTGTGTCTCCGATGGCAGCTGGGGGCCTAATAAAGGCCCCCAGGTCTGCCTGTAGTGAATGCCTACTAGCAGATGCCTGTCCGTTTTACACGGACAGGCATAATACACTGCAATACAGAAGTATTGCAGTGTATTATAAAAGCGATCGGATAATCGCATCGTGAAGTCCCCTAGTGGGACTAGTAAAAAGTTTTAAAAAAAGTTTAATAAAAAGTGGAAAAAAAAAAATGAAGAACCCACTTTTCCCCCTTACAAACTGCTTTATTATTAACAAACAAAATAAAGTTAAAAAGTTACACATATTTGATATCGCCGCGTCCGTAACGACCCCAACTATAAACTTATTACATCATTTAACCCGCACGATGAACGTTGTAAAAAATTAAATAAAAAGACATGAAAAAATTGCTGTTTTTTTTTAATCCAGCCTTAAAAAAAAGTGATAAAAAGTGTTCAAAAAGTCACATCTACTCCAAAATGGTACCGATAAAAACTACAATTCGTACCGCAAAAAAAAAGCCCTCCTACAATTGCATTGGCAAAAAAATAAAAACGTTACGGCTCTTCAAATATGGAGACACAAAAATAAATAATTTTGAAAAAAAAGTGTTTTCACTGTGTAAAAGTAGTAAAACATACAAAAACTATACAAATTTGGTATCGTTGCAATCGCAAAAAACCCACTGAATAAAGTTATTGTGTTATTTATACCACACAGTAAAATTTTAAACGCAAAAAAGTGTGGCAAAATTGCTGTTTATCCCCCCCCCCAAAAAAAAGTTAATAAAAGTTAATCAATAAATTCTATGTACCCCAAAATGGTGCTATTAAAATTACAACTTGTCCCGCAAAAAAACAAGACCTTATACAGCTATGTCGACACAAAAATAAAAAGGTTATAGCTCTTAGGGTATGTACACACGCTAGACTAAAAACTTCTGAAAATACGGAGCTGTTCCTGATTTTTAGAAGTTTTTTGAGCAACTCGTGTTTTTCGCTGCGTTTTTTATGGACGTTTTTGGAGCTGTTTTCAATAGAGTCTATGAAAAAATGGCTCCAAAAACGGCCCAAGAAGCGTCCTGCACTTCTTTTGAGGAGCCGTCATTTTACGCGCCGTATTTTGACAGTGACGCGTAAAATAAAGGCTCGTGGGAACAGAACACCGTAAAACCCATTGCAGGCAATGGGCAGATGTTTGCAGGCGTAATGGAGCCGTCTTTTCAGGCGTAATTCGAGGCATAAAACGTCTGAATTACGTCTGAAAATAGATCGTGTGAACATACCCTTAGAATGAGACGATGAAAAAACTTAAAAAATGGCTTGGTCATTAAGGTCTAAAATAGGCTGGTCATTAAGGGGTTAATGCCCAACTGGGCATTTTTTTAATTTTTTACAAAGTGGGTGTTGTGAAGAAAAGTGTATGACGCTGACAAATCAGCGTCATACACTTCTCTTCATTCCAGCCCAGCTTAATCCACAGTCACGTCATCCCGCGAGTTCTTCACTGGAGCGACGGAAGAGTGAACAGACATCGCCTCCAGCCGTGCCAGGACATTTATCCGTATCTGCAGCGGCTGGAGGCGATGTCTGTTCAGTCTTCCATCGCTCCGGAGTAACTTGTTGTAACCGGAATACCCCTTTAAGACAAAGGTCCAAATTTCGTTGATATGCTGGATTTGAAATGGGTTGTGAAACAAGTAACCCCTCAAACATCGCACAGCAGAAAATGGAGTAGTGGGGAAAAAATTACTCCTAGTCGATGTCAGAGACTGGTAGACCGGTATAAGAAATGCATGCAGGAGGTTGTTTGTGCGAAAGGGGGCGATATCAGGTATTAGATCAATAGAAGGAAATATGATATCTGTGAATTTTTTTAATTTAATAAATAATTGGAAAGTCAATTTGTTAATATTTTTGTTGAATTATGTCACCTTTATATTTATATACTGTATGAATCCGGAACACATATTGATATGTCCATATATGTTAACAAAATAAAAAAAATTGAAGTGTCCTTACTTTTTCACATGACTGTAGATCGTTGATTTTGAATCCAGTCCGTTTTGCCAGACAGCATCCACCAAAATTTAGTATATACAGTATATACACAGGGTGTGTTGGAATAAGGAGGGTATTCTTTATTCTTTAACAAAAAGTCTGAATATTATCAGTAAAAGACAGGAAATGTAATGAATGTTCAAGCCAGAAAGATTTATGGGAATTGAGAACAGACTGTTATTTATCTCTGACAATTTTTGCATTCTATTCATGGCCAAAGCCCGACCACAGGTCAACCTACTTAATTGTGTTGATGTGTTGAACTTGATGACCTCTTCCTACCAAGGAAAACTACAATGTTCAGATTCCATTTTTATTATGTTTTTGCAATAATTAACTAGTCTCAAGGGCAGATAAAGTAAAAGACCACACATTTGCTTTTAGAATTAATTCAGTAATTGACAGGAATTCTCAAAAAACTTGTATATATGTTGGAAACAAAATGTTCACCGCATTATTCTTCAGGGCACTGAAAATTTCCCACACTGTTTCTTAACGTACATGTTTTTGAGTTGACGTTTATATTACAGAGGCATATATGATGTTGTAAGGAGAACTGAATGTTTAGTTTTTTAAGGAAATTAATATTATAGATTCAAATTAAGTTTTTATCGGGAAGATGCCAAAAAAATGAGTAAGAACAAAATTCTACAAAACCTTTCATGTAAAAATGTCTTCACATTTAAGTAATTCAACATTAGAATTAGTAATTTTACATGTGGAAGAATTTAACTTCATCACTGGAAAAAATAGAGAAATAAAATTATAAATAAAGCTAAAAATATTGACAACATTCAAGCTGCCTGCCGTTTACTCAGGCAGCTCGTAGTATTACATCTGTCCAGCGGAGGACACTATCAGCAGAGGGTCTTAGGCTTCATGCCCACTTCAGGCTCTTTCTTCATGGTGCTAGCCGTTTGTCTGACGGCTAGTACCCTGACCCATTCATTTCAATGAGGCCATGCACACCAGTTTTTTTGACGGTCCCGTTGCTCCGTTCCGACAAAAGTAGAGCATGTCCTACTTTGGTCCGAGATTCCGTGACCGTGAGGCCCATGCAAGTCAATGGGGCCATCAAAAAAACTGAAGGAACACGGAAGGCATCCGTGTGCCGTCCGTGTGTGACGGAGCCATTGCCTAGCAACGGCAGGGCGGGCAGAAGTACATTAGAGATATTACACTAATCGGCAGCCACTTATCTCTATCCAGCACTGATAGAGAGAAGAGGCTGCTGATAAAAATAAAATAAAAAGCAGTTCATACGTACCCCGGTCGTTGTCTTGGTGACCAGTCCCTCTTCTTCCTCCAGTCCGACCTTTCTGTATGACGCGGCAGGCTGCAGAGGCGGTCACGTGGCATAAAGCGTCATCCCTGGAGGCCGGCCTTCTGACGTCATCCAGTCCGGCGTGACCGCCACTACAGCCTGTGATTGGCTGCAGCGGTGACATGGGATGAAACGTCATCCCAGGAGGCCGGAAAGGAGGAAACTGCAGGGAGTTCTGGGTAAGTATGAACTTATTTTTTTATTTCATTAAAATTGTATTTTCCGAGCGCCGAGCATCGTCATTCTTCAGCGCTAGTCACTGTCCAGGGTGCTGAAAGAGTTACCGCCGATCAGTGCAGCCCATTAACTCTTTCAGCACCCTGTACAATGACTAGCGCTGAACAACCCTGCTCTTTCAGCACCCTGGACAGTACCATGCTCGGCGCTCGGGAAACGGAAACACGGAGTGAACACGGGAGTGCACACGGAAACCACACGGCCGCTAAAACGGGCACACGGATCCGTCAAAAACAGCCACTAAAATCGTGAAGGAAGTGTGCACGAGGCCTTAGTGCTAGAATAGTATAAGTGCCTCATTGCTCTTGAACAGCTCAGCGTTGGACACGCTCTTTATGTCTCTCTAACAGTTCACTAGTAATTGTGAGCCATGAATTCCATTATCTCAGTCCATACATGCAATCTAATAAACAGTAGGAAGTTACTTTTCAAAATTCGCCCCTTTCCCTACTGGGCCCCTCTGCAACTGCACAAGTTGTACATATGATTTGTCCCTTACTGTATCTGTCCTCAAACTTTCTCCAATCCCACTACTTAAGTTTTTCTCTCAAATTTGGCACCTTGTCCTGGTTTATTCATTTAGGACCATATATGCCAGGCAGTTTGGATGTCTGCCATATTTTTAGTTTTAAGTAAGCATGATTTAAGTCATATTTTAAAATATTACCCCACCATACTCCAAGTAATAGTTTTAAGGTGGTATTACATTGCCCGATATGGGCCGTGAAAACAAGCGCTGATCAACAGGACGGCTCATTTGCACTTTTCACAAAGGGCAATTCTTGGTTATGTATGGGGATGAGCGCTCGTTACTCTGATCGTTCGCCCCAATACATTTTCATCATGTTTACACAGGGAGATGTGCTGCTGACAACGATGATTTTTAATTCTGCATTTAATTAGTTAATCGGCCGATCATTGCCCTGTTTACACAGGGCAATAATCGGGAACATATGAACGCTCATTTGCCCGATCATTGGTCCATGTATTAGGGCCTTTAGGCTCTATTCACATCTGTGCTACAAGCTTCTATTTGGGGTTCCAGCAATAGTTTCTGTCACTTTTGACGGCAAAAATAGCTCAACATGCAGAGATTTTCTTGCTCTAAAAATTATGTAAACCTCAAAGGAACCCTGATAAACTACCCATTAAAAGTCATTGAGGTCTATTGAGCACCACTTCGATCCATCATAAGGAATATGTGTCATGGCTTCCATTACAAATATAGTTTGTAGCCTGTTACTAAGGAGCAATTGACAACATTTTATATGGCATAAG
Source organism: Rhinoderma darwinii (assembly GCF_050947455.1). Lineage (NCBI taxonomy): Eukaryota > Metazoa > Chordata > Amphibia > Anura > Rhinodermatidae > Rhinoderma > Rhinoderma darwinii. Next base: position 70,750,617 of record NC_134688.1, read on the forward strand.
CAGATCTCAAAGAATCTGACTTATGACACATGCTACCACAAATCTATAGAATTATGGCAATTTTTTATAAGCTCGATGTTGTGTCAGTGTTTTTTTTCACAAATCGACACCTTATTTTCTCCCATTGCCCAGTAAAACAAATTAATCAATTACAGATGCTAGAATTTGCAAATTCTTTTAAGCATAGCATAAAATGGAGCAATTCCATTTATTAAAGGGATTGTCCGCTTTGGACAATCCATTTATGTTAGAAGGGTCCCTTGACAATAAGCTAGGGGCTAGGCTGCTGGATCAGCTTTCATTTGTGCAGGAACCAAGCAGCCATTGTTCAGTTTCCCTGCAGCACCCCCACAGGGAAAATTAGGCATTACACAGTTCCAATTAAAAGACTGAGAGAAGTTTTTTGTAGCGACTCTCCATTCTGGCTAATAAATGGCGGTCCTGAACAGTCACTCTGCTCTGTAAACTCAGAATTCTCTAATAGGATATTTAGAAAAAATAGATTTTCGAACCAGAGAACTACTTAAAAATCTGTTACGCCTTAACTACCTGCAATAAGGAAAGTTCTGAAATAAATAAAAACGTAACTGTAATTCATTTATTATGATTAGCAGGGACTCCCTCACAGGTCCTGGTACTTTCTTAGCATCATTGCATTTAGTGATTTGCATCTGCTTACTCATGTAAAGATGACATCAATGAAGAAATGATAGATTTCAGCTGGACAATAGTCAGATTGTAATGAGCTTTAGACATAACTTAATAACTTGGCAATCCATTCAGCAATTCCATACTCTAATGATATTTTATTTCAAAGAGGCCTTAATTTCTAAAAGGTCAAGGAAATGCTTTGAAACCACAAGAAACAAATCTGTCTGCCTATTCAATGTAGGGTAAAGTCACATTTGACACAGAAAGTTGCTAACAAGTGTAGGAGAACAGAAAGTCCTCAGAATCGGCTCCTGATGGCTACATGGCTGAGGATCTGTTTGGTGTGTACATTAAGTGTAAGCACTGGGAGATGCTCCCGATGCATATACAGATGTAGCCATATTTATCTTGACTTTTAACTCATTAAATTCTTTCCACTAAATGCACAGTGGAAATAAACTTTACCTTGACTGTTCAGTGACTTTTCAATGGCTTTTGTTGTGTGATATAACGCTGCAGCAAGTTATCAGAGTCAATATAAACTTGGCTACATCTGTACTCAACATATCTATAGAGACCTATGGATCCGACAGATGCCAAAAGTGTTTTCTGTATACTGAATTGCAGTCTGCTGCGCTTTGCGATACAGTGGGTCACTGTAAAATAACATATACCACATGGTTCATGTTCTGTTAACATAGGGGACTCTGTATGATGTATGATACTGTATGGCATACAGTTGCATACATCAGGCCTTTACATTGAGTGCATATGTGGGAGATTTCCCCATTGTATACGCTGAAAGTAAAGCGATGCATGTCAGATTTAGAACTAAGGCACAACTTGTTCTGTTCAGTTGGATGTTGAATAATACAACTTTAGTAAAACAACTCAATAATTGATAGTACTGATGCAAACGAGTTATTGCCCAAGTGGAAAATTTATTTCCAAATAAATTAGATTACGGGCCTTTGGTATCCATTTACAAGGGCAGTTTCCTGTAAGTCAAGACTAAAACTTATAAATGGATTCCAAAGTATTGCCTGAGGGTCTCCATTTCTGTGCTCATTGTTCTTGTAAGAGTGTTAGCGCTTAGAAATATTTGTCACTAGTTGCACCTTAAGGGCTTAACTTGTGCTTAGAAACCGTCTCATGCTTGGCACATTGTGGGTTAAGGGTGTTTCCACTGATTAAACTAAAAAAAGATCATGATACAGCGCTGACACTTGGTAATTATCTTCATAGCTCTATGTCTTCATGCCTTGTAGCCCAATGTTGTACAGTAAGTCTGTGCCAACTAACAAGTAAGGTGCTTGCAAAATCTTGAAGGGGTTTTCTGAATTCATAAAAAAACAAACAAACACTGTAATGACATTTGTACCTGATAATAAACATGTTCATACCCATTACAGCATTGCAAATTAAATTTCTGCAGCTATCTGAATCACCGTCAGGCACCGTCCATTTTCATCAGGTGGTTGTAGTTGTGCAGCGTGACAGTAGTTTCAGCTCGGTGCTGAGGCTCTGTGCAGTGCTCGGGTATCACGCTCTGCCCTCCCCCCGCTAGAACTGCAGCCTGCAGAGTACAATGGTACCGCACATGCGTGTTCCCTGCTGCTAAACTGACTGCCCCCTGTATGGCATGTCACTAATGATGTCCTGTATACTGGGGATAATCCCAAGAGAAATGGATGGCACTCCGGTTTCAGGCATGGTTCACGAGGAAGGGAAATATTCCAACAATATTGTATGAACAAAATCACGACACTCACTGGATCAAATAGTTGTTCTTTTATTTTTCAAACAAGACTCGTTTCGGCTTTCTTGTCTTTCTCAATTGAGAAAGACAAGAAAGCCGAAACGCGTCTTGTTTGAAAAAGTAAAAAACAACTATTTGATCCAGTGAGTGCCGGGATTTTGTTCATACTGTATACTGGGGAGTGACTAAAGGCTCACTCACCATAAGATAGGTACAACGGATGTCACTAGAGTAGGGACTAAAGATTACGTCACAGGTCACGTGATGTGCGGCCACATCTGAAAATGGGGGCACTTTTCTAAAAGTCAGTAAATTACAGACTTTGTCTTATGTCCGAGCAAAGCTCACTGCCATCAGAAGAGTTTATTTAGGAAAACCCCTTTAAAACTGCCTGGCTGCTCTGCTCTATTATTAATAAAATCTCGTAGGCAGGGCTGCCCATATGTAATGTCCCTACTCTTATGGTGTACAATATATTGTCTAAATAATACAATCATAAAGTGCCCAAATAACATTTCTAGACAGCGCCTTAATAACACGGTTCAATCAATAAATTAGGGCACATTTCACCATCCTGTGTAGCTGCCTCTTTATAGCTTTGGCATAAAATGTGGAATCAGGGGATGTGGAATGAGGGACAGTGGCACCCCCTTTAGTATTGACAAATGATGCGCCTTGTGCAACCTCACAGGTCGTACCCCCCCCCCCTAAGGCCGACCCTACATGCTTGTCAAGAAAGCAATTCGGCATGTATTGCTTTTCACCCAAGATCTACCACAGAAAATCCTACACTCTAAAGCAGAGCTCTCAGCACCCTGTCGTGTCTTTTTACTAAATACTTATATTTACCATAAAATAATAATACTGGACCATATTTTCTTAGAACTCTGTGTTGTGGTGTTCCTCTGTTATTCCTCCTGGAAATATATGTATAAATAAACAACTGGTCACTTCCATTTACCTTGTTAAACGGGTGTGTCCCTGCACAGTCTGACACTGTCCATTTAGTGCTGACAGTGTCAAACTGTGAGACACACCCTATTGACAAGACGAAAGGTAGTTATCAAATGTTTTACACAATTCCAGGAGGAAAAACAGAGGAATGGCACAGCATTGATTTCCAAGAAAAGCCCAGGAATTGTTCATGTCATGAGAGATAATAGGTCCTCTTTATCACATAAATGGACAGTGACACCAGGAGAAGTGACAAAGTCCCCAGGCAGAGCATCAGCTGATGCTCTGCTTAGGGAATCCAGCAATAGGAAACTCTTGAAGTCACTATCCATATATGGACAGTGACATCTGGAGGAGTGCTGGAGTCCCTGGGCAGAGCATCAGCTGATGCTCTTCCTGGGGACTCCAGCACTCTTCCTGACGTCACTGTCCATATATGGACAGTGACTTCAGGAGTTTTCACGGGGCCGGAGTCCACAGACAGAGCCAGCACTCTGTCCAGGGACTCCAACGCTGTGGAAACTCCTGACTTCACTGTCCATATATAAACAGTGAAGTCGGGAACTCCCCAAGGTATACGTTTAACGTATATGGGTGGCGGATGCCATACATTGGCATCCGTCACCCAAAGGCTCCCGTGTTAAAAAATGTATACCGTGTGGTATACGTTTTTTCCGCGGGATCCCTCAGGATGGAATAGCGTAGCCACTACGCTACTCCATACTTTAAAAAAAAGGGTATACCAGCCCAACGGAGGCCAAAAGTATACTTTTTTGGTCTCTGTCGGGTTAATGGAGCCCTATGGACACGTTTATCCCGTACGTCGGGAGCTTTCCCGACGTACAATATAAATATAGTGCCTTAACGTGATGTGAATGGGGCCTAACTTGTATTTTCAGCTTTAAAATCTGAAAATATGACTAAATCCTCAGATAACCTCTATGGGTAAAAAAGGTAAAAGAAAAAAATTAACTTTTTATTGTGTTGGGAGTTGAGGGCCCAGTATTTGGATCGTTGGCCACGAACCAGTAATATTACTGACAAAACTGGGTGGTACAATCATATTTAGCTCTTTTATTTGAAAGTTCCAATGTAAATCTCTCTTCAGTTTACTTTAATTAAATCTACAGATAGACATGCATCAACTCGTGGTTTCTGTTAACCTGAAGTAATGGTTGTAATGAAAAAATCAGTAACTTTACTTAATAAATGTACACATAGATACTTTTGTACAAATGTTATGTTGAAACATGTTACACATGACTAATCCACACTGATATGGATAATCCATGCAATAAATGTTATTCTTTTCACTTGCAAAATGTACAGTTTTAATTAACTTTTATAGATATTTTTATTTTATGTGGAATATTGTTTCTTTCTAATGTTAGACATAAATACAGTAAAATGGTGATAATCGGGCACACTAGGAACCAGCGTTGTGCTGAATGGTTAAAAAATACCAAAATATTGGAACACGGAGTTACTTAAGGTACCTACTCCTTACTGATACTTATCTGCCACAACATTGAGCAAGAAGCTGATATCACCAGCTGATAGTGATGATCTGGGATTTGGTGGCCTTAATGGCTTAGTCGAGTCAAACAATGATTATATGGCTACCAAAATGTGGAATTTGTGTTTTAGTTTTAGTTTAATGGGGAGAATTAAATTTTTTTAAGGGGTTTTCTCAACACCTTTTTAACCCCTTAATGACAGGCCTAAAAAGTTCTTAACCCCTTCAGGATACAGTCTCTTTTGGCCTTGTAGACGCAGCCGATTTTTTAAAATCTGACATGTCTCACTTTATGTGGTAATAACTTGGGACTTCTTTTACCTATCCAAGCGATTCTGAGATTGTTTTCTCATGACATATTGTCCTTTATGTTAGTGGAAAAATTTGGTCGATAAATTCTGTGTGTATTTGTGAAAAACACCAAAATTTAGAGAAAATTAGCAAATATTAGCATTTTTCGAAATTTAATTGTATCTGCTTGTGAATCAGATAGTAATACCACACAAAATAGCTACTAGTTAACATTTCTTAATGTCTACTTTATGTTTGCATCTTTTTTTGAACGTCCTTTTATTTTTCTAGGACATTAGAACTTAAAGAGGCTCTGTCTCCAGATTATAAGAGCAATTTTAGAATTATGCTAATTAGTTTCTCAACACCCACTTGATCAAAAGTAAAAAAATGCCCAGTTGGGCATTAAGAAACTAATTAGCATAAATCTAAAATTGCTCATAACTTTCTCAAAAATAATTGTTTTTCAAAATAAAAACCACTGTTGTTATCTACATTACAGCGCCGATCAGATTATGTAGGCACTTATTATGTGGTGACAGAGCCTCTTTAAGCAGCAATTTCTTACATTTTCAAGAAAATTTCCAAAACCTATTTTTTTGTGCACCAGTTCAGTTCTGAAGTAACTTTAAGGGCCTTATATATTAGAAACCCCCCATAAATCACCCAATCTTAAAAACTGCACCCCTCAAAGTTTTCAAAACAGCATTTAGAAAGTTTCCTAACCCTTTTGGTGTTTCACAGGAATTAAAGCAAATTGGAGGTGAAATTTGTAAACTTAATTTTTATTTTCGAAAATCCATATTAATCCATTTTTTTCTGTAACATTGAAGGTTTCACCAGAGAAACGCAAATCAATATTTATTGCCCAGATTCTGTTGTTTTAGAAATATCCCACATGTGGGCCTAGTATAGTAATGGGCTGAAGCACAGGCCTCCGAAGCAAAGGAGCACCTAGTGGATTTTGGGGCCTCCTTTTAATTAAAATATATTTTAGGCACCATGTCATGTTTGAAGAGGTGCCAAAACAGTGGAAACACCCCCAAAAAGACACCATATGGCAAACTGCACCCCTCAAGGAATTTAAAGAGGGGCATAGTGAGCATTTTGACCGCACAAGTTTTTTTCTACTTTTTTTCAAATAAAAGGCAGAATTTGTCAATTTTTACAAGGCATAAAGAGGAAAAAGAATCCAAACATTTGAAAACCAATTTCTCCTGATTACGGCAATACTCCATATGTGGTAATAAATGGCTGTTTGGACACACGGCAGAGCTCAGAAGGGAAGGAGCGCCATTTGGCTTTTGGAGATTAAGTTTGCTGGTGTCACGTTGGGTGCGTGGACCCACTGGGCCGTACCACCTTGACGGTATAGCAGCTGGCCAGTTAATAGTTCGGATAGGTGTACCTGTGGAAACCTGATAGTAGTGAAGACAGGCTCGAATGGGACCTTGGCAGCAGGCGGACACCATGCGTGGTGTAATCAGGAAGGCGTAGTACACAGCATGACACGACTCCAACTTTAAATGACACTTGATCAAGGATAGCACGGGACACAGGATACAGGTAGCAGGAACAGGAACACTGGGAACTTGGAAACACTTAAGGGACCATTTGCAGAGATAAACATAGGTAAACGACAACAACACTCAGGCAATTCAGGAAGGGGCAGGGCCCTTCTTATAGTCCAGGGTGCTCATGGGATAATTTGGTTCTCTAATTCAGGTGTGCGCGCTGGCCCTTTAAGAGTGGGTTTGAGCGTGCGCGCCTCAGCAGTGATGCTGGAAAGGCCAGCGCGTCATCGCTGAGGTCAGTGATTTGCTGTAACGGTCACATGGATGAAATACCACTTTATCACTTCCCGTAAAACTTAACAGATTGTCTGAAACCACTGAAGTGGTGGTGCTGGATCGGCTAGGTACGTATTACTCATTTTGTAATTTTAGTACATCCCGTGCCTTCAGCCTGTTTTATATAAATGTTCCAGACAACCCCTTTAATATTTAATATTAAGTCTAGAGTTGCCAGGATAGTTTTATACAGTATATTCAGAAATATATGGATTCCACATGCTGCCTACATGTACTGCACATAAGGTTTATCTAGGCAGACATGCAAATTGAACCTGAACTAATTTGCATTGCAGGCATACAGCATGTGTTAGCCAGATGTGTCCTGATTGGGAAATCGATGTAATACTGCTCTACATAAGTGATCAAAAGTCACAAGCTCATTTTAAAAGCAAAAGGATGAAAATATCACACATTATACAGGAAACACTTCCAAACCACAAGTCAAACACAAGCCAACCAAAACAATTAGGATGACTTTTTAAAGTAATCAAAACTGTTGAGGAAATACTGTTTTAAATTATTACGGTTACATACTCAAGTGCTTGTTCTATTAAGATTAATGTTTGGACACAGTCTTGTGCTTTGGTTATGTAATACAGCTCAAGAGGAAAGTGCTCAACGTAAATGGAGTTCTCCTGTTATGCAGAACATGTATTTTTACTAACACTATGTTCTGAATATTTATCAGGGTGTCACTCTGTTAATGTCACATTGTAAGATAGTAAAGCCCCTTTTACATGGGCTGATGATCGGGGGAATGAAATACCCATTCCCGATCATCGGCCCATGTAAAAGGGTCCAACAATCAGCCAACAACGAGCGAACGAGCAAACACTTGTTTGTCAACTGAACACATCTTTTATGCGGCAGTAAATATCATCTTTGACGGCAGCACATCTCCTCATCTGAACAGGGGATGTGATGCTGACAATACAAACTGCATGGGGAAAAACGATCTCATTCGTCCCCATACATTACAATGATTGCTCCCTGAAATAGAGCTAAACAAGCGCCGATTGATGTGCTATATTGGCGATTTTCTGGCAGATATCTGCCATAGTAAAAGGACCCTTACTTCGGGTGACACAAGGCATGGTTAAGCTCCCTATTAGATATTATAAAAATTTCAGTCAACTTTTTTTGCCAAAGTTTCTTAATGTGTGTAATGACATCCTTAAGGGTGCCCAACTGCACCCTTAAGCTTTAGAAGCACCCATCACCTTGATACCTAAAGAAGGTAAAGACAAAACAGTTTGTGGGAGTTATTGTATTATATCCCTTCCAAACGATGGGCCACATTATTAGCTAACAGACTCAGACCTCTGCTGTCCAAACTAATCTCTAGAACAAGAAGGGTTCGTTCCACTCAGCAAAACATATCACCACTAGACTCATCAACCTAAAACATTATCGTTCCCCAAAGAGGATACTGCTAACCGTGACAGGCGTTTATCCCAGCATCGTGGGAACAGATGCACTTAACTTTCTTTGCCACTGCATAGGATTTATCTTTTTTCTTGCTCCAAAGCCTCTGACCATAGAGGCTAATTGGCCTAAACTCCCCTGAAGAATCTTGGCCACAAGGAAACGCGTCGGGAGAACAGCATTATCTGCCTGGACACATATAAAAGGAAAATAGGAGGTTTCCCAGTCCCCAGCTACAGGATCAAGATGGACTTGGACACACTATAGAATGGGTAGGGGGGTGGATTACACCAAAATATACCTTTGAAAAAACCTCCTACTTTATGCAGTAATATTTGGAGCTTTGCATTTACTCTGCACAAAACGTACAGAATGTCAGTTGCATTTACTCTGCACAAAACGTACAGAATGTCAGTTTTCTCTCACAAAAGAGAGCACATTTTTAGCCTTTAAATTTGTCCTGTGTGTATGTTTTGCACATTATTTTAAACAATATGAAGTAAAAGTTATATTTTATAAAGCTCTATCATTATTCCAGTGATTCTCATCTCTGCTCTGGAAAGCTATTGGGAGCGATTAGCGATACAGAGATTGCTGTATCTGGCACAGCGGCCTAACTCCAGATTTTAACCGGGAACTAAATTTCCCAGAGCCCTCCCATCCAGCCGTTAGTGTTGCCTGACTAAGACGCGGAACACAGCAAGAAAGAGAGGCCATACTCACCTCGGACTCCCAGAAGCCTCCATGGTCAAACAGGTGACTTTATTGAAAGGGCAGTCCCCTCCACCCCAGTCTATTGCATATCGGAGCTAAGGCTTCGAATGCCATTTTAATTCCATTTTTGCAGCCTACAACCAAGTGGGAAGCCACGGACTAGAATTGTCGGGTGCTGGAACCGATGCTGGTTGCTACTGACATATCAGAGATAGATTGAGTTTACTTACTTTTTGGTGATGAACATTGTCACAACCTTAGCTATACGACGGATTTTTGGAGGAGAAGGACAAAAAGGTTTAGCGTTTTCCACATTCCTATATAACAAAAGACCTTTTGCATGACTGGTGAACTTACGCAAGCCACAGCCATCAGCACAGATACATAACCAAATTAAATATTTTCTGCCATAAGGAATACTTTATAATCCATTAATGAGTGTATAACATCAAGATTCAATTTTATAAACGGCACCAAAAAATTACCTTTGACCATACGGCCTATAACTGAAATCACACATAACACGATGTAAACTGAGCTCACTAAATTTATGACTCCTATACTGTGCATACCTATGCAAATACTTAAAAATGGTTAAGTATATATGCTGTTAAAATGATTTCTTATAAAGTCAGGGGTATGAATTCCCCAGCTAAGAGAGGTCAAATAATAGCTTTTCTTAAAAAGGAACGCATAGATATATGCATGCTGCAAGAAACACATTTGATGATTTCCCTACCATGAATTGTAATTATTTCTCAAGATGGTTTTACAGTGGTTACCCCATTGGAGTGTCGAAAGGCGTTATTATAGGGATTTCTAAACTCCTACCTTTCTCCTTTGTAGATGTGCAAAAACATATAGAGGTTAGATACATTAAGTGTATTTTGGGAACACAAAAGGTATGGGAATGTGTATACTCCTAACTCCGAAAAAAAATAATTGTTGAAGTCCATTATAAGTAAATTTAATGACTTTGAAGAGGGTTTTAAAATCTTAGGAGACAACTTCAATGTCGCATCGGACCCACCCATAGACACATCTACATGTAAATCTGCAATTTCCTATAAAGTCCTAAATCTTAGCAGAGACTTTATTACATTTTTATATCTCACGCATTCCTATAGTTTTGTGAACACACCTTTAAGAAATTCACATCTTTACTCAGACCACTCACCAATAGGGTTCTCTTTCTGCGTCTTTATCCTCCCTAAAAAAAGAATCGAATTGGAGCTACTACTTAAAAACCCTAAACATGTACAGTGAAGGAAATAAGTATTTGATCCCTTGCTGATTTTGTAAGTTTGCCCACTCTCAAAGTCATGAACAGTCTAGAAGTTTTAGGCTAGGTTAATTTTACCAGTGAGAGATAGATTATATATATAAAAAAAAAACAAACTGAAAATCACAGTCAAAATTATATATATTTATTTGCATTGTGCACAGAGAAATAAGTATTTGATCCCCTACCAACCATTAAGAGTTCAGCCTCCTCCAGACCAGTTACACGCTCCAAATCAACTTGGTGCCTGCATTAAAGACAGCTGTCTTACATGGTCGCCTGTATAAAAGACTCCTGTCCACAGACTCAATTAATCAGGCTGACTCTAACCTCTACAACAGGGGTCAGGAACCTTTTTGGCTAAGAGAGCCGTAAACGCCACATATTTTGAAATATAATTCCGCGAGAGCCGTACAATATGTTTAAAGGGCCATTGACAGATCAATCGCTCCAATGTTCACTTAGTACAGCAAGGAATGCTCCTCCCTGCTGTATAAAGCCACAACTGGACTGAAACAATGGTAATTAGCAGTAAAAAAATTAAATAAATAACTTACATTGTGAGCTTGCGATGCATGACATCAGTCCAGCAGTCTGGCTTCTTCTTTTTCCTGCGCATGACTGGAAGCTGGCATTCTTCCCACCTGATGTTGAGAGAATGCCAGCTTTGAGGCATTCGCAGAAGAAAGAAGCTGGAATGTTGGACATGTCACACAACGCATTGTCAGTTATGTCAATTATCTATTTTATTATTTTACAGCGAATTATTGTTTAGGTCCAGCGGTGGCTTAGTGCAGCAGAGAGGAACACTCCTTTGTGTACTAAGTGACCGCTGGAGCAATTGTATCTGTCAGTGGCCCTTTTAAAAGTGTTGGTCTTACAGAAAATGAACAAAAAAGAGAGGCTCAGACCCATAGGGAACTAAAGCATTTACTACTTAAAGTGGTACATACAAGCAGGCACACCCAGCGTAATAAATAATTGAACTTTATTAAATAGTCTCACTGTACATAAAGTGCACACATTGACTTGTATTTAATTTTAAAGAACAACAAATCTCCGAACTCTTTTTTTTATAACATAATAACGTTTTAATGCTGTTGCTAACCAACGACGAATAGAATACTTCCTACCGTTAACGTCCAAGGGAGACACAAGGGAGGAGGCAGATGCCGCTTCACTAGGGGACGCAGGTGCGTGCTTGCAGACGGCGCGGCTATGCAGGGAGTTATGGGAAATGTAGTCCATTCTCCCTGCCGCTCACCACTGCCGCCAATGCTTATCAGGCCATCAAAGAACTACCAATATCAGCGTGCACCGCGGCCTGATGGAGCGCGGTGCACGGGCTGATGGAGCGCGGTGCATGCATCCTTCCCATAGACAGGTAGGAGCAGTGGCGGATTAAGAAGACCATGGGCCCTGGGCTGTTACCCAAACTTGGGCCCCCCTTCTCCACCACCACCCTGCCGCGCCGTAACTATTGCTAACACTACCTAAACACTAGTACACAAAGTAGGCACATTATGCACAAAGTACACACAGTACGCACATTATGCACAAAGTACGCACATTATGCACAAAGTACGCACATTATGCACAAAGTACACACAGTACACAAAGTAGGCACATTATGCACAAAGTACGCACATTATGCACATTATGCACAAAGTACGCACAGTACACAAAGTACCACATTATGCACAAAGTACACAAAGTAGGCACATTATGCACAAAGTACGCACAGTACACAAAGTACCACATTATGCACAAAGTACGCAAATTATGCACAAAGTACGCACATTATGCACAAAGTACGCACATTATGCACATTATGCACAAAGTACGCACATTATGCACAAAGTACACAAAGTAGGCACATTATGCACAAAGTACGCACATTATGCACAAAGTACACAAAGTACCACATTATGCACAAAGTACACAAAGTAGGCACATTATGCACAAAGTACGCACAGTACACAAAGTACCATATTATGCACAAAGTACGCACATTATGCACAAAGTAAGGACATTATGCACAAAGTACGCACATTATGCACAAAGTACACAAAGTATGCACATTATGCACAAAGTACGCACATTATGCACAAAGTACACAAAGTACGCACATTATGCACAAAGTAGGCACATTATGCACAAAGTACGCACATTATGCACAAAGTACACAAAGTACGCACATTATGCACAAAGTATGCACAGTACACAAAGTACCACATTATGCACAAAGTACGCACATCATGCACAAAGTACACACATTATGCACAAAGTACACAAAGTACGCACATTATGCACAAAGTACCCACATTATGCACAAAGTACACAAAGTACGCACATTATGCACAAAGTAGGCACATTATGCACAAAGTACGCACATTATGCACAAAGTACGCACATTATGCACAAAGTATGCACATTATGCACAAAGTATGCACAGTACACAAAGTACCACATTATGCACAAAGTACGCACATTATGCACAAAGTAGGCACATTATGCACAAAGTACGCACATTATGCACAAAGTACGCACATTATGCACAAAGTACGCACATTATGCACAAAGTATGCACAGTACACAAAGTACCACATTATGCACAAAGTACGCACATTATGCACAAAGTACGCACAGTACACAAAGTACACACATTATGCACAAAGTACACAAAGTAGGCACATTATACACAAAGTATGCATAGTACACAAAGTACACACGAGTATGCACATTATACACTAAGTAGGCACATTATACACGAGTATGCACATTATACACAAAGTACACCTTGTAAACACATGAATATGGACATTAAACATACATGAATATGGACATTAAACATACATGAATATGGACATTAAACATACATGAATATGGACATTAAACATACATGAATATGGACATTAAACACACATGAATATGGATATTAAACACACATGCACTTACCTTTTATGTCTTCACTGCAGCTCTTCTCCTGCTCACAGCACAGAGCCCGCCGACAGTCTCCCCTCCCCCATGTCCCGACAGCTAGCAGCAGAGATGTTTAGAGCAGGGAAGGGGGGCTGGAGGGGGAGCTTCTAAAGCAGCACAGACCACGGCTGCTAAGTAGAAGCAAAGCTCCCCTCGCCTGACAGGTGCGGTCCTGGCACCGGGGCTCCCTCCGGTGCTAGCGACGCCACTGGGCATGAGGGGGTTCGGGCGGTCATAGGCTCCTTGGGCCCCCTGGCAGTCTTGGGCCCCGGGCGACCGCCCGAAACGCCCTAATGATAATCCGCCACTGGGTAGGAGCCCTGTCTGCGAGCCAGATACGGCCATCAAAAGAGCCATATCTGGCTCGCGAGCCATAGGTTCCCGACCCCTGCTCTACAACATGGGCAAGACCAAAGAGCTTTCTAAGGATGTTAGGGACAAGATCATAGACCTGCACGAGGCTGGAATGGGCTACAAAACCATAAGTAAGATGCTGGGTGAGAAGGAGACAACTGTTGGTGCAATAGTAAGAAAATGTAAGACATACAAAATGACTGTCAATCGACATCGATCTGGGGCTCCATGCAAAATCTCACCTCGTGGGGTTTCCTTGATCCTGAGGAAGGTGAGAGCTCAGCCGAAAACTACACGGGGGGAACTTGTTAATGATCTCAAGGCAGCTGGGACCACAGTCACCAAGAAAACCATTGGTAACACATTACGCCGTAATGGATTAAAATCCTGCAGAGCCCGCAAGGTCCCCCTGCTCAAGAAGGCACATGTACAGGCCCGTCTGAAGTTCGCAAATGAACATCTGGATGATTCTGAGAGTGATTGGGAGAAGGTGCTGTGGTCAGATGAGACTAAAATTGAGCTCTTTGGCATTAACTCAACTCGCCGTGTTTGGAGGAAGAGAAATGCTGCCTATGACCCAAAGAACACCGTCCCCACTGTCAAGCATGGAGGTGGAAACATTATGTTTTGGGGGTGTTTCTCTGCTAAGGGCACAGGACTACTTCACCGCATCAATGGGAGAATGGATGGAGCCTTGTACCGTCAAATCCTGAGTGACAACCTCCTTCCCTCCACCAGGACATTAAAAATGGCTTGTGGCTGGGTCTTCCAGCACGACAATGACCTGAAACATACAGCCAAGGCAACAAAGGAGTGGCTCAAAAAGAAGCACATTAAGGTCATTGAGTGGCCTAGCCAGTCTCCAGACCTTAATCCCATCGAAAACTTATGGAGGGAGCTGAAGATCCGAGTTGCCAAGCGACAGCCTCGAAATCTTAATGATTTACAGATGATCTGCAAAGAGGAGTGGGCCAAAATTCCATCTAACATGTGTGCAAACCTCATCATCAACTACAAAAAACGTCTGACTGCTGTGCTTGCCAACAAGGGTTTTGCCACCAAGTATTAAGTCTTGTTTGCCAAAGGGATCAAATACTTATTTCTCTGTGCACAATGCAAATAAATATATATAATTTTGACTATGTGATTTTCTGTTGTCTTTTTTTTATATAATCTATCTCTCACTGGTAAAATTAACATATCCTAAAAATTCTAGACTGTTCATGTCTTTGACAGTGGGCAAACTTACAAAATCAGCGAGGGATCAAATACTAATTTCCTTCACTGTATCTTCATTGGAAAAAAAACGACCTAAATTCTTCTCCTTCAATGATCAAGGAAATTAGAGGGGATTTTAGAGGGGAGTTTATAGTGCTAGGATCTTATGTTAAAAATGAAAGAGAACAGGCACTAACTAAATTATTAGCTTGTAAAAAGTATCTAGAATCTGCTACAAAGAGAAGCATGAGTATCCAACAGTCAAAGGAGTTATATTCCTTGAGATCTGAGGTTAAAAATTGGCTCAATTTAAAGGAACAGTGTCATCACAAATTTTTTTTTTATATGTTAAAGATGTTAGTGCTTTATTAAAAACGTTTATATTTATTTGTGTGTTTGTGTTTTACTTTTTCTTATTTTTACACTTTTTCTTCCCTATGGGGGCTGCCATTTTTTGTTCCATTTCTGTATGTGTCGATTAACGACACATACAGACATGGAATACGGCAGCCACAGTCCCATAGGGAATGCGAACGGCTCCCGTCCCATTCACTTGTGTGTACGGCGTCTGTGTGGGAACTGCGCATGCGCCGCTCCCACACAGTCCAATTTGAAATTGGCGCCGTCCGGCGCCATTTTCCTGTGGACCGGAAGTCGCGGCCGGACAGTAATATTACTACTTCCCGTCGCGGCTTCCGGACTTGTGCACTTGGACCAGCGGCTGCAGACGGAGCGGACGGGCCGGAGGGAGCCGCGGCGGCAGGAGCAGGTAAGAGATTTCAATGTATGTTCGTGTTTGTGTGTGTTTACTACTGTATGTAAACCTACTACACTGTGTGTTAGCTCAAAAAATGGCGACACACAGTGTAGGAGGTTACACCGTTCAAACCCCTCATTTATCCCGGCACTAGCCAGGATAAAGGAGGGGGGGGGATGCTGAGAGCTCACTAGAGCGAGGGCTTTTTACCCAATTTTGCAATGCTGCAATTTTGGGAATAGCTCCATCAAGTGACCAGAAATGGGAAATATTATAAATTAGAATTATTTTATAATATTTCCTGACTCGTGAAAAAAATTAAAAAAATTTGAACAATGTTTAATCACCCACACACTAAATGTTTAATTAAAAAAAAAAACAACATGTTTTTCTGGCAACACATTCCCTTTAAGGGCTGCCAAGGCTTACCTAGCCTCACAGTTTAAACATTATGTACACGGGGACAAACCCATGAAATTTCTGATTTCTCAAGTTAAGAAAAGCAAAGCAAAATACTTTAGAAGCAAAATGGCCACTCCAACTGGATCGATTTGCCAGGATACAGAATCCAGAGCAAATTAATTCCATACATTTTATCATACTTTATACAATCTTAATTCAACAGATGATGTAGCGTACTTACGACTTAGGGAGTTTAATTCCTTGATTTGATTTCCTTACCATCTATTCCGGATACACAGGCTAAGAATCTATGTACACCAATTACAAATAATGAAATTCTCACAATATCAAAACGTATGACAATAAACAAATGCCCAGGTCCAGATGAACTTACTCCACATTATTATCTCACTTACCAAACTACTCTAATCCCTTACCTGACATGACTATTAAACTGAGCTCTAGAGTGAACCCCCTTTGCTCCTCAAACTTTGCTAGCAAATATATGTATTATACATTAAGAAGGTAAGGACCCCACAATATGCAACAGTTATAGACCCATATCCTTACTGACCTTAGATTTAAAATTATTCGACAAACTATTAGCCACTCATCTGAGACCTTCATGACTACCCTTGTACATCCAGATCAGGGAGGGAAAAAGATAATACATATAGAGTACTTAATCTTATTCAATTCGCCCAGACGAATAAGATAAATCTGATATTACTTGGCACAGATGCTGAAAAAGCATTTGACAGAATTTCCTGGACTTTTATGAAAGCTACGCTCCTTCAATTTCACTACAATTTGTGTATGAAATTTTAACAATGTACCAACACCCATAAGCCAGAATAGCCATCAACGGTAGATTCTCCCAGACTTTGAATATAGCAATTGGCAACCGGCAGAGTTGTCCCTTATCCCCACTACTTTTTGTACTCACACTTGAGACATTCTTACAACAAATTTGTCAATCAGATCAAATTCAGGGGGTAACGTGCGGAGGCCAGAGTAACAAGATAGCAGCATTTGCTGACAATATTCTTTTAACAATAACTCACCCAACCAGGGCTCTGCCCTATTTGAAACGGCTATTTGATACATTTGGGGTTATATCGAACTTTCAAATCAATGAATCTAAGTCACAGGTTCTTGATATTTCCCTCTCTACAGATGAAAGGACAAAATAAATTACCTAGGAATTAATATTTCAGCTGATCTTTCCTCCTTATATAAACTCAATTATGCCCCTATAATGCAAGACATATCAAAAACCATAGAACATTGGAAAGTTCCCTTTACTTCATTCATAGGACACAAAAATTAGCTTGAATGTATTATTATGCCAAAATTAATGTATTCATTCCAGACTCTGCCTATCGCTCATTATCCCTAACTGCTTTTTTTTTCTCAGTGAAAATAATTTTTTCCTCTTTTATATGGAGATCCAAAAAATCTAGAATTGCCTTTAAGCCACTTTCTAGACAAGATCAAAAAGGAGGAATAGGCCTGCCTGATTGTTCATTATACTATAAAGCTGTAGGTAGAGTCTTGGATTGGATGAAAAACCCGCCTCAGCTGGATTCAAGTAGATACTTAGCATTAAACTGTGGTGTCCCGACCATCCCAGGAATATCCTCTAAAGTTCTATTACAGCTACCTTTCTGATATGGAAATCCATTAATAACTCTTATCATCTCTCCCCCTATCCTTTGCCAATGCTTCAAATCATTACTCTCTACCACCTCTTCTTTGACTGGGCATGACTCTGTACAGGATCAATATTAATAAATAAGAGGCCATATACAACATTGAAGGGGTTTTCCACATTCTGACAACTGATGACCAATCCACCGGATAGGTCATCAGTATATGATCGGTGCGTATCCGACACCCAGACCCTCCACCAATTTGCCACTACGGCTGCCTCCGAGCACCGGTCAATATTGCCGGAAGCAGATGGCTCCAGTCAAAGAAAAGCGGTTAAGCTGCAGTACTGCAGCTCGGCTCCTATTCGTGTGAATAGGAGCCGAGCTGAAGTTCTGCCGAACGGCCACTATTCAGTGCTCGGAGCCATCTGCTTCCAGCTCCAATTACTGAATATGGTTCCAAACATCCGGTGCACGGAGGCAGCTGGAGTGGCGGATCGGTGCGGGGTCTGGGTGTCGGACACGCACCGATCATATACTGATGACCTACCCAATGGTTAGGTCATCAGTTTTCAGAAAGTGGAAAACCCCTTTAGTAGAGTTGGGCTCCATACTCTCATTTCACTAAATGAGCATGCATTTAGATTTGCCTAGACTGAGCTTTATAATATATAATAAAATAAGATCCCAGTTACGCACAATTATTAAACATCCAGACACCAATAGGACACCAGCCTGGTTTGAATCCTTGGTCTTGGTACATAATCCCCCAAACAAAGTAATCTCCATTGCATATAAAAACGTCTTATCAAATTCATATGTA
Organism: Rhinoderma darwinii; assembly: GCF_050947455.1. Lineage (NCBI taxonomy): Eukaryota > Metazoa > Chordata > Amphibia > Anura > Rhinodermatidae > Rhinoderma > Rhinoderma darwinii. The sequence goes on from NC_134688.1 coordinate 70,769,250, forward strand.
GATGCGCATCTTTTACCCTGTGTGAAAGCCTGGGAGAAAGACCTTGATAGAGTGCTGAAGCACAAATTAATAATATGTTCACGGCTCCTAAATTAGACACGAGATGTGTTAGAATACAGGAGAAAGCTTACAAGGTCCTAACAAGATGGTGCATGATTCCTGAGGAAATACATTACCCAGATATATGCTGGAAATGTGGAGTCGATACTGGGCATTGCTCAGTTGTCACCCCTTTCTGGGAAGAAGTGTTAAACTTGCAACTCAACAAATAAATTGCTCCTTTACATTTTTCCCTCAAAGTACTAAATATAAAAACCTTAAATTATCTAGACACCTTTTATCAGCAGCTCGACTGCTCTTATCCAAATATTGGAAAGCGATTCACCCTCCCTCAATATCTGAGTGGAAGACGAAGATTGACAGTATATACCGTTTAGAAGATCTCGCACACTGGAAGAACAGAAACCACAAAAAATTCAAAGACACCTGGAGTGCTTGGAAAAACTATAGAGGCTTTCCATCCTTATAGAATATTCCAAAGTAGTGGTTATATATTAAAAAATCTTATCCATTCTTGGGTATTACTCATCCCTCCCTCCCCCATCCCCAAGTTTCGTTTTTATTCATCAAATACTTCAAGTTTTATTCTGTAATTAAAGCATTCTACGAGTTTTACATTGAACAAGTAACAGCAGTATGATGATCTCAAAATAAAGTACATAATGTACAATTAGATATATATATAATTGTAGGATATAAAAGTGACGTAAACTCATATGTTAATGACTCACGGATGGTTATTTAATTTGATTGAGATCTGTATTATGACACATAGTGTACAGAGTTGTATTTTATTATTGCTGTATCTGAATATTGTTTCTGAGTATATGTTATGTTGACTTGCGAAAAATTTTATAAAAAGAGATTGAAAGAAACTGTGGGAATTTTTTAAAAAGTTATTAGATGCTAGGTTCTATGTTATAAACCTGTCTCTAAGTTGTAAAATACACAATATACTGGGCCTGCGTACCCTTCACCTATTGCTTTCTTCACGAGAATGCCTGTGTAGAGATATGTTATTGTGTATCTTTTTTCAATAAAAAGAGTCCAACCTTTCTCAGATCAAGTATACATAATTGAACGCTAAATTAATTATAACCCTCAGGGTAAGGCCCCATGGGACGGCATTGAGGCAGCTAAAAACAACGACACTGTTCAAATTGCTTGTTAATGGCCTCGCAGTTTTGGGGGTAAAACAGCTGGGTATCGTGTAGCCATAAGGTTCTATTCAATAATGACCGCACTATTTTGCAGGTAAACATGTTTTACCCGCAGCACTGTGTGGCAATTAACAAGCAATTTGACAATCACGCCAAATAGTGTGCTGGCGCGGTTTTCGCCCGTGTCAGTACCGCTCCGTGGAGCCTTACTCATTGTAATTTGTCATTAGATACGTATTCAGCTCTTTATCAAGACCCTTAGAATAATTTCCTCTGGTGAGCCCAATGAACCCAAGTCCGACGCTGCATGTTAGAATGCTAAAATAAATGTAATTTTCTGTATGCAACTTTTTAATTTTACTAAATACATTGTGGTCCTTCAGATTTATTCTCTTTCTTTAGCAAAGTGGCGGCTCATGAATATTCATTTGTCGTTATGCCCCAGACCAAGCCTCATATAACACATCATTTTATAGCTTTCTTTTTATGCTTGCAGATTCTATAAGATTCAACCAACAGACTCATTGAAGAACAATCAAACCCTCAGATCTACGGTATTCCTAATAATAAATGATTTTGATAAAGGGCTTAAAGGGAACCTGTCACCAGCATTTCACCTATTGAACTTCACTTATCCCTCACTGGCCACTGCTATCAAAAGTTCATTGCCGTTATCCCCTCTCCTAAACTCCTCCTCCGACTGTAAATAACGGTCTGCAAACATTTTGCGCCTTTTATCATAATAATCCGGTGTCCCTTTGTGCGTACAGACCACAAGAAGACATTAATGCACAAGCACGGGATTTTGTGTCCTGGGCGAAGGCAAGGAGCTGTCAATCAAAAGTAAGGAGGCGGGGTAAACCTGGAAAGACTTGAGGAATGAAGATTTGACACTTTTCAAATGAAGATTTGACTCTTTTCAAATGAAGATCTGACTCTTTTCTGCTCATCAGCATACGGTGTGGGAACACTAAAAAGCTGAATACTAAAGCTACAGAGCCGACTAAGACGACAATTATAGGTTATATAGAAATGATTTTTTACCCATTACCACCAGGTATTGCTGGTTTAATAGGTGAAATGCTGGTAACAGGTTCCCTTTAACAAGACACTAAGAAAGAAAAAATAGTCAAACTGAACACTCCAAGGAAATATGTTAAAAGCTAACACTCATTTTAACGCAAGTGGTGGAATCATAATAGATAACATACACGTTAACTAGATTCAATATACGCAAAGTAATTTTACTTAAAGGGGTTGTAACCCAATGCTAAATTTGGGTAAAGAGTAAAGTTCTCACAGTGTAAAAATATGGCTACAGAGGAACAGGGAACGTAAGAGAGGCAAAGAAGGGCCAATATTTGTCTTTCCTTGCTCCTCTGTAGTCTCTGTAAGTTTATATTATAACATTATTTTTTTATTTAATAACCAGTTATTTGAAGTTTAGACCTCCGTTACACTTTATGTCATTGTCCCTGAACCTAAAGTGCAGTTTGTTAATGCTCATAAAATTTGGTATTAATAGGAATCAGTACAGTCAAGTGTTTTCTGCACTACTATAGTGTAAATTACCACAATAAGGGTTTCCCCACGGGACTGTAGACTGCTAAGAGCAATCCTTTTATGTGAATATGGCAGGAACTGGATAAATGGGTTTTGGCTTCCTTTCTAAACTCTCTGGCTGTCAATGAACAGTTACGAATTTGGCTATATTAATCTACCACATAAAGCTATAAAACTAATGTTGCAATTTTTCCTAAGAAGTACTTTTCTTTTACTTTATATTTTACATTAACAGTTATGATGTAAATATTAATAAATTGTTAGTTTGGCACTCTTTACAAAGAGGAACATAAATTACTTATCATCTAGAAGTGAGTTGGCAAGTATTTAATCTCACTGAATGTTCCTGCCAGAACTTCATGTTATACAATATTAAAAAGCTGAGATTAAGAAAAAGCACATATTCGTGTGCTATGGGAATTAGCATCTTGTATAACAGATATATAACTGATTTTGAATGTCAGTTGAAATTACATGAAATAAATCTAATATTTGTAATGATAGGAAAATTCGCTGTAATTCGATCACACTTTTGTTCTTCCTTTATGGGCACAATGTGTTATTTATCCGTAGTGTAAAAACATGGGCAAACACCACCCGTCTCTGTGGGATCCATAATATTTGCATGTGCTGCTGCTATGGTATGTTTCCTTTTATTCAGTGTTTGTCCTCTCAATGTGAAAACATTTTATATTAGTATAAATGCTTTGTGATGTACATAGAGGGAAGTGTGATTCATAGCAAAAAGCAAGGTGTGCACCCCTACTTGTCCTTGTTTATGTCTCCAGCATTAATTGCAACCCTTCTCTTCCTATACAATGTATTCGGAAAGTCTTCAGACCTTTTTACTTTTTTCACATTTTGCTATTTTGAGGCCTTGAGTTAAAATCATTCTGCATTCAATACCACATAATGACAAAGTGAAAACAGAATGTTAGTAATCTTTGCTAATTGAAAGGAAAAATTGAAATATTAAATTGGCATAAGTATTCAGACCCTTTACTCAGTACTTAGTTGAAGCACCTTTGGCAGTGATAACGGCCTCCAGTCTTCCTGGGTTTGATGCCACAAGGTTTGCACACCTGGTTTTGGGGATTTTCTGGCATTCTTCTCTGCAGATTCTCTCAAGCTCTGTCAGGTTGGTTGGGGACCGTAGCTCGACAGCTATTTTTAGGTCTCTCCAGAGATGTTCAATTGGGTTTAAGTAAGGGCTCTGGTGGGCCACTCGAGGACATTCACAGACTTGTCCCTAAGCCACTCCTGTGTTGTCTTGGCTGTGTGCTTAGTCATTGTCTTGTTGAAAGGTGAACCTTCAGCCCAGTCTGAGGTCCAGAGCACTCTGGATCAGGTTTTTATTAAGAATATCCCTGTACTTTGCTCCATTCATCTTTCGCTCAACCCTGACCAATCTTCCTGTCCCAGCCGCTGGAAAAACACCCCCACAGCATGATGCTGCCATCGCCATGCTTTACTGTAGCGATACCATTGGGCAGGTGATGAGCAGTGCCTGGTTTACTTCAGACATGACACTTAGAATTGGTTAAATCTTGGTTTCATCAGATCACATAATCTTGTTTCTTACAGTCTAAGAGTCCTTCAAGTGCTTTTTTTTTTTTTTTTCAAGCTCCAGACGGGCTTTTATGTGTCTTTTACTGAGGAGAGGCTTCCTTCTGGCCACTCTGCCATAAAGCCCAGATTGGTGTAGTGATGGTTGACCTTCTGGAAGTTTCTCCCATCTGCACACAGGATCTTTGGAGCTCAACCAGAGTTACCATTGGTCTCTTGGTCACCTTTCTTACCAAGGCCTTTCTCTACTGATTACTTAGTTTGGTGGGGCGGCCAGCTCTAGGAAGAGTCCTGGTTGTTCCGAGCTCCTTCCATTTATTGGGAACAAAGCCTCAACATAACAAAATGTGAAAAAAGTGAAAGGGTCTGAAGACTTTCTGAATGCATTGTATATTGTTGAAAAGAAGGGTGACCCACAGGCTTGTATTCTCTTCCTTTGTTTGTTAATGTGGCAAAAGCTTTGGATAAAATCATCACTGTGATTAACACCACCTATGCATATTGCTGGCCATACACTTAAAGGGTAACTAAACTTTCCAAAAACGTTTGACATGTCAATGTAACATGTCAGAAATTTTGATCGGTAAGGGACCGAGCACTAAGACCCCCACCTATCGCTAAACTAAAGCGGCAGAAGCGCTATGCTCATCAAGGTGAGCGCTATGCTGCTTAGTTTCGGATGTCTTTTCTCAGAAAGTCGAACAATTGGTGTATAGACTCAATAGAAAGTCTATTAGCTCGTACACCACTTGCTCGGCTTTCTGAGGAAAGCCGATCAGAAACAAAGCATCATTAGCGATCACCCGAGCTATTCTACCGCGTGGGAGTCTCAGTGCTTTGGACCCCACAGATGAAATTTTTGGACATGTTACTATAATATGTCAAAAGTTTTTTGAAAGTTTAGTTACTTGTTAAGAACTCTCATTCGTCCAATAGCTATTCCTTCTGACTCCCCCATACACATGCATGCTTGGCTTGTCCAGGACACCCCCATACACTTTAGATAGTCATCCGGTCCCACTTATAATCGTCAGGTTTGGGCATCTTTCATCTAAAGTGTATGGGTGGCTTAAAAAAACGTGATGAGCTGAGCCTCCCTTCTCCTTGTGCCCTATAGCAGCTTCAAGGTCTAAATGTATGGTATATATGAACTTTATTCAGTGGTTATTTACTCCATATGACTGGATGTTGTTGGTGGGGGATCAAAGAAAAAGAAAGAGAGAGAGAGGAGGGTATTCCTCTGATCACTCTGCCCCTTTATGTCTTAATTCAGGGGAGCTCAGATAGATTAATTTCCAGTTTACAATTGAGTGGGAGATTATTCTCATGTCGGCAAAATATTGCATCTAGGGGGACCAGACCTTTGCAAACAGTTTAATACCTACCTAACCTTTTAGATGACTTTTCAGGTGACTTTTCAGAATAAGCTGACATATGTTTGTACATGATACATAACACTATTTCTGGCTATTATATGGCTATTATATGACTGGTATTCTGCACTATTTAGCAGTTTTCCCCTCTGTAGGGTCTCTCTCCAATTCTCAGCATCTCTGAGCTAGTGGATGGAGCCCAACTGCTATCAGGTCGTCTATACATCTCATACATAGAAGAGGAGAATCCTACTGTTGCTTCTCTATCACATATATTGAAAAAAAGTGATTTTGCGATTTAATGACTGTGCGATCTACAAAATCAGCAAAGGCCCTTATTTGTCCACTATCAGAAATCTCCAACGCTATAGCCAAGGGAAAGTCTGGATTATTAAAAAAAGGAGCACGAGGGGTATGGGAATACAAAGTTTGTATTGATTCGATAGGCGATCCCAGAGTGCCAGGAAGTGAGAGAGCCAATGACACAGAATGGCAGGCCAAGAAGAAGGGTTGGGACACAGAAGCATTAATGTTAAAGAATACTTCCAGTTCTACAGACATTATAGAAAAAAATTATATTGCAGGATAGTGCACAATAATCTTTTTTCGAAATTACTTTTATTAGTGATTCTGCTTCTAAATACAGCCCGGACTGGTCGTAATACGTGCTGCTGACAGCTCAAACTAGGAGACAGAGCGTCCTCCTCGGTCTTCATAGCTCCCATATCCAGAACAGCCACCAGCACTGCAGGATTACATTAGATTCTACAACGATGGCGGCCATTATGGATATGGAAGCCATAAAAACAGAGCAGGACCCTCCGTCTCCTTATGTTCAGTCAGCAGCACGAGCTCTAAATAGTCCGTGCTGTAGTTAGAAGCAGAATCACTAATACAAGTCATTAAGAACAACGATTATTGTACACTCTCCTGCCCTATAATCCTTGTTCTTATTCATTTTAGTATGACTGGGGGTACTCTTTAAAACCCTAAAGCTCTGGCTTCCATAGGGTCCCAACCTGGAAGTGAATGGGTAGCACAAAAAGAACACAACTGGGCCAATTGGGCAGCATGATAACATTTAACTAGCTGTGGTATTCCCAAGCCACCTAAATTTCTGGGGGCAAATACAGTGGACTGAGGCATTCTTTTAGTTTACCCTGCCAGCGAAATTTGAATAGTTGTGATTGCAACATAATTAAGTCACGCCTAGGTAGTAAAATTGGGAGCACACGAAAAAGGTGCAGAATACGTGGTAAAAATGTAATCTTTATGGTGTATAGCCTGCCCAGCCAAGATATTTGATATGAATTCCATAGCTGGAGATCCCCCACCTAATTTTTTACCTTTTTTATTAGGGGTGAGTAGTTGACCCTGTAAGCGGAATCCATAAAGGGTGTAATGGATCCCCATGTACAGAAGAGACAAAGTGGTCCACTTAAAATCGCAATTCAGACCACAGTTTTATGATTTGATCCTTGCTTTGGATAATAAGGGTAAAACAACTTACATGTTAAAATGGGAGAGGGAACTGGGATCAGTTTTCTCTGAAGATACCTGGATTAAAGCTTCAAATTGGGCCGCAAAACACTCTAAATGTGTAAGCCATACTGAATTAATGCGGAAAATTCACCTGCGGTGGTATTTAACACCTTCTAGACTAGCGCATATCATCACGGGTTCTTCTAAACTTTGTTGGAGAGGTTGTGGACAAATAGGATCCCCTTTACATATGTGGTGGTCGTGTCCATCAGTGTCTGGCCTTTGGGTTCGGGTATTTACACTTATTTCGGAATTCGTACAGGTTCCTGTGCCGTTATCCCCTGCCATAGCAATTTTGGATATTAATCTGGAGGAAATAGATCCGCTAGATAGATTCATTATTCATCATATTCTTATAGCCACTAGAATGGCCATCGCACAATCTTGGAAATCTCCGATTTCCCCCTCTATCCAGGAGGTCATTAGAAGAGTTAATAGCCAATGTTATCATGAAACTTATTTAGTTTCTGATTTAGTTCTTCATGGTCGGAATGTGAGGAGATGGAATTCTTGGACTCAAAATACTATATTTAATTATGATCTTAAATGGCTAATTTGAGATGTGTTTTACTTACATGGAGTGTCATTCTAATACGAACAGTATTGTGTGTCTATTACTTATGTGTTTGGTTGTAATGTATAAAAATCTTTCAATAAAAATGTAAGATTTAAAAAAAAAATAAAAAAAAAAATCGCAATTCAGATTAAGTAATTTAACCAGCAAGGTGGGAATAACTATAATGAGGACCTTAGTCACACAAATTTTTGTATGCTTTAGAATTGTTAAATTGGCAGACTAAAAAATTATACCTGCGGAATATGTTGGCACCATATAAATAATAGGAAATAAATTACGAAATAGAGAAATATGTACAGCTGTTAGGACTATAATTTCCTTCTCTTGACCAGCAATATTAACAACTCCCTGTGGACCAAGAGGTTTCAGTTTATCACAGAGGGATCTATTCAGTGAGCTGTGTGAGAGCAGGAAAAGTTCATAGTGGACATGGGGGATGGAGCTGACAGGAGATGCAAAACGGATGTCACCCAGCTATAGTCTGTCTGAGCTGTGCCCCGGCTGGAAATTTCCTTCTGTTCAGTGAGAGTGTGAGATAACAATATGAGAGCTGGAAAAGTTAACCAGGGTCAGGAGGAAAGCCCTCGGGATTGAGTTATCAGGAAATACTGTGTGGAAAGTTTCATTTCTATAGAAATTTCACTGGCCCCTTTCTTTTGTTTGACCAAAGTCTTGCGCAAGAAAAATAAATAAATAAATAAATAAATATGTAAAATGAAAAAAGAATAAAAAAATAAAAATATTGTATATTTAAAAAAAATAAAAAATTAGTTCTGAACTAAATCTAGAGATAAATTAAAAACCTATTAAATATTTTTTGCCTAGGGCTAGGGAATACATACACTGCCAGGTTATTCTTATTCAAGATTTATTATGTTGGTGTTTTTATCATGTTTATTTAAAGGTTTTACATGATAAATGTTAGCACAACTAAAAGAATATGGAAAAGAGACAAACTGAATGCTTAAAGGGCAACATACAACCCCGCTGAGTCATTAATTTAGTTATATATTTCCATACTATACACATCCACATGAAAATATAGCATAATGTCATATATGTGATGAAGACAGATAATCATATGTAGATATTCAGATAGGTATTCATCTGAGATACTAGCATTCCAATATGAATAACTCAGGAGCCATGCATGGGGTAACCTTTTATCTGCCCTTTTCTTATTAGGCCCTGTTCACACAGAGTTTTTTGCAGGCGGAAAAATGTGGCTTAAAGGCACATTTTGACCTGCCGGCAGAAGATTTGCCATGTTTTTCGTGGCGTTTTTGGCGGCAAAAAACACGATCTCTGCCTCCAATTGATGTAAATGGGAGGTCGGGAACGCCCGAAGAAAGGGCATGTAACTTCTTTTTCCCATGAGTGTTTTTTACCACTCGCAGGAAAAAACGCCTCCGCTTCCCATTAAAATCAATGAGAGGCGATTTCTGGCATTTTTTGCCACTGTTTACAATGCGGTTTCCGCATCAAAAACAGCGCCAAAATACTCAGTGTGAACTAGCCCTAAGTCTTCTTGTGCCAATACTGGTTTGGTTGGTATAACAATTTGGATGCTGACATTCATATAGAGTACCCTATTACCCCCCTCGCTGGATGTACTTAGCGTTGTTCTCCCTGAATTTTCAGAACAGTTTTAAATCCCTTAATACAGAATAATGTACATGTACATAATTGTAATTGCATGGGGTACAGCAGCTGTGCCAACACGATCACCCGCTTGAGGGAATCTGTGATCGACAGTGGCAATGGTGGAGATCAGAGGAAACGCTGATCCTATGCGACCTTTCAGGCACTGCAGTGCTGTTAATGGGAAGGGGCTCTATTATAGACCTCATCCTTTGTCTGCCCCCCTATTTCCTAAACTAAATACTATACACCTTGAACCTTCTTTAACCCCTTCCCGACATCCGCCGTATATATACGGCGCTGTCGGGAGGTGCTTCCCGCAAAGCGCCGTATATGTACGGCGCAGTGATGGTGCGGGCTCAGGAGCAGAGCCGGCACCATCACCGTGGGGTGACAGCTGTATTATACAGCTGACACCCTCCTGTAACTGCCAGGACCGGAGCTATTCTCCGATCCGGCAGATTAACCCCTCAGATGCTGCGCTCAATAGAGCGCAGCATCTGATAGGTTTTCACCCGATCGGCAACCCAGTGATGCAATCGCTGGGTTGCTGTGGCAATCGGACGCCAGAAAATGGCGTCCGAGTCTGCCTTGTACGGGAGCCGATGAGGACCCGCCTGCGGCGTGTCCTCATTGGCTTGCTGTCAGTGAATAACTGACAGCGCTAATACACTGCACTACATATGTAGTGCAGTGTATTAGAGTAGCAATCGGGGCATCAGGCCCTCATGTCCCCTAGTGGGACAAGTAAAAAAAGTAAAAAAAAGTAAATAAAAATGTGGTAAAACAATAAAAACACACAAGTTTCAAATAAAAATAAAGCTAAACTGACTTTTTTCCCATAGTAAGTCTTTTATTATGGGAAAAACCGTAAAAATAAAAAAAACTATACATAATTGGTATCGCCGCGTCCGTAACGACCCAAACTACAAAACTATTATGTAATTTATCCCGCACGGTGAACGCGGTAAAAAAAAAACATGAAAAACAGCGCCAGAATCTTTGTTTTTAGGTCACATCTCCTTCCAAAAAATGCTATAAAAAGTGATCAAAAAGTCACATTTACTCCAAAATAGTAATAATAAAAACGACAATCCGTCCCGCAAAAAATAAACCCTGACACCGTTTCGTGCACGCAAAAATAAAAAAGTTATGGGTCTTAGAATATGGCGAGACAGAAAACAAATGATTTGTATAAAAAAAGTGATTTTATTGTGCAAAAGCCGCAATACATAAAAAAAACTATATAAATTTGGTATCGCCATAATCGTATCAACCCGCAGAATAAAGCTAACATGTAATTTAGGGCGCACTGTGGATGCCGATAAAAAAAACAATAAAAAACTATTCCAGAATTGCTTGTTTTTGGTAATTTCCTTTACCAAAAAATGAAATAAAAAGTGATCAAAAAGTCGTATGTGTTCTAAAATGGTACCAATAAAATCTACAGCCCGTCTCGCAAAAAACAAGCCCGCACACCGCTCAATCAACTGAAAAATAAAAAAGTTATGGCACTAGTAATGCGGTGATGAAAAAACATCTCAATGCGCAGGCCGGAGGCGAACATTCCTGCAGTTTCAGGGCCCTAGTATTTAGGAACTAGGAAAGGGAATGGACATAGCACATCCGCTGGAAGCGAGGGCGTCCGTATTATTCCAGCGCAAAACTTTCCCAGTAATATTTCCCAAACTACGAAGGAGAAAAAGTCCCCAAAATGTGCAGAGCGTTACAAAAGGGGGATAAGAAAGAAAACTGTTTATCAGTGTGACACCGGCCTGCGCATAACGGATCGCTTCACAGCGTAACCCACATCTATAATAATTGTATTATTTACCCCATTATTATACCCTCTTATTATGCCCTGATGTTCTCCGCACAGATTAAATATGCCCCCACATTATTATAAACGGAAATACCAGCAAAACCCCAAACAACTATTACCAAGCAAAATCCATGCTCCAAATGGCGGTCTTTCCCTTCTTAGCCCTACAGTGTGCCCAAACAGCAATTTATGGCCACAAGTAAGGCATTACCATACCCGGGAGAACCCGCTTAACAATTTATGGGGTAAGATTCTCTAGGGGCACAACATCTTGTGCGGTGAATTGGCAGATCAGTGGAGAAATTGCAATTTTCACTTTGCACCATCCACTGCGTATTCATTTCTGAAAAACACCTGTGGAGTCTAAATTCTCACTACACCCCTTGATAAATGCCTTTAGGGGTGTAGTTTCTAAAACGGGGTCACTTTTGTTTGGTACATCAGGGGTTTTGCAAATGCAACATGGCGTCCGCAACCCATTCCAGAAAAATCTACGCTCCAAAAGATAAATACCGCTCCTTTTCTTCTGAATGCTCCCATATACGTAAACAGCCGATTATAACCACATATGGGGCGTTACTGTACTCGGGAGAAATTACTTTACAAATGTTGGGGTGCTTTTTCTTCTCTATTCCTTGCAAAAATGAAAAATGTGTATCTAAAACTACATCTTGTTGGGAAAAAAAAAATATTTTTCATTTTCATGGCTTAATTCTAATTAATTCAGCAAAAAACCTTTGGGATCAAAATTTTCACTATACCCGTAGATGATTCCTCAGGGGGTGCAGTTTCCCAAATGGAGTCACTTTTGGGGTGTTTCCACTGTACTAGTACTACAGGGGCTCAGCAAATATGACATGACACCCAGAAACCATTCCAAAATCCAAATGGTGCTCCTTTCATTCTGAGCCCTACCGTGTGTCCAAACAGATGTTTGTGACCACATGTGGGGTATTGTTTTACTCGGGAGAAGTTGCTTTACAAATGTTGCGGTGCTTTTTCTCCTTCAGTCCTTGTGGAAATGAAAAAAAAATACCTAAACCTACATTTTCTTTGAAAAAATGTAGATTTTCATTTTTACGGCCTACTTACAATAAGTTCTGTAAAAAAAACTGGCTGGTCAAAATGCTTGCTACACCCCTAGATAATTTCCTCATGGGGTGTAGTTTCCAAAATGGGGTCACTTGTTGGGGGTTTCCACTGTTTTGTCCCCTCAGGAGCTTTGCAAATGTGACATGGCCTCCGCAAACCATTCCTACTAAATTTGAGTTCCAAAAGCCAAATGGAGCTCTTTCCCTTATCAGCCTCGCCGTGTGTCCAAACAGCCGTTTATTACCACATGTGGGGTATTGTTTTACTCGGGAGAAATTTCTTTTCAAATTTTATGGTGCTTTTTCTCCTTTAGTCCTTGTGGAAATGAAAAATAATTAGCTAAACCTACATTTTATTTGAAAAAATTTAGATTTTCATTTTCACAGCCTACTTGCAATAATTTCTGCAAAAAACCTGTGGGGTCAAAATGCTCACTATACCCCTAGATAATTTCCTCAAGGGGTATAGTTTCCAAAATGGGGTCACTTGTTGGGGGTTTCCACTGTTTTGTCACCTCAGGGGCTTTGCAAATGTGACATGGCCTCCGCAAACCATTCCTGCTAAATTTGAGCTCCAAGAGCCAAATGGCGCTCTTTCCCTTCTAAGCCCTGCCGTGTGTCCAAACAACCGTTTATTACCACATGTGGGGTATTGTTTTACTCGGGAGAAATTGCTCTACAAATGTTGTTGTGCTTTTTGTACTTTAGTTCTCTTGGAAATGAAAAAAAATTAGCTAAACCTACATTTTATTTGAAAAAATGTAGATTTTCATTTTCATGACCTAGTTCCAAAAATTTTTGCAAAAAAACTGGCCGGTCAAAATGCTTGCTACACCCCTAGATAAATTCCTCGAGGGGTATAGTTTCCAAAATGGGGTCACTTGTTGGGGGTTTCCACTGTTTTGCCACCTCAGGGGCTTTGTAAATGCGACATGCGACATGTTCCAAAAATTTTTGCAAAAAAACTGGCCGGTCAAAATGCTTGCTACACCCCTAGATAAATTCCTCGAGGGGTATAGTTTCCAAAATGGGGTCACTTTTGGGGGGTTTCCACTGTTTTAGTTCCACTAGACCTGTTCAAAGCTGACATGGTGTCTAAAATATATTCTAATAAAAAGGAGGCCCAAAATCCACCAGGTGCTCCTTTGCTTCTGAGGCCGGTGTTTCAGTCCAGTAGCACGCTACGGCCACATGTGGGATATTTCCTAAAACTGCAGAACCTGGGCAATAAATATTGAGTTGCATTTCTTGGGTAAAACATTCTGTGGTACAAAAAAAATGGATTCAAAATGAATTTCTGGAAGAAAATAATGAACTTTGTAAATTTCACCTCTACTTTGCCTTAATTCCTGCGCAATGTCTAAAGGGTTAAGAAACTTTCTAAATGCTGTTTGATGGGTGCAGTTTTTAAAATGGGGTGACTTATTGGGGGTTTCTAATATCTAAGGACCTCAAAGCCACTTCACAACTGAACAGGCCCCTGTAAAAATAGCATTTTGAAATTTTCTTGAAAATGTGAGAAATTGCTGCTAAAGTTCTAAGCCTTGTAACGTCCTAGAAAAATAAAATGATGATCAAAATACGATGCCAATATAAAGTAGACATATGGGGGATGTTAGTTAGCAACATTTTTGTGTGGTATAACTGCCTGTCTTACAAGCAGATACATTTAAATTGAGAAAAATGCTAATTTTTGCAATTTTTCGCTAAATTTTGGTGTTTTTCACAATTAAATACTGAATGTATCGGGCAAATTTTGCCAGTAACATAAAGTCCAATGTGTCACGAGAAAACAATCTCAGAATCGCTTGGATAGGTAAAAGCATTCCGGAGTTATTACCACATAAAGTGAAACATGTCAGATTTGAAAAATGAGGCTCTGTCAGGAAGGTCAAAAGTGGCCAAAGAGGGAAGGGGTTAAAGGGGGACATAATCTATATGAGAAAGAATAGTATAAGAAGTCCTCACTGTCTAGAACAGTGGTTCCCAACCGGGGTGCCATGAGAGCCCTCAGCGGCGTCATAGTGTACTCACTGCGGGGAAAGGAATTAACTTCTGTTTATGATGGTCACTTTACTGGGGGGGCTGATGGTCACTTTACTGGGGGGCTAATGGTCACTTTACTGGAGGGGGCTGATGGTCACTTTACTGGAGGGGGCTGATGGTCACTTTACTGGGGGCTGACGGTCACTTTTCTGGGGGAGGCCGATGGTCACTTTATTGGAGGGGACTTATGGTCATTATACTGTGAGTGGGGGACTAATGGTCATCTTACTGTGAGTGGGGGTTGATGGTCATTTTACTGTTAGTGGGGGACTGATGGTCATTTTACTGTGAGTGGGGGGCTGAAGGTCATTTTACTGTGAGTAGGGGGCTGAAGGTCATTTTACTGTGAGAGGGGACTGATGGTCATTTTACTATGAGTAGGTGTTGATGGTCATTTTACTGTGAGTGGGGGGCTAAAAGTCATTATACTGTGAGGGGGCTGATAGTCATTATACTGTGAGGGGGGATGATGGTCATTATACTGTGAGGGGGATGATGGTCATTTTACTGTGAGTAGGAGACTGATGGTCATTTTACTGTGAGTAGGGGACTGATGATCAATTTACTGTGAGTAGGAGACTAATGGTTATTTTACTGTGAGTGGGGGACTGATGGTCATTTTACTGTGAGTGGGGGGCTGCAGCTCATTTTACTGTGAGTGGGGGCTGAAGGTCATTTTACTGTGAGAGGGGACTGGTGGTCATTTTTCCTTGAATAGGCAACTGATGGTCATTTTACTGTGAGCAGGAGTTTATGGTCATTTTCCTGTGAGTGGGGGGCTTATGGTCATTATACTGTGAGGGGGGCTGATGGTCATTATACTGTGAGGGGGGCTGATAGTCATTATACTGTGAGGGGGATGATGGTAATTTTACTGTGAGTAGGAGACTGTTGGTATTTTACTGTGAGTGGGGGGGGGGGGCTGAAGGTCATTTTACTGTGAGAGGGAACTGGTGGTCATTTAACCTTGAATAGGGAACTGATGATCATTTTACTGTGAGCAGGAGTTGATGGTAATTTTCCTGTGAGTGGGGGGCTTATGGTCATTATACTGTGAGGGGGCTGATGGCTATTATACTGTGAGGGGGGCTGATAGTCATTATACTGTGAGGGGGGCTGACAGTCATTATACTGTGAGGGGGATGATGGTCATTCTACTGTGAGTAGGAGACTGATGGTTATTTTACTGTGAGTGGGGACAGATGGTTATTTTACTGTGAGTGGGGGGCTGAATGTCATTTTACTGTGAGAGGGGACTGGTGGTCATTTAACCTTGAATAGGGAACTGATGGTCATTTTACTGTGGGTAGGGGTTGATGGTCATTTTACTGTGAGTAGGGGACTGATGATCATTTTACTGTGAGTAGGAGACTGATGGTTGTTTTACTGTGAGTGGGGGCTGAAGGTCATTTTACTGTGAGTGGGGGGCTGAAGGTCATTTTACTGTGAGTAGGGGGCTGAAGGTCATTTTACTGTGAGAGGGGACTGGTGGTCATTTTTACCTTTAATAGGGAACTGATGGTCATTTTACTGTAAACTAGGAAAGAGTAAAAGAGACACGGCGCCACATGGTGCAAATAAATGTGGGATAAAAGTAGAGCTACTAATATACTAGGAAGTGCTCACCTTAGGTTGTAGACACTGGCAGGTGTCACAACGGGTAAAAAAAAAGAGCTGCTGCCAGGTCCGTAACACAACAAAACAAGGTTTGCTATCAAGTAATGGTAATAAACCATTACCCTTTGGTCCCCCTTTTTGCTCTCTGTTTATTACCTTGAGTCTGAAAAGGTTGGGAAACTCTGGTTTAGAAGATAATACTTAACTTTTAATTATATGCTATAAAATGTATTATATGTACACTCTCAGTAAATTACCAACACGTTCTGCTTGCCTGTCAATATTGTAATGTATGCTAAATATAGCCTTCTCAATTCCATATGCACTTAGTATGATAGAGGTATCAGCCTGTGATTGATGCCCTGATCGGCCCCACCAACCAGCACACTGGATAGTACAGCATGGGATACTCCAAACAGGGCAGGCTTTATATCTATCCCCTCTATTTGGAAACAGTATAACAGTGGTTATACTCTAAGAGCAAATATTGTGCCTCTTCAGTAGGCTACTGGCATAGAGACGCTATTTAAAATTGCACTTGCTGTGTCCACCCGAAATAATATTTCTGATAAATCTGCATCATCGGGACCAAGAAAAAAATGATGAACTGCTACGTGAATCTAGGCTTTAAAAAGGCCTGGCGACTGCCATTTGAAGCGAATGTTGTACCTGATTAAGAGGTATAGTTTTAGCGCAGGGCTACAGATGTAGTTTGGGCTATCAGTTGGACTCCTTGTTTTTTTTCTTAGTTTTTTTTTTACATTTTTTTAATTTGTCTTCACTTTGGGGGACCTTTTGGGGACATTTTTCAACATTACATTAATTTTTATAATTGCTAATTTCCCCTGAAATTGTGGTTGACATATTAGCTTTAGTTACAGGGGAAAATACAGCTACCTGACATGCACTGTAAAGCTGAACTGGGTCTGCTAAAACCCAGCAGCTACTGCAGCTACCCGATGCCCAGCGATCACGTGATCACCCCGAACTGGATCAGTAAGCGGCAGTGAGCACTGTGTATTCAGCGATCAGGAAATCTGAGGCGTAATAAACTGTGTCTGCCTTCTCTAAAGGGAGTCCAGTTGTATCCCATAGCTGGCTCTTCTCTCCTGCCGCTGCACAAGTTCCATACCGCTGCAGACTCTGCAGAGATGTTTAGAAATGACATCAGAGTTACAAGTCGACCAGTTTGACATCTAAAGACGTTGAGCGGTCCTCAACCGGTTAAGCAAAAACAGTATGGAATAGCATTTAGAGAAGAGTGGGTGGTCAAATTTAATAAAGATATTGGTGTACATGCAGCTCATGGGTTTCAATGATAAATCTGTAACACGGTCCCCCATCTAGCAGGTGTCAGTTATAATACTGATATCTTCCTACAGTATGTGTCAGAGGGGCCTCTGATCTCCTCAGGCCCCGATGCCCAGATGCGTTTCTACAGTAACTGCATGCTTAATAGCCACGCTTCTGTGTAAATGTACATCAGCACAGGTGGCGTAAGGAAGAAGAAAAAGGTGTCTAACATGCCTAGCAAAATATATCATGCCACGGGAACCATTTTTATTGATTTGGCCCAATGTGCACCAATATTGCCATCAGGTAAATGTATTCATTTCATGATAGTATGTGTAAATTTCCCTCATTATTTAAGTTTTATGTTTTTTTCTTTCCTTTAGAAAACCTAGAGGCTGTAATAACATTTATTTTGCTGCTTGAGCAAATTTCCATGTCTGTACTTTCTTCTACCTCTGTTCCGGGGTTATATAAATAAGTTATACAATTACAGAAACATACATATTAACTGACAGCAGTTACTTCCATTACGACTCTCAAAAAATAGATGGCATAGTGCAGCTTAACTTTACCACATAGTATCCCAAATGCAGCTTATGGAAGGGTTGAGTGATTTGTCTGAGCCACAATACACCAATGAAACCTATAAAGAACAATTTGGCCATCATTTTGTGGCTGATGTCCATCACATGTGATACATGCACGTCTCGACTCCAAGACTTTTTATGACCGTGAAGAACTTTATATTCTATCCACTCTGCATCATTATCAGAATTATATTTAATAGGCATAGCATAAACACTTGGCATGCAGATAGCTCCAATTTATTCTTTGCTTTATAACGTCTAGTAATCCAGAACAAAGGATGACTTCATAGGCAGTTACAGTAAGTCATTTTCAACTTGAACTTTCCTATAGTGGATTTTTATCCATAGGAAAGTGAGGTAAGGGAAATAGTAGGATAAATGGGGATTTATTTTGCCAGAATATAAATTATTATTTATCTGCTGACACACAACAGCTCTAACAAACTCCTTCCACAAGAAGAATATTCAGGAGGAGATAGGATGTCTTCACACCAGATAGTGAACTGTGACTTTTGCCCCGAATTCATGACAAATGACTAATATGAGATCGTTCTTTATTCTTCGAATTGGGTCACCAATAGTAATAAAGTTTAAAACGCCTCTGATAAATTACCATGGAAAAGAGCTTAGATATAGAAAATGTAATGAGAAAAGCAGTTATATTCTCTGACACATGACTGCACGTCCATCTGAGACAATAGTTCATCACCACAAGCATCTGGTCGAAACACTAGTGCCATTATGTTTCTATTTAAAGAACGGGTGGAATTGGTCCCAGATGTTCTTCTTCTTCCCACAGTAACTTGCGGTGTGTTTCCATTTTAGAAAAAACCTGTGGATAAAACAAATATAATTCGTCCTTCAATAATCCTGAGGGAAAGTAATTTGGATAATTAATATTAACCAAGGTTCCTATCATTTCCAGGTTAAAAATGTTTTACCAAAATGCTGATGCTGATGTAGTAGATGCAGACGCTGAGTTTATCCTTTGGGACAACTCACTATCACTGCCGATATCACACTGTCTTATGCATGGTTTTCCAGAGGATTAAAGATCAAGGTTGTCAACTGTCCACAGATTTACCCACCGTCTGAATCCAAAAATATTTAAAGGAGTTTTCCCACCAAATATATTTGTGGTATATCCACAGGTTATGTTATACATTTCTGAAAAATGGGGGTCCCACCTCTAGGACCTCGACCTATCAGTAGAACAATGACCCCTAGACCTCTGTTCTGCCAGGTGAGATGACAGATGGCTGCCGGAGGCTTTCTCTATAGACTTTCTCTATTCAAGTCTATGGTATTTATGGAAACAGCCAAGCTAGCTGAGTTTGACTATTTCAGTAACTCCTATAGACTTGATTGGAGAGAGTCACACACATGCAAGGCTACCTCATTATTTAATCCCCATCTGGATGCCACTGCTGGCGGCCACCTCACCTGGTGGAAAGGGGATCACTGGACCCCTGTTTTACTACCCACAGGTGGCAACCCCAACCTATCAGACATTTTCATAATATCCTGTAGATACCTGCATCATCTCCACACGCTCTCAACTGAAGCAGTAAAATGACAAATTCAGCTCTGCTTATTTTCTACATCTAAAATAAAAAATACACATTTTTAAAAGAAAGCAAATAGAGCAGATTGTGTAAATCACATACAGGGAGTCCCCAGGGAAAAGAAAAGTAATGTTCCATAAATTATTGTTTGAAATTCACGTAATCATATACTCCTATACTATACTCCAATGCCTCAATAATATAATCTAAATATTTTTTTATAAACTTTTTTTTATTTTCTTATGGAATAAACATAAAATAACTAACACTTATGTATTTATTAGCATTATATACAGAATGAATTCCACAAACTAATGGCCTTATTTGTGGACGACAATACTTTAGTGCATTTCATGCCAAAAAAACAGGAGTAAATCCCCTGGGCCACCATCAGTCAATGACTTTGGGCCCTCCCCCATTACATGGGTTGGGGCAATGGCAACGGCAAGTGGTAGGAGGGAGGGCAGGGGTGAGACACAAACTTGCAGGGGATTTATGGAGGATCATGGCAGGGACAGTAGGTTGGCAGGGGCTCTGTTAAGCTACATGGGGAGAGACTAGGTGGCAGGGCTCCGAGAAGAGGGCTTAGAGAGTTGAAAGTGAAAGGGGCAGGAGTGGGGCCAGAGGGGAATTGTTTCCTGACAGGGGACATGTGAAGGGGTAGGGGAGAGACAGATGGGCAGGGGATCTGTGGGGGGCCAAGGGGGAGAGAGCACACGTGAAGGGTGACAACATAATGAAAATCATTGCACTAAAGTTGCTGCTTTTACACAGTACAGTCACTACTAAGTTGCAGTGCTGACCGCTGCTTCTAGGTCCTGCAAGATCTTCCACCGCTGAGGCATGCCCGGATGAAGTCTCCACCTTCTCCTCACATGCAGCACCCACATCACCAGCATAGACCACAGACCAAATGACAAAATTAATTCAGATCCCAGATGACAAAACTAATTCAGACCTCCGACCAGACATTTAAATGAATTCAGACCCCAGATCAGGCGCCTAAATTAATTCAGACCCCAACCAGCCCCCTCAATTAAATCACCCCCCGACCAGACCCCTAAATGAATTCAGACCCCAACCAGCCCCCTCAATTAAATCACCCCCCGACCAGACCCCTAAATGAATTCAGACCCCACACGACTAAATAAATTCAGAACCCAAGACCAGACTCCTAAATTAATTCAGAGCATTAACCAGACCCTTAAATTAATTCAGACCACCAGACCCTTAAATTCATTCAGATCTCCGACCAGACCCCTATATTAAATTAGACCCCCAGACCCGACCCAAATTTTAAAAAAACTCAAACCCCAAACCAGACCCCTATGTTCTTACCGCTCTCTTGTGGGTCCTCAGAGGCATAACTAGAATTCATAGGGCCCCATAGCAATATAAGATGGGCCCCCAACCACTTAGTGACAGGAAATAGGAGACAGCAACATAAATAGCAATAATATGTATGAATACTAGAACCAATTATCAGAGAACCCAGCTAGATGACACAAATCCTCCTACTTGTTATTTCCCAGAAAAATGAACAAGATTCCTGCCTCTGAGTTAGCCCTCCCAACTTTTGGGTCTCATAGCAGCTGCTATGGCTGATTCGACCATGAGTAAGATCAGTAATGGTAATGCCCTATTGGTGACCCTTATGTGTCTGAAGTGCGGCCCCCAGTAGAACCGAAGCTCCCTTCCCCAAGATGATGAGTTCTCTTCCAAACCATAAAGAACAGAAAGGTTCCTCTGTTTTTTTTTCTCTGTTATGGGGCACTGTAGTATCTATCGTATTTCCAAAAGTTGTGTCTTATATTCATGTATATGTATCTATATATGGACTTTTTTTATATTATTGTGATCTGTATTTTCTTCGTATGTATTTTGCAAAAACAAGGGCAGATCTCAGAAGATTTAGTTTTTAGATAAAAAAAAAAAGAATATGGAGAAAATGTCGCCCACAGCTGTGTTAAAAAGTTAAATGTTTCTTTACTTACCCCTTGATCCAGCTTCAACTGAACTTGATGTGTGGCACTTTATTAAAACCAAGGGCTGCATTTGATGCATCCACAATAAAGTTGGTTTAACCACCATTTAGTAAGTGAACCCGCACTAGGACTTTTAGTTTACAGTATCACAACAATCTGAATAATTTGATTTTAAACCCCTTCCCTCTTTGACCACTATTGACATTTAGTATTTAATTGTGAAAAACACCAAAATTTTGAGGAAAATTGCAAAAATTAGCATTTTTCTAAATGTAACCCCTTCCCGACATTTGACCTATGCATACACCATAGTCAGGTAGGGAAAGCATGGAACGGGCTCACGGAGTGAACCTGCTCCATACGATGCAGGTGTCGGATGTACGTTACAGCCAACACTTCAGAGTAACGAGCGGGTTCACGCTCGAGCGCAATCTCGCTCGCTTAACTCGTTAAATGCCGTGGTGAATAGCGTCCGCGGCATTTAAAATGTTAGAAAGAGGGGGGAGACTACCTTTAACAGCTCATCGTGCCCCCCGCAATGCAATCGCGGGGTGGCGATGGTTGCTATGGCTGCCTGGAGGCCTAATGAAGGTCCGCCTTCTTTGTTCTCCTATTAAGTGCTGCCTCCGGCAGGGCTTAGTAGAAGCCTGTCAGAATCATGATATACTGCAATACATTATATAGTGCAAGCGATCTAACAATTGCTGGTTGAATTCCCCTAATAAAAAAAGTAGAAATTTGTAAAATAACGTGGTTTTTTTAATGTAAAAAAATATAAAATATTAAAAGTTAAAAAACCCCCCCTTTTCCCATTTTCCCCCTAGAGCATAGTAAAAAAAAAAATATAAATACACATAATTTGTATCGCCGCATCCGTAAAAGTCCGAACTATTACAATATATCATTATTTAACTCGCACAGTGTACGCAGTAAAAAAAACATAAATGTAAACGCCAAAATCAAAATGGTATCATTAAAAACTACAGCTTATCCCGCAAAACATAAGCCCTCATACCACTTAATCGACGGAAAAATAAAAAAGTTATGGCTCTCAGAATTTGGCAACACAAAATACATTTTAGTTTTTACACTTAGGATTTTACTTGTAAAAGTAGTAAAATATAGAAAAAACTATATATATTTGGTATCTCCATAATTGTATTGACCCACAGAATATTCCGTAAAAACGAAGCGCAAAAAGCAATGGAGAAATCACAGTTTTTTTCATTTTCTACCCCACAAATAATTTTTTTCCCATTTCTTAGTACATTACATGGCACAATAAACGGTGCTACGAAAAACTACAACTTGTCCCGCAAAAATCAAGCCCTCATAGGACTATATCGACAGAAAAATAAAAAAGTTATGGCTTTTGGAAAGAGGGGAGGAAAAAACGAAAATTTAAATCTGAAAAATGGCTGGGGTGGGAAGGGGTTAAATGTATCTGCTTGTAAGACAGGCAGTTATACCACACAAAATTGTCGCTAATAACATTCCAATTTATCACATTTTGAGCTTTTGGAGCTAAAATTTAGCAGGAATGGTTTGCGGAGGCCATGTCGCATTTGCAAAGCCTGTGAAGGACCAAAACAGAGAAAACACCCTTAAAGTGACTCAATTTGGGGGGGCTTGACCGGATGTCGATGGAGTAGGACGCACGGTTCAGAGCTCCTCCACTAACCACGCTATTAACTGCGGTTGATCTTGGATTTAGCCTCCCAATACACCCGCAAGATGGGGAAACGTATGCCCAAGAAGCCAGAGAATAAAATGGTACTTTCCGGCGGGCCGAATCCCGGGACTCTAGACGCATTCCTTCGCGCAGACCCACAGGCGGAACAAACGCCATCAATGGCGCCTTCCTTAGACACAGCATCACAAGCTTCCTGGTGCCCATCAGAGTCCCTAGAGGGAGATCCGCTTGCCGATCAGGTACAGTCCCTGACACCGGAGCTACCTGGCTCTGTATCTGCTGACCAGCGCCATGACCTGGGGCGGGAAGACGGCCACGTGAACGTAGGCCCGACATCTTTGGATACCTCCTTACCGCACCCAGAGCAAGCTTTCCTGACGAGTGCCTCTCCACAGCATAACGGCTCACAGGTTGGTGACTTACCTTTTACCCTAGAGAACTTCCCGCTCTTGCCCAAGGCTCCGAGGCCTCTGAGGGACGAGACCCCCTCCTCGAAACATTCTAGAGACCGGAGAAGAGAGACACGTGACGCGGAGCTGGAAGCTCCCTCCATTTTGACACGGCCACTCTCGTGTGACTGAGGCTTGGGTTCCCAGGCAGAGCTCTCATCCTCTGACTCCGAGTGCCCCACACCTAAAAGGGCAGACTGGCATTCCATCCTCTGCCAGCTTCCTACTAGAGAGGACTTTAAGGTTCTTATAGCGGAGGTAAAAGATACCTGTAATGCCGCCATTGCAGCTGTACGGCAGAATATACAATATCAACCAAATATGCAACTCAGCTCTCTACTCACTGAAATATCTCAACAAGGAGATGAACAACTGATGCCCCAAAGGAAGCCAGAAGGGCGAAACCCAGGGTCGGGTTGCATTATTTACAAGAGCTTATCTTATGCTTTTATCTATATCCATTTTTGTAAGTATGGAATAAAGTCGTGGAATTTGCAGTTTCCAAAAGGTAGTGCACTATCTCCTTTTTCTCCCTTGTTGGAGATTTAGAACATCACGTACGAGGATATACACAGCAAGCAGTTGCATTTCTGCAGTTTCACTTCTGTGTGGAACCACAAGTACCAGCGAGATATACACACCAGTGGAAATTTGGATCATTCTTTCTGCATGCTAGCTGAGGGGAAGGTCAAACCCTTGATGGACACTTCAGACTGTACATCTACAACCGTCTGAGCTGTAAAAAACTATCATTTTGTCTCTGTTTTTTAGGATATACAATATGTAGCAAATAGAGTGGAGACGTTGGAGGATGATCACGATTCCACCCGCCAATATATTTCCCAACTACATTCCACAGTAGTGGCCCAAAACACGGCTCTCAGCGATTACCATAACCATCTGGAAGATTTGGATAATAGGGGTCGACGCCACAACATTAGAATCAGAGGTGTGCCTGAACCTAAACAAGACGAAAATGTGAAACAGATCCTGACGACCATTTTGAACAAAGTTATAGGCGCAGCCATGGACCATCCTATTAAATTAGCAATTAAATTAGCAATTAAATTAGCGACCAAAAGGGGCCACCACCCTGCCAAGAGATATCATCTGCTGTGTTACGGACTTTGAGCTGAAGGAAACCATAATGACCAAGGCCAGAACCCAACGGTCCATTGAATATGGAAATGCTATGATTCAACTACTACCTGACCTATCCTGGATTACCCTACATAAGCGGCGACAACTGCGCCCGCTGCTCTCCATCCTGAGAGATGCTAACATCCTGTACCATTGGGGATTCCCTTTCAGTCTTACAGCCAGAAGAGATGGACGCTCCGCAGTCCTCAGGTCGCCTATGGATGTACAAGCATTTTGTGCCATACTGGATATTCCTTTACCGAAATTGCCTAGTTGGGATCTCGTTCTACCCCCTCCACCTCCTCCACCCGTCTGGCACAAAGTCCTGCAAAAAAAGAAATCCACCACACCGGGGAACCCTATTATCGACAGACGTCGCAAGTCTCCAATCCGGAGATAAAAGAGTTTGGTGCGGGAGGCTACAACTCGTATATGCA
The DNA here is from genome assembly GCF_050947455.1 of Rhinoderma darwinii. Classification (NCBI taxonomy): domain Eukaryota; kingdom Metazoa; phylum Chordata; class Amphibia; order Anura; family Rhinodermatidae; genus Rhinoderma; species Rhinoderma darwinii. Next base: position 70,794,457 of record NC_134688.1, read on the forward strand.
CTGTTTAGTGCACAGGCCGCATTGAATTTGTTCTTTATTTTTATGTTATGTGTTATTTTCTTTTAAACTGTATTACACCCATATAGGTGGTGGTGGAGGGCTATCAGACCAAGTCACCAGATTTGGCTGACCCTGGAGCAGAAGTTGCTAAGGTGGGCTCCAGCTGCGTCGACTTCTAGGGACACTCATTCCCTACGGAGACTACTCATTTTCCTAGTGCATTTTATGCACCTAGTGTTTTCACTGTTAGTTACGCAAAATAATCGATTGAATTATTATGTCTCCATATGGAAGGTACTTTCCATTCATAGTCAATCTTGTGACTTGATAGTGGACTGTTACTGTATATGTTTATCGCTTTTACTTTACGTGTTTTTATGTCTACGTCTCCCCTATCTTTCCCCCTCTTTCCTTGGATTCTGGTTTTCTGATAGGAGATATCTTCGGGAACATGGCTCTGGAGAGATGGAGAGGATCTATGGTCTCTTACCGCCCCGCTATAGATGCAGGTTGGGCCCTTTTTTGGGGTTTATATTCATGTTTGATTTGCTGACTTTAGATCTGTCATGGCGCGCATAGTTTCTTTAAATGTTAAGGGCCTAAACTCTAATGTCAAACGGAGATTAGCGCTCAAAGAACTAAAATACTTGAAAGCGGATATTGCATTTCTCCAGGAAACGCACCATGACAGATCGGGCTCCTTTAAATTTGCCTTGCCCCACTTTCCTATGGTATACACGGCGACACAAAATAAGAAAAAAGCGGGAGTTGCGATTCTGATCTCTAGAGACTGTCCGCTGCAAGTTAGTAAGTCCATTATAGACCCAATGGGTCGATATGTTATCCTGGTGGGGACAATGAGAGGTGTCCCTCTCACGCTATGTAATATATATGCCCCGAATACCTTGCAGATCCCTTTTCTGGAGAAAGTGTTTGCCAAACTCTCACGCCTCCCGTTTAACACTCTCATCATAGGTGGGGACTTTAATCTCCCCGTGTCAGACGTAAGGGACAGACAATCCCTCACTACGCCCACGCCATCATCAGACCTACGCAGACATACCCTAGCCTTTCGTCGCCTGATCAGTAAATATAATCTATATGACCTATGGAGGGTTACTAATCCTTCGGCTAAACAGTACACTTTCTATTCCCACCCGCACAATACTCATACACGGATAGACCTCTTTCTGGGTAACATACCGAGCCTACGCTCTACATCCTCGGCGGACATTGGCCCCATCACATGGTCAGACCATGCACCGATTATGCTTGACCTCCGTTCAGATTTACGGACTACAAGGCAATGCCACTGGAGACTAAACGAAAGGCTTCTTAAATACCCGATACATAGGGATGCTCTTAAGAACCACATTGACTCATATTTTACCCTTAACAAGAACTCAGTCCCTACGTTATCTACAATATGGGAAGCCCATAAAGCAGTTATTCGTGGGCATTGTATCTCCATTTTTTCTCGCCTCAAGCGAGACACGAAACAACAGCAGGTAGACTTGACAGCGACCCTTACCGCCCTAGAACGTAGAATGGCCATGTTTCCCTCTACATCCACTCTCCGTCGCATTATTGAAGCGCGGAGTAAATTGAAGGATCTCTCCATAGCCAAGGTGGAACGATTATCATTATATACTAAACAGAAATACTATGAGCGGGGAAATAAGGCACACTCACTACAGGCAGCGCAATTACGTAACAACCAACTACACTCGACCCCATCGGCGCTTAAAGACTCACAAGGTCAGTTCCTCTTTGACCCTAAGCAACAGGCCGATCTATTCCACCAATATTATACAAAGCTATATTCCCTCCCGTCTCAACTCCATACCGACCCCACTGCCCGAACCCAGTGCCTCTCGGAATATCTAAAATCTTGCTCTCTCCCCACTCTTACAACATCGGACATTGATATGCTCAATGCACCCATCTTGTTAGATGAAATACAGGACACGATCAAAGAACTCCCTAATGGTAAATCACCGGGTCCTGACGGCTTCTCTTATCTCTATTACAAAGTCTTTCAGGATTCTCTAACTCCACATATTATAGACCTCTTTAATTCCTTCCTGTCGGGGGAGCAGATACCGCCCTCAATGCTTCATTCTTTTATCACGGTTATTCCTAAACCGGGGAAGGACCACTCTGATTGTTCTAACTACAGACCGATATCGCTGCTGAATGCAGATTTAAAAATATTCACCAAGATATTGGCCAATAGGTTGGCTTCCCTTCTGCCCGGGTTGATCCAAAAAGATCAAGTGGGATTTGTCATGCATAGACAGGCGAGGGATAACACTAGAAGAACTATAGATCTGATAGATGCTATCAATAAATCAGAAACATCGGGCCTACTCTTGAGTCTGGACGCTGAGAAGGCATTTGATCGATTAGACTGGTCCTTCCTCTTCGCCACCCTAGCGACGATTGGCATTTCTGGTCATTTTCTTCACGCGATACGTGCACTATACTCCTCCCCGAACGCAACGGTAAAATTGCCACATGCTACATCTCAAAGCCTTTCTATCTTCAATGGTACCCGTCAAGGGTGCCCACTCTCTCCCCTCCTTTTTGTGCTTTGCGTAGAGCCACTGGCTTCATATATCAGGAGAAATCCGGATATTCAAGGTATCATGGTAAGAGATAGGGAATTTAAAATATCCCTTTTCACCGATGATGTCCTCCTGACTCTGCGCAATCCACAGATTTCCTTGCCCAACCTACATTCGGTCCTAAAAGAATATAGTCGACATTCGGGTTATAAAATCAACAACTCTAAGACAAAAGCCTTACCGATTAATCTGGCCCCGTCACTTATAGTGACCCTGCAGTCTTCCTTTAAATATACTTGGAAGACGGACACAATAAAATACTTAGGCACTCAGATATCTAGTTCATATGCATCCCTGTACAAACATAATTATGCCCCTTTCTTTCAAGACATAAATAAACTCATATCTAGATGGTCTGACCTGCCCTTGTCTTTTTTCGGTAGAATATCGGCGGTTAAAATGACTATCCTACCAAAGTATTTATACCTTTTGGAAACCCTTCCGGTTCCTATACCACGAAAAGACCTGTGCAAATTTCAAACGACTCTTCTGAAATACATTTGGGCGGGTAGACGACATAGAATCCCAAGCTCAGTCATGCTCTCGTCTTTTACGGCGGGTGGCTTAGCTGTCCCAGACGTTTACCGGTACTACCTGGCGGTTCATTTGAGAAGGATCCCATGCTGGACCTCACTAAGGGCATATAATAAATGGACTGAGATTGAGAAATTATGGATCGCACTTACACCTCCGAATGCTTTGTTGTGGTCTGGAACGGCGGACACCCTGTCGACCCCCCTCCTGCACTCAATGACGTTCACTAGGAATATTTGGAGGATATCTAAAGCGAAGTACGCTTTGTCTTCCTCAAAATCCCTAATGACACCCTTCCTATATAATCCCTCCTTACCTGTGAGCCTTACTACAAAAATGACCCAGCCATAGTCGAGAGCCGGTTTATTTTACTTTGCTGACATAGTAGACCCCTGTCAACGAACGATTTTGCCGTTCTCGACGTTGCAAGCTAAATATAACTTACCCAAAAATTCCTACTTCAGTTATATGCAAATCACACATTTTGCTAACTCTATGCGAGGGGAACCGTGTTTTTCTAAACCCACAGCCTTTGAAACGCTCTGTAAAACGACTGTCTCAACTAGGGGGTTAATATCAGGTATATATGCTATTCTTGCTGACTCGCCTCTTCAGGAGACGGCCAGACATGGCTATATGGCCAGATGGGAGGCATACCTGGGCAGGGAGCTCCCCATGTTGCTGTGGCAAATCATCTGGTCCCAGGCAGCGAAATCATCTCTATGTGCGGCTTATAAAGAAAACCAATATAAAATTTTGATGCACTGGTATTCTACGCCGGAATTCCTCCATCGCATTTTCCCTTTGGTATCGGATAGGTGTTGGAGATGTCACAGCTACGTGGGGTCACTTCCTTATATATCTTTTGGGACTGTCAACTAATAAAACCCTTCTGGAGGGAAGTTGGAGGCCTTATTCAGGGGGTTTTGGGGGTTAGACCCCCGAGGCAAGCTTTGACCTATCTTCTAAATGTGCCACCGAAGGGATGGGGGAAGGCCCAGTCCCGATTGCTTCTTCATATACTTATAGCTGCGAAGTGTCTTATTGCGGCCAATTGGAAACGCAATACTCCTCCTACGTTGAATACCCTTCATGACAGAATTAGGGAGGTCAAGAGAATGGAATCACTGACGGCCTCATTGAAAAATTGCGTAGATCGATTTACAGGTGTGTGGAAGTTCTGGGACATGTATGACTCCTCTAGACCACCATGATAGAGACCATTGCTCTCAAAGTACACTTAGGCCTAATGTATAGAATATGATAACTCCTGGGATCCATCTTTACCTTCCCTTCTTCCTACCCTAGTGTATCTGTTTATTGTCATGTTATTATTTATGGAATCTTTTCTTATCTCATGTAGGCGGTGGATGCAGACGTGGAATAGCATTAAGTTAAGCTTCGTATTTCTTACTGCATAATCCGAGCGGAGAATAGCTTCTGCAATGTTTTCATACTGTATAAATAGATCTTAGATAGTTTGCCCATTGAGTCCTAGCACTATATGGTGGTAATACTGTGTTGACCTAACTATAGAGGATCAATGTAATGTACAAATTTTTCTTTTGTTCACCCACTTTGTATCTGCACGTCTGTATTTGCTATTGTTTTTTTATTCCCATGTTAATGCAAATGAAAATAAAAATATATAATTATAAAAAAAAAAGTGACTCAATTTAGGAAACTACACTCCTTGAGGAATTCCTCTAGGGGAGTAGTGGGTATTTTGACCCCACAGGGGTTTCATAGAATTTATTAGAATTGGGCAGTAAAAATAAAAAAAAAATCCTTTTTCTTCAATAAGATGTAGCTTTAGCTCAAAATTTATCATTTTCACAACAAATAAAGGAACAAAAAGAACCTCAACATTTGTAAAGCAACTTCTCTGGAGTACGAAAATACCCCATTTGTGGTCATAAAGTGCTGTTTGGGCACACGGCAAGGATCAGAATAGAAGGAGCGCCATTTGGCTTTTGGAGCACAGATTTTCTGGATTGGTTTCTTGACACCATCTCGCTTCTGCAAATCACCTAAGGTACCAGTACAGTGGAAACTACCCAAAAGTGACTCCATGCACAAAACGACACCCCTTGAAGAATTCATCTAGGGGTGTAGTGAGCATTTTGATCCCACAGGTGTTTCATAGATTTTATTAGAATTGGGCAGTGAAAATAAAAAAAGCAATTTCTCCCGACTACGCCAATACCCCATATGTGGTCATAAACTGCTGTTTGGGCACACAGTAGGCGTCAGAAGGGAAGGAGCACCATTTGGCTTTTGGAGTGCAGATTTTGCTGTATTGGTTTCTGGTCGCTATGTTGCATTTGCAAAGCCCCTGTGGGACCAAAACAGTGGAAACCCCCCAGAAGTGAACCCATTTTAGAAACTACATCCCTCAAGGTGTTCACCTAGAGATGTAGTGAGCATGTTAAGCCCGCAGGTGTTTTGCAGAAATTAGTGTGCACTCGATATTGCAGAGTGAAAATTTCGACCCCACAGGTCATTTGCATAAATCATTGCGCTGCGGATGGTGCAAAGTAAACATTTAAATTTTTCCCTAGATATGCCATTTCAGTGGCAAATATGTCGTGGCCAGCTTGTGCCACTGGAGACACAAACCCCAAAAATTGTTAAAAGGGTGCAGATATGTTTGGGTCCTACCCTTCCTGGTTCCCTAATTTTAGGGCCTTGCTAAATCGCCTCTTGAGACAGAAGAAATTGGAGCCTTAACTAATTTTATTTTTTCATAGATATAGTGGTATGAGGGCTGTTTCTTTGCAGGACGAGCTGTAGTTATTATTGGTACTATTTTGGGGTACATGCAACTTTTTGAACACTTTTTATCCTATTTTTTGGGAGGCAAGGTGACCAAAAAACAGCAATGCTGGCAAAGTTATTTTTTATTTTTTTTATACAGCATTCACCATGTTATGTTAACTTTATTCTGAGGGTCAGTACGATTCCGGTGATACCTAACTTTTTTATGTTTTACAACTTTTTGCACAATAAAATTACTTTTATAAAAATAATGTATTTTTTCTGTCACCATCTTGTGAGAACCATAACTTATAAAATTTTTCATCGACGGAGCTGTAGGAGGGCTTCTTTTTTGCAAGACGAGCTATAGTTTTTATATATATACCCAGGTGCATAATCGATGTCGATTGACAGTCATTTTGTACGTCTTCCATTTTCTTACTATTGCACCAACAGTTGTCTCCTATTCACCCGGCGTCTTACTTATGGTTTTGTAGCCCATCCAGCCTTGTGCAGGTCTATGATCTTGTCCCTGACATCCTTAGAAAGCTCTTTGGTCTTGCCCATGTTGTAGATGTTAGAGTCAGACTGATTAATTGAGTCTGTGGACAGGAGTCTTTTATACAGGTGACCATGTAAGACAGCTGTCTTTAATGCAGGCACCAAGTTGATTTGGAGCGTTTAACTGGTCTGGAGGAGGCTGAACTCTCAGTGGTTGGTAGGGGATCAAATACTTATTTCTCTGTGCACAATGCAAATAAATATATATAATTTTGACAATGTGATTTTCTTTTTTTTTTATATATATATATAATCTATCTCTCACTGGTAAAATTAACCTAGCCTAAAAATTCTAGACTGTTCATGTATTTGACAGTGGGCAAACATACAAAATTAGCAAGGGATCAAATACTTATTTCCTTCACTGTAACTATAGCAAAATATGGCAACACGCTTACTGGTTCAGATGTTGTGACGGCAAAGGTCCAATGTGTCACATAGGGACTCTTAGCCAATGTAATAGATGAAAGCCCTAATTTACCTACATGGATACTGCTGGACTGGCAACGAGCATAGAGGGGGGTTGCTTGGAACATATTAAATATACACTGTATATTGCTAAATTTATAAAGAAACATAAAGCATCATATTGTGATTTCTTTATGTTGACACATATGCCTCCGATTGGGTAATAGGCAAAGCTGCCTTATAGAACTTGATATCATATTATATTTATGCAAATTATCATATATATATTCTCTTTGTTTTTCTTATTCTCAATTTAAATTCTCTCCAAAATAGGTTCTTGTTAAGGCAGATTGCAATATTGTTTCTCTTTCAGGAAACCCATCTTTTTAAAAGAGATAATTTCCGATTTGCCATAGGCAATTCACAAATGTCTATTATGCTAATAAAAAATGAAAAAAGGAAGGAGTGGCAATTTACTTGTCAAGATACTATTAGTATAAACCAAATTTATATGCTTGTTAACATCTATTCGCCAAATAAAGGCCAACTGAAATCCATCTGGGAGATATAAAAAATTCAGAGGAATAATGTGGTAACTATTGTAGTGGGAGACTTCAATATTACTTTAGATGCAGATCCTGATTCTTCTTAAACAATTTAAACCCAACAAGAACTAAAAGAGTTTGGAATAATTTATTACAATGGTAACTGAGATGTTTCTGGATATATCCTATGGAAGGAACATAAACTTGTAATAAGAGGACACTGAATAAATTCTTCTATTGCTCAATGGCCCAGTTCTGATTCTCAAATACACATTGTAGAGGGTCACACTGTGCAGAGAAGGCAGAGGCTGTGTGAAGGATAGAGATGCCAGTGACCAGTGATAGAGAAGCCCGAAACATTCTATGAACACTTGTTTTTTCACTGCTGCTGTGTTATCTATCCAACACCTTTTTGAACCTTGACACTGCACACATTTAGATCACTTGGTCAGCTGTCTGACTTCTTCGATCAGCAGAACTGGTCGTGAAAGGAAGTGGGTTGCTGCCGCGAGCACCCACGGAGATGAGATAGTGACAGATAGCACCTCTGAAAAGGTTGTGATGCAGCTCAGATGACACGGTCAGGTCCAAATTTGCTGTGTGGTAGAGGGTGGCCCATGGTGGAGGATTAAAACACCTGAATTCAATAATTTGTGACCTTACTATAATATACCCCATACATGCCGACCAGTTCCAACAACTGCCATATAGTGCCCTTTAACAGCCTCATAATGCATATAAGTGCTAAACTATGCTTCATAGTGTCAAAGAATATTCTATAAGTGTCATACAGTGCTTCATAATTGTCATACTTGTGCCACAAACAATGCTATACAATGCCCACAAGAACCACAAGTACCACATATAGCTCCCAATCCACTGGTTGTAGAACACTGTTGTTTACTACATCTTGAAATATTAAAGTCTGTTTAATACAGTATCATTAACAGTTGCAAAGACCAACCCAGCTTTTCATAATTCAATATGCATGCTTACAGTATTAATTTTCAGTTATTTCCTCTTTTGTTCAGTCTGAGAATAAATACCAGATTGTAAGTATCATTTAATCAGTTCAAAGAAACAGTCACACTATATATTTAGCCAAAAAAAACACACAATAAACTCAGCTTGGCATGTTCCCACTTATTCTCAGATAGGTCTTCCAATCTAAAATCTAATCTCTATGGTCACCTAGTAAGTCTTCTGGCCAAACCTCTTAATCCATAAATAGATATCTGTTGGCATGGGATTAAAGGGAACACGTTAACAGACAAAACGCGTGATGTCCCCCAGCAATTAATAAGCATATGGTGGGGGGTCCTTCAGTGGATGCCATTCAGCGGGTAAATCTTATAGATGCTCTTTATTAAATGGTAACAAATGTAACATACATTTAGATTGTATAAATAACACACAGTGACATATCTCCAAGGAAGGCAAACCAAGCAGCTGCAATTTTTGCCAGTGTGATGGGGGGAGGGGGCATGTCCTACACTTGGCAATGTAAAGTTTTGTTTTGTTCCTGTCGGGGGTTGGGGTCCAAAAGGTGGACAGACATTTTGGAGGGATGTCGGCAGAATACTTGTTTAGCCAACAGCCATACCACCTGACCCTCCCTCCTCCATACACCTGAACTCTCAGCGCAGTCGAGCATGCATGTGTACTTAATGTGGAGAGGGGAATAGGCCAATGCCAAAAACCTTTAGCAGTGGCTTATCTGCTGTGAAAGCAAAGGATCGGCAAGTTGAAATCCAACATGCACAATTCTTATTTCTCCTGATATTTGCTGTCGGGGGAGAGTTGCTACACTACCTTACACATTACCAACCCAAGAAAATATGATCGACTAAAGCACAAATGTAGAGAAAAATACAAATAATTCTTTATTGGAATAAAAACATGAGACAAATAAAAATGGAAATAGGGGATGAGTCACACAGTAAAAAAGGTGACGTCTGATCAGTCAAACATGCCAGGTATGGATATTGTGTCCACGTATTGTGTTACAGCAATAGAAGTAAATACATGTAATCACATAAGGAACCGTGTCTAGTAAACAACAGCACGGATTCAATCAAGGTGCATCAAATGACAACAGCACAAATAGCAGAGAGGTAAAAAACAGGTGCCGATAGCTATGGTGATTACCAAGTACGTATATACCATCAATAATAATTCAGCTTATCACAAGTAGTTACCAAGGTAATATGCACCAAATAGTGCCAGAGTGTGCTTGAGATCAGAAGATGACCAGCAATGATGAGCATAATGGAGTTATATTTGCTGCACAGGACAGAAGAGATAACACTACATACCAGTGGACATGATGGAAGCAAGGATGAAACGTCCTAACCCGACGCGCGTTTCGGCGATTGCCTTCGTCCGGGGTTAGGGTCAAACTACTTGAGCTCTACACTATATATAGGCGGGCACAAGTAGTTTGACCCTAACCCCGGACGAAGGCAATCGCCGAAACGCGCGTCGGGTTAGGACGTTTCATCCTTGCTTCCATCATGTCCACTGGTATGTAGTGTTATCTCTTCTGTCCTGTGCAGCAAATATAACTCCATTATGCTGACTTCCGGCGTCTGCGCAGCTCAATAAAAATGAAAGGAGCGCTGGTCACGCATGCGCACAAGCACGACCGGCGCTCCATTCATTTCTACGGAGCTGCCGACACAGAACCCGGAAGTCCGAGGTTTGTGATGGAGAACTTCAGGGGACTTTCAGTCCCCCGTTCTCCCTATCAATGGCAGCGATCACACATGTATCCCCTATCCTGTGGATGTCCTGTGGAGAGGGGATACATGTCTTTTGCTCTATTTTGCGCCTTCAGGACCAGACACCGTTTAGCCATTTTTAGCACGTGTTAGTTAAATGGCTATAACTTTTTTATTTGTTGAGCTAACGACGTGATTTTTGCGACGTTTTTTCCGTAGACAATGCAGATTTCATTTTTTATCGTTTTTACACACAACTTTTTTGCTATTTTAGAATTTTTATTCATAAAGTTTGAAAATAATAGTAAAAAAATAAGCTTTTTTACTTTTCAGCTATTTTTTTTTTTGGTAATAACATAGTTTTACCCTAAAATAGACCATTTATTTGTGATCGTCATTGTCTACCGTAAATTTTTATATATTACATGTCTATATTAGGGTAATTGGGTCAGCGCTAGCGTTACAACAATGATTGGCGGGGGGGGGGAACGTTTTTTTTTGGGGGTGGGTATTTTATGTGTATTTATTATTGAAATTTTTTTTGCACTTTACTTTATTATTTTTTTATTACTATGGTCTGTCCCCCAAAGGTCAAAAAGACCTTTGGGGAACTTTATATATTTTTTTTCTTTCTTTTACACATTGTTTTTCCACTGTAACTGGAGCTGCACAGCAGCCCCAGTTACAGGGGAAATCAGCCCACTCATAGTGACGATTGACACTAATAGGGCTGTGCTGGGTCTAGTTAGACCGAGCAGCTGTCTGTCACTAACGGCGCCCGGCGATCATGTGACCAGTCACATGATCACCGGGAGGAATAGAGACAGCGCCGCTGCTGCTGTCTCTATTCCTGTACACAGCGCGCATTCAGCGCTGTGTACAAGTGATCAGAGAAGACAGAAGCAGCGAAAGCTGCTTCTATCCTCTCCTCAGGGTCCCCGGCAGTCACTGACAGCCGGAGACCCGACATTCAGCTGCCCGATCGCGCGGGCAGCAAGTTAAAACCCGAGTCGTAGAAAGTCTATGGCTCGGGTTTTAAGGACCCTGACCGCTGGCCGTAAAAATACAGCCAGCGGTCGGGAACCAGTTAATGGCAGAGCGGGGAGATACCTCCCTGCTCTGCCGTAGTGTTCAGTGGCGTCCCGCTGTAGCAGCCATAACGGCTGCTAGCGGAGCCTCCGGCCATTGTGGGGGCCCGTGCCGGCGGGCGACACGGGCCCCCTCATGCCGCGGGCCCCGTAGCAGCCGCTACTGCTGCTACGGCGGTAGTTACGCCACTGGTCACCACTGTGTAAGATAAAGCTGTGAAGGTTTTGAGGTACTGGGCACAAGCAGTGGTGGATTAAGTAGACCATGGGCCCTGGGCTGTTACCCAAACATGGGCCCCCCTTCCGCACCGCCGCCCTTCCGCGCCGTAACTATTTTTAACACTACCTTTTTGGCCAAGCATTAACAAATGGGTGTTACGATTCCCCTTCTCACAGGGCTGTGTCCCTACATACTGACAGTATCACACTGTGCTGGGACACATCCTCCTGACAAAGGGAATTGTCTATCAGTCCTGGACTGCAGAAAGACTTTTTGTGAAATACAAGGATTTCCTATAATAAACATGTCAGGAGAGGTGACAGATTCTCTATAAATCTAGTGACTCACAGGTGACAACGTCTCAGATTCGTGTCGTTTTTTTCCTCTTTACTTCTCCATCCGGTCCAGAGCTCATGACGACTTCTCCCGGACATGACTGATATCTGCAGAATTTTCCACTCCGATGTCTTTGGCTCCTCACTTTTGCAACATTTCCACCCCTTTATATTAAAATAAAGTTATCATGGTGCCACATACCGTGCCCCTAAATATAATAGCACCAAACACTGTGCACCTGAATATAATAATACCACACACTGTAAAACACCACATACACACAGCCCCCTGTACATAGTGCCACACACAGCCCCCTGTACATAGTGCCACACACAGCCCCTGTGGATATTACACACCCCAATAGATAGCGCAACACACAGCCCCCTGTAGATATCACACATCCCCCCCGGAGAGAGCGTTACACACAGCCCTCTATAGAGAGCGCCACACAGCCCTCTCCCTCTTGTAAATAGTGCCAAAAATATCCCCTATAAAGAGCGCAACACACATACTGCTGTGGATAGCGCTTCACTGCCCCCCTTTGTATATAGTGCTCCACAGCCCTCCTCCTTTGTACATACAGTAGTGTCACACAGCGCTCCTCCCTTGTATATGGTGTCACATGGCGCTACACCCTTTGTATATAGTCACACAGCGCTCCCCCCTTTGTATATAGGGCCACACAGTGCTCCCCCCTTTGTATATAGGGCCACATAGCGCTCCCCCTTGTATATAGTGCACACAGCACTCCCCCCTTTGTATGCAGGCCCATACAGCGCTACCCTCCCCCTTGTATATAGGGCCATCCAGCACTCCCCCTTGTATATAGTGTAACGGAGCAAACACCCCTCCTTGAATATATACACAGTCATAGTCCCCACCCAAAAAATATATACAGTTCACTTACCTTACCCCGTGGTGGCCGCTCCAGCTGGACGCGTGTGAATCCTCTGGACTAGACCGGTATGATGCAGACCGGTATGATGCAGTACCTTCCCAGCGCCTTATAGGCTGCAAGCCGAATGTGACTTGCAGCCTATAGTATTCATTTGTATCTAAGTCCTGAGGATTCAGATACAAATTAATGTGGCGGGGGCGTAGCTAAAGGCTCATGGACCCCGATGCAAAGGTTCTTCTTGGGCCCCCTCCCCCCAAACTTCTCATGGCCGATGGCTTTCAGCTGCATCACTGCTTCTCCTAAGTGATCCAACAATGCAGCACTAGCAGCCAGGGGCGTCACTAAGGACTTAAAACATCAGGGGGAATAGCCCCAAAACATATGTACCCCCCCAAAAAAAATGTGTGTGTGTGTATGAATATATATATATATATATATATATATATATATATATTTATATTTATATATATATATATATATATATGAGACAGCATATCTATAGCACTATGACCCCATAGCTATGGATAGGATTAGATACAGCGGCTTAGCAGACAGTAGGACACATGATAGGATTAGATATAGGGCACAGCATACAGTATCACACATTATAGGATTAGATATAGGGCCCAGCTCGCTGATATTGCGGCTCCAGCGCTGGACTCAGGAAAGGTAAGTATAAGAATTATTTTCCTTTTTGATGTGTTACTATTTATTTTTCTGTGTTTGTGTTTTTTTACAAGTTCGATTGTTGGACTACTTCAGATTCGAAGACTACTTCCATAACTGCGTTTTTTTAAATTCTCAATAAAATGGATAATGAGGGTTGTGTGGAATTTTTATTTCAATAATATCTATGTCTTTGTATTTGTTTAAACTTTATAACTACCATCTTAGTAATAGATCCTGGCTGATTGACAATGCCCATTACTAAGGGGGGGGGACTTAATGTTAGACATGAAGAGGTTAACACTAATCCCCATTATTACCCTGGTACCCAGCGCCACCAGGAAGAGCCGGGTACGATCTAGTACCCGACCATCTGTAGTGATGGAGGGGCACTGGGGCAGCCGCAGGATGGTATTATTAGGCTGGGAAAGGCCAAAAACTGTGACCCTTCCCACCCTGGTAACGCTAGCCTGCTACTGCTATGTTGTATCTGGCTTGTTATAAAAATGGGGGAACCCCACATCGTGCTGTCCAATTATTTTTTTATTTTTTTTTTCCATAACCAGCCAGATACAACACAGCAGCAGCAGGCTAGCATTACCAGGTTGGGAAGGGCCATTGTTTTTGGCCTTTCCCAGCCTAATAATACCAGCCTGCTGCCGCCCTAGTGCCCAACAATCACTACAGACCCCTATAGTTACGCCACTTGCGCCCGTGCTAGCGACGCCACCGGGCATGAGGGGGCCCGTGCGATCATGTGTGGTTCGGCCGGCCATGGTCCCCCCGGGAGTTTTGGGCCCCGGGCGGTCGCCTAAACCGCCCTAATGATAATCCACCACTGGTTGGCACAATACAGTCAGGCAGGTAACCTTCTTCTAGCATTTGCCAAACCCAGACTCATCCATCAGACTGCCAGATAGAGAAGCAAGATTTGTCACTCCACAGAATACATTTCCACTGCTCCAGAGTTCAGTGGTGGCGTGCTTTAAATCACTACATTCTACACTTGGCATTGTGCTTGGTGATGTAAGGCTTACATGCAGCTGCTCGTCCATGGAAGCCCATGCCATGAAGCTCCTTGGGCACAGTTTTTGTGCAGATGATAATGTCAGAGGAGGTTTGGAACGCTTCAGTTATTGAGTCAGCAGAGCGTTAGTGACTTTTATGCACTATGGTCCTCAGCCCCCAGGGACCCGCTCTGTAACTTTACATGGTCTCCACTTTGCGGCTGAATTGCTTTGGTTTCTAAACGCTTTCACTTTACAATAATACCACTCACAGTTGATCATGGAATATTTAGGAGGGGGAAAATGACACAAACTGACTTGCTGCAACAGTGGCATCCTGTTTTGTTTTTTAATATATAATAGTCCAATAATTCAGAACATTTAATAATTCAGTCCCCTTACTTTTAACTGTATATATGTGTATGTGCGTGTGTTCATCTTTTTTTTCTACTGACCTATCTCTTTAAAAAGAGCTTTAATGCCAATACCCACATGAGTTTTGTAACTATAATAAGGAGCTAACACTCCATGTCATTGTATCTGAAAGACTGCGTATTTTCATACTGGGCATATCAGCAGATGATACACCTCTATTCTTTCCTTTATCTTCTATTCTTCTTTCCACTGTTCAATACTACATGAATTCTAACAAAATATTGACAGCCATTTCTACTTTTGAAGTTCAAATGCCTGGGGAGCCTGATAGACCATTTACCATCACTGAGAGATTTCCTTCCTGAACAATTTCTAATGATACGGCTTGTTTAGGCAGTCGTACAATAGAAGGTAAAGATATCTTCGTGTTCTGACTTGTTGGCTGTGTGATATTAAGTAGCTCTTCTTCAAAGCTCAGGAAATGGGAAGAGATGTTTATTTAGTGCAGAACAAAGCAACATAATACAATCTCTAATCTGTCCACTGCATTTTCTAGTATAATGCACAAATATATTTTCATATGTGCATTTAACCGTCTGATAATATAGAATATGAAAATCAGGTTCAAACACTATATGAGCCTTGTATTACATTAAAACTGTATCATTATTATTGGTAGTAGTAGTAGTAGTAGTAGTAGTAGTAGTAGTAGTAGTAGTAGTAGTAGTAGTAGTATTGATAATAAATCAAATTCAACCCTTATCCTCAAAATGTTAGTTGATCCAGAAGAAGAAAAGTTCAGTAAACACTTTTCATAAATAGAAAATGTCCTTCCTGACTCTAAACTTTTTGTAGGAAAGGTCCCACTCACTGGCTGCAAATGATTATATGTAAATATGTAGGACTTTCTATTGTGTGCTTACATATTATGATATAAAAACAGCAACTCCCTAATATACTTATGTTATTGTAACCACTTTATGTGATATTGTGATTGGATAATACAGCAGGGAACCAATAAGGAAATCAAATTCCCTGACATGGGCATATGTACCATACAGGCAGACCATCTGTTTGCTATGGGGTCCCTGGAGAGTGGGGGCCCAATTGATATTTGTCTTTTCCACATTTTAATACATGATGAGAACCTGCACAGGGATGTGGCCTCCATAGGTGCTGTAGTCATATCATGAAAATGGGAGAGGCACCAAGACCTTCTATTTCGGGTTTTAGGAATGTGAGTGTTTCAAGTAACCCCTGAAAGGGGATCCTTTTCGTACCATTACTATGGCCTCCTGTACTCTATGTATGCCGCTGGCCATTGCCTTTTGTTTTTGGCAACTAAAGAGGGCTTAGACTAAACAACAGCTGCAAATCGTGTGTAAATTCCTGTCACAGTGCAACTTTAATTATTACCTATGAGGAAAAAGTCCCAATCTCAAAATGCTCAACTGTCAGAAATATCTGAATATTTTCCCTATAGGAAACAATTGGATTTGCATTTTCACATTTCTACACAATGTCTTGTCGCACTGCAGAAAAAGTCTTAAAGGGGTATTACAGTTTCTGCAAATAAATGTCCTTCATTGAAAACTTTCTGTATCAATTCCTCATGGCTTTTAAGATCTTTGCTTATAATTATTGAATAGGAATTTTTATTGTTTACTACCAGAGGAATACAACCTGTTCTGGTGAAGTGATGGTCACACAGTTGCTCTTCCTGTTACAGTCACAGTACGGATATCAGAACTTTGTCTTTTGCAGCCAAGGAACTCCAATCTGACACTGATTAACAGAATGCATGGGACATTTCAGGGAAGTTCACTTTACCGCAACTTCACTTTACTAGTCTTGCATTATTCTTCTTATATAGGGAATGATTCTGATTATAGGAGCACAGTATATTAGGGAATTGTTGTAAATTCAATTCCCTAATATACAAGCAGACATTTAAATACCCAATATTTTATTAATAAATGTATGTTTAGGGCTGTCCCGTTTCCCCGCTGATTTATGATCTGATGGTAGAGGACTACATTTTCAAACAACTTTTGCTACCCTAATAGTATGCTTGCTATAGAACAACGTTGTAATTTACTTACTGTTAAAACTTAGTTGGTTTATCCATGCAAATTCTGTGTGAAGTTACTGCTACTAGGTGCCTCCCTTCCTATAATATGCTGTCCAGTTGTCAAGTAAATCTATCCCTGGTTAAAGAGCAGAAGAGACGGACTACAGGAAGTGGGTGTCTCTCTTCAGAGTCAGTTCATAGTAGTTCATGGAGAGGGGGGAACAGCAGGAGGGAGCAGGGAGAGAGAGAGAGACATGCTGCCCATAGAAGTCTTTAGAGAGTGGATTGGGGAGCAGGAGGAGGAAGTAAGGAGAGAGAGACACACAGACACAATGCCTATAGAAGTCTATGTGGAGGGGAGGGGGAGGAGGAGGAGAAAGTAAGAAGAGAGAGAGAGATACAGACGCTGCCTATAGAAGTTTATGGAAAGGGGAGGGGAGCAGGAGGAGGGAGCAGAGTAAGAGAGACACAGGCTGCTAGTAAGTGTTATATGTTACCCAAGTGCTGCATTCTCAGCTACAGTGCTCATCTGTATAATCTCCTCCATGCTGCTGAAGATTCTATATATGTGCTATATAGAGATAAGAGATTAGGATTCTCCTTTTTTATGTGTGTAGTGTATAGAAGACATGATAGTTAGGATCCACCCACTAGTTCAGAGACAGCTCAGAATTAGAGATATAGTCTGCAGAGGGGAAAACAGCTAAATAATGCAGAATACAAGTCATATAATGGCCAGAAATACTTTTACACACATATGACAGCTCATTCTAAAATGTCATCTGAAAAGGCAGGTATGCTTTAAAGGGGTTGTCCAGGAATACATTTGATTAGTATTTTAACTTAATGTGGCAATCACAATTAATTTTCTAATATAAACAATGTTTTTTTCGGGCACTGTTACTTATTTATTCATTGCAGTCACGTGACCGCACCTACAGTAATCTTTCTATTTCTTCTGACGCTCTATGTCTTTGCTCAGCCAGCACTTCCGGATGAGCAGGGGCACGGCACGTCTTAAACTACATTTACAGGCAGTGGGCTGGGCGGATGTTTCATGAGCTCTTCAGAGCTCCGCCTCTGGTCCCAAAGACCAGAATGTTGTCTCTCCTAGTACACGCCCCCTCCTCTCTCATCGTCCACGCCCCCTCTTCTTCTCTCTTGGAGTTCCAGCACTGCCTGGCCCCCGCCTCTCTCCTCAAACATGCCCCCTCCTCTTCTCTCATCATCCATGCCCTCTCTTCCTTTAAGATTCCACTTGTCTTCTGCCATATTCCCACCCCATTCACTTCATGTTATGCCTCAATGATGGGGGTTACATAAATACAGGGATGATGGGATGTATAACCCCCAACATCCCTATGTATAACCCCCATCATCCCTGTGTATAAACCCATCATATCTGTATATAAACCCCATCAACCCTGTATTTAACCCCCATCATCCCCGTATATAACCGCCTTCATCTCTGTGTATTACCGGCAACATCCCTGTGTATAGCCCCCATCATCCCTGTATATAACCCTGAACTTCCCTGTGTGTAATAAATCAAATCATCCCTGTGTATTACCCCAAAGATCCCTGTATATAACCCCTTCATCCCTGTGTATCACTGCTGCAGCTTGTGATTGGCTGCATCAGTGGTAACATGGGATGAAACGTGATCCCAGGAGGCTGGCCCTCCGACGTCATCCAGGCCGACCTTCTGGGATGATGTATCATCCCATGTGACCACCGCTACAGCCTGTGATTGGCTGCAGTGGTCACATTGGATAAAATGTCATCCCAGAAGGCCGGCTTGGAGGAAGAAACACAGACTTCTGGGTAAGTATAAGATTTTTTTTTCTGAGTTACGGTTTTTGTGGCGGAATCGCTCCATTTCCACTGCAATAAACACAACAACTGCTATTTGTTGCGGCTTTTACCTATTTATTATTTGTTTGATTTCGCAGCATGTCAATTGTTTTTACGTAAAAGCTGCTTGTTTGTTGCGGGTTTTCCCTATTGAATTCAATGGGGAAAACCTACAACAAACGAGCAACTTTTACGCAAACACAATTGAATAAATCTCTGCCCTGCAAGTCAATTTCTGGGTGTTTTTTTCTTTTTTTGCTTATCATTTACGCAGCATGTGAATGAGATTTGTTTTATCTCATCCACTTTTCTGCTACTGTATTATGCTGTGGATTTTCCGCAACTAATTTCGTTGTCGAAAATCTGCAGTATTTATGCAACATCATCCCTGTATATAACCACCATTATCCCTGTATATAACCACCTTCATCCCTGTATAGGATATTGGGGGTAATACACAGAGATGATGGGGGTTATATACAGGTATGATGGGGGTTATATACAGGGATGTTGGGGGTAATACACAGGGATGGTGGGGGTTATATACAGGGATGATTGAGTTATATCATCCCTGTGTATTACCCCATCATCCCTGTATATAATCTGGATATAACCGCCACCCTCCCTGTGTATTACCTCATCAGCCCTGTTCGTAACCCCATCATACCTGTGTATTACCCCCAACATCCCTGTGTAATACCCCATCATCCCTGTATATAACCTCATCACCCCTGTATATAACCACCCTCATCCCTGTGTATAACCCCCATCATCCCTGTATATAACTGCCATCATCCCTGTATATAACCTCCATCATTCCTGTATATATCATCTCTGTGTATTACCCCATCATCCCTGTATATAATCTGTATATAACCGCCATCCTCCCTGTGTATTACCTCATCATCCCTGTTTATAACCCCATCATACCTGTGTATTACCCCCAACATCCCTGTGTAATACCCCATCATCCCTGTATATAACCCCATCATCCCTGTATATAACCCCCATCATCCCTGTATATAACTGCCATCATCCCTGTATATAACCTCCATCATCCCTGTATATACCAGCCATCATTCCTCTATATAACCCCATCACCCCTGTATATAACCCCCATCATTTCTGTATATAATGACAGTGTTTGTGACACTGTGCACGGAGGGAGCTGTGTGACTGTAATTAGAGCAGGGAATAACCCTGTGAACATAGGGTTGTGGCAATATGTAAATAGGTGAGATCCTGTTGTTTAAGGGGGGTGTAAACTGTCTTCTCAGATGCAGCAAGGGATCATGGGTTATGCTGGGTTAGAAGACAGTAAACAGCCAGGATCAGAACAAAAGGAATGTAAACAAACAGAAAGAGCAGCAGTGACGATTGAGATCAAACAGAAACTGGTTAGCAGGGGGTTAAAAGGAAGGCAACCCAAGGCTAGAAAATAATTTTTTCCTGGCCAACCCCTTTAAGTAACCTATAACAGTATCAGTAATTGGTCACAATTAGCTGTTATTTACACAAATATGGACTTCTCAAAACTGCAGTTCAGCTGATTGTATGATATAATTATTTCCTTCCCTTGGAAATTTTCTATAGCCAAGTTAATCTGCCGAGCCTCTTATTCAATCATCATGAATACTAGTATTAAGCTGGCTTTATTTAGTTCCCTTAAAGAGGCTCTGTCACCAGATTTTGCAACCCCTATCTGCTATTGCAGCAGATAGGCGCTGTAATGTAGATTACAGTAACGTTTTTATTTTTAAAAAACGAGCATTTTTGGCCAAGTTATGACCATTTTTGTAGTTATGCAAATGAGGCTTGCAAAAGTCCAAGTGGGTGTGTTTAAAAGTACAAGTCCAAGTGGGCGTGTATTATGTGCGTACATCGGGGCGTTTTTAATACTTTTACTAGCTGGGCGCTCTGAAGAGAAGTAACATCCTCTTCTCTTCAGAACGCCCAGCTTCTGACAGTGCAGATCTGTGACGTCACTCAGAGGTCCTGCATCGTGACGGCCACATCGGCACCAGAGGCTACAGTTGATTCTGCAGCAGCATCAGCGTTTGCAGGTAAGATCGACCTACCTGCAAACGCTGATGCTGCTGCAGAATCAACTGTAGCCTCTGATGCCGATGTGGCCGTCACGATGCAGGACCTGTGAGTGACGTCACAGATCTGCACTGTCAGAAGCTGGGCGTTCTGAAGAGAAGAGGATGTTACTTCTCTTCAGAGCGCCCAGCTAGTAAAAGTATTAAAAACGCCCCGATGTACGCACATAATACACGCCCACTTGGACTTGTACTTTTAAACACACCCACTTGGACTTTTGCAAGCCTCATTTGCATAACTACAAAAATGGTCATAACTTGGCCAAAAATGCTCGTTTTTTAAAAATAATAACGTTACTCTAATCTACATTGCAGCGCCTATCTGCTGCAATAGCAGATAGGGGTTGCAAAATCTGGTGACAGAGCCTCTTTAAATAATATTTCCACATGTGAAACTACAATGACCTATTAACCATTGTTCATGTAAATTGATACACCAATGACACAGGATTATACAGGAACCAGAAGGAGGTGTCATCAGGAGTCTGGAGTTTGCATTATTTAATTCCACATTTGCATAATGAAAATAATATTGGGTTACAGAGGGTTTTTCGATAGAGTTAAGATTTTCAAAATACCACTTGGTGCTACTAGAAGACTCTGATGATGACTCTTGTCACTGCAACAGATGCTATAGAAACGAAGGAACTTGATGTCTTACCTGGGCGCCTGTCATGACAGGTCTTTTAATAGCACAGGAAGGTTAAACCATGAGAACAAGATAATAATATGGTCAAATTTGTTACATTTTTGTAACTGTAATTTGTAAATACTGCAGAAGATGCTCATATGACATGCTAGTGGTAATACTAGACCAGTGGTCTCAAACTCGGCAGGGTAAGTGGGCCGCATATAGAAAAAATGGGAAGTTGACGGGCCGCATTACTTTCAAATTTGATACCGAATTATTGTTAATAAATTACTTATTTGAACTACTATAACACAATATTACTATAATAATAATAATACTACATTATTATAAAATTAATACTACATTACTATAATAATACTGCTAGGTTTAAAATTTTAGATATTTCCCCACGTGCTTATTTCAACAATCCAGTTTTCCAGTTTAAGTGTCGCTAAATGCAGTCCGGTGGCTCAGTTGGCAGCGTTTGGCAGACACACATGTCAAGATTGGGCAACCCATTTTTAGATAGTGCCACAGTGCCCTCTGTAGATGCTGCCACAGAGCCCTCTGTAGATGCTGCCACAGTGCCCTCTGTAGATGCTGCCACAGTGCCCTTTGTAGATGCTGCCACAGTGCCCTCTGTAGATGCTTCAACAGTGCCCTCTGTAGATGCTGCTGCAGTGCCCTCTGTAGATGCTGCCGCAGTGCACTCTGTGGATGCTGCCACAGTGCCCTCTGTGGATGCTGCCTCAGTGCCCTCTGTGGATGCTGCCTCTATGCCCTCTGTGGATGCTGCCACAGTGCCCTCTGAGAATGCTGCCACAGTGCCCTCAGTGGATGCTGCCACTGTGCCGTCTGTGGATGCTGCCACTGTGCCCTCTGTGGATGCTGCCGCAGTGCTCTCTCTGGATGCTGCCGCAGAGTCCTCTGTAGATGCTACCACAGTGCCCTCCGTAGATGCTGCCACAGTGCCCTCCGCAGATGCTGCCACAGTGATGTCAGGGGCTTGCCCAGAGCTGGAGTCCCGTAGCAGAGCTGCTTCTAGCACTCTGCCTGGGATTCCAGCTCTGCTCCTGACATCACTGTCCATATATGGACAGTGTGTCAGGGTCTTCCCCAGAACTGGAGTCCCGGGCAGAGTTCTAGTAGGCTCTTCCTGGGACTCCAGCTGTGGTCCTGACATCACTGGGACTCCTGCTCTGGGGAAGCCCCTGACATCATTGTCGATGTATGGACAGTGATGTCAGGGAATTCCACAGAGTCCCGGAGCAGAGCCTATACTAGCGCTCTGTCCGGGACTCCGCTCTGGGGAAGACCCTGCACACTGTCCATATATGGACAGCGATTTCAGGGATTTCCACAGAGTCCCGGAGCAGAGCCTGTACTAGAGCACTGCACTGGACTCCGGCTCTGGGGAAGCCCCAGACATCGCGTATCCAAACATGCGCTCTGCCCGGGTCTCCGCTCTGGGGAAGACCCTGACACACTGTCCATATAAGGACAGTGATGTCAGAGAATTCCACAGAGTCCTGGAGCAGAGCCTGTACTAGCGCTCTGCTCGGGACTCCGCTCTTGGGAAGACCCTGACACACTGTCCATATAGGGACAGCGATGTCAGGAATTTCCACAGAGTCCCGGAGCAGAGCCTGTACTAGCGCTCTGCCTGAGACTCCGCTCTGGGGAAGACCCTGACACACTGTCCATATATGGACATCGATGTCAGGGAATTCCACAGAGTCCCGGAGCAGAGAATGTACTAGCGCTCTGTTCGGGACTCCGCTCTAGGGAAGTCCTCTGTACATGCTGCCACAGTGTCCTTCGCAGATGCTGCCACAGTGCCCTCCGCAGATGCTGCCACAGTGATATCAGGGGCTCGCCCAGAGCTGGAGTCCCGGAGCAGAGCCGCTTCTAGCACTCTGCCTGGGATTCCAGCTCTGCTCCTGACATTACAGTCCATATATGGACAGTGTGTCAGGGTCTTCCCCAGAGCTGGAGTCCCGGGCAGAGCGCTAGTAGGCTCTTCCTGGGACTCCAGCTGTGGTCCTGACATCACTGGGACTCCTGCTCTGGGGAAGCCCCTGACATCATTGTCGATGTATGGACAGTGATGTCAGGGAATTCCACAGAGTCCCGGAGCAGAGCCTATACTAGCGCTCTGTCCGGGACTCCGCTCTGGGGAAGACCCTGCACACTGTCCATATATGGACAGCGATTTCAGGGATTTCCACAGAGTCCCGGAGCAGAGCCTGTACTAGAGCACTGCACTGGACTCCGGCTCTGGGGAAGCCCCAGACATCGCGTATCCAAACATGCGCTCTGCCCGGGTCTCCGCTCTGGGGAAGACCCTGACACACTGTCCATATATGGACAGCGATGTCAGAGAATTCCACAGAGTCCCGGAGCAGAGCCGATACTGGTG
Source organism: Rhinoderma darwinii (assembly GCF_050947455.1). Lineage (NCBI taxonomy): Eukaryota > Metazoa > Chordata > Amphibia > Anura > Rhinodermatidae > Rhinoderma > Rhinoderma darwinii. The sequence goes on from NC_134688.1 coordinate 70,818,276, forward strand.
CTCTGCTCGGGACTCCGCGCTGGGGAAGACCCTGACACACTGTCCATATATGGACAGCGATGTCAGGGAATTCCACAGAGTCCCGGAGCAGAGCCTGTACTAGCGCTCTGCCTGTGACTCCGCTCTGGGGAAGACCCTGACACACTGTCCATATATGGACAGCGATGTCAGGGAATTCCACAGAGTCCCAGAGCAGAGCCTGTACTAGCGCTCTGCTCGGGACTCCGCTCTAGGGAACTAGGGAAGACCCTGACACACTATCCATATATGGACAGCAATGTCAGGGAATTCCATAGAGTCCCGAAGCAGAGCTGATACTAGCGCTCTGCACGGGACTCCGGCTCTGGGGAAGCCTCAGACATCGCGGTTCATACGTGGACAGCGATGTCAGGGAATTCCAGAGTCTCGGAGCAGAGCCGATACTAGCGGCTCTGTGTCCCGCGGGCCACAGATGACAGCCCCAGGGGCCGCATGCGGCCCACGTGCTTGAGACCTCTGTACTAGACTAATTTATAAAATAAGGACATAGTAGGAACATAGTGCTAGCAAACATATCAGTATTGTCCAAAGCACAAAAGCACTATTTCGAACCTGACTTGAATTTTTTTTATCTGATTGGTTGCCGTATTCAACACTCACTATATAGGCGAATATATGTCCATATGTTCATAACTAAGAGGTAATACTTAAAAAAAAAGTTCCCAGCGGCTCGTTTTCCGCTTTAGACGCTAGTGAATGATGTCACAAGCAGGGCCTGCCGCTCCATTCACTAGACATTGCTGATACCTAATTACAGGTGACGATTGCTTTAAACCAGAGTTTGGAGGTACTAAATATGGCTATTGCAGTTCTTTTGAAATGGACATGCAGGCGCCACTTCAAGATGACAGCCCTGTCAGTCAAAGGGCTCTGCAACATGCATTGGCAGAAAGCCCTTGATTTACTTTGGGTACAACATAAACAATGCCAGCAGAAAAATGGGAATATTTTTATTGTTCAGATTTTGTGTTTTTAGGCCCTGTTCACATGGAGATTTTCAGGCAATGACCTGCCTGCACTCTCTTTGTTGCGTTTTTTTGCGGCATATTTAGACTTGATATGGATTGAAGTAAAAAGTTATTAAAGCTTCTCTGTGAGGTCCCCTACATTATCCTATCTGGGAGCAGCATATCCTGAGGTCAGAATATGTCGTTTTCTATTATTTAATTAAGTAGTTTCCTGTACAAATCTGTTTAAATGTTGCCAGGACTCACAGAGGAAGCATGTGAGTCCTGCTCCCCCCCCCCCTGCCCACACACAGTGATTGACAGCTCTTATTGAATGCAGGGAGAGCTGAACCAAGATTAAGCTTAATGTGTAGGACAATAAAGAAATGTTAAATATGGTATTTTTTTAACTTTATTTTTCAGAATGTGGTAAAAAGTTTCCTTTCAGTTTAAGTTATTTACCAAAATGAATATCACAAAACAGTTCATTTATTCGAAACTGGTGTTTTTCTATCCGATATGGGTATAATGTATATATTATAATATTATATCATTTATACATATATATTATATATATATTATATATTAATATCATATATTATATAACAGAAAATTAGTGTTGTTCTGATGCTGTTTTGTTTTAATGGCAAATTAAACTGTGTGTAACTCACTTAGACTTGTCATATGTCCCCCCTGAGGCTACTCTCACAAGTGTTCTCCTTGTATCGTCATTGATTTTTGAGGATATCCTTTTTTTAGCCTGATTTAGATCTGTGCTATATTATTAGCATTTTTAATGGCTTGGAAATTAATGTTTCGTTATCCAACCCTTGACTGGTATACTGTATATATATATATATATATATATATATATATATATATATATATATATATATATATATATATATATATATATATATATATATTTATTTTTTTTACTTGTCACGTTGTTTTTTGATATGCCCTTTAGTCTTCAAGGTGTCGTTTTACCAGGAAACTCATAAGCAGTTGGACCTGATAGTTGCAAGTGTAGTTATACTACAATCACTTCCAAATGTTTTTCTTAGCTAGATGACAGTATACAGCCCCCAAACGTTGACTCTGGGTCAAGTGCTTTAAATCCAGTGTGATTTAATTTTGTTATTTCATAGAACAGGAAAAAATCCAGAAAGAAAACAGAGCTATTCCAGTGATTTCTTATAAACTGTGACCCATTTCAATGTGAACTTTCTCAATGCAAAACCTACGCATATTTTGCAGTGTTAAATTTAACAGTTAATGTGAGGCGAATTCTATGTTTTACAATGCATCTGGGAATAATGGCTCGCAGTGGTCTTTATGTAGTAGAAATTGTATCAATATTAAATTCCTATGGAAAATTCTGATTTCACTTTAAGCCAAATTCCATCTGCATCTCAAAAAAAATGTGAAACAGATCTATATATTTTTACCTCTTACAGATTTGCAAACAGTGTGTTTGCAAGAAGTAGAGGACAGTTGGGAGAGCATATGATTACAGGATCAGACTACACAGGGTTTGTGTGTCGTCTGTTACCATAGTGACACACAGTTTCTTTGTTTTTAGTAGAAGAGAAGCATTGGAGAAATACAAAACGGCTGCAAAGGTGTAGCAAAGGTGTACATACCCTTTAAATATTGTATAGCAAAGTGGAGTAATTGCCCAATGCAACCAGTCAATTTGATGTTCACATTTTTCAACCTGCTTTAAAGAAAATGAATCTGAAGATAAATGAGAAAAAAGCCATAAACATTGGATTAAAAATAATATAAATAAAGACACTAAATTATCAATTTAGCAGACAGTCACATTGTTCAAGGCAGGAACAGTGTTGGATCATGGATCTCTGCCACCTAAAGGTCTCAATCGTCCTACTCTAGTACTTCTGGGTGGCTCATCTATGAAAGGAACCCTGAGGTACAGTTATGGACCAAAACTGCCAATTGAGTAGAACACGTTTAGCTCTACTGTTAGCCAATGTCTAGTAGAAAATGTACTTCAAATGATGGCATTATTTAGAAACCATATAGCGCTAATATTAAACGCTTTTTCTCCGTTCCATGTAAATAATGGGCTAATGGACTGGTCCCTGTGCCGGAAGCCCCTTAATTTATATACTGTGTTTGATGGCACCGCGCACTCCTGCCTGCAGTACATGGGTAAGTTCACACTTAGAAAAATACTGTGGATTTTCCGCAACGGTTTTCAGAGCGGAAAATACGCAGCACAATACAGTAGCAGCAAAGTGGATGAGAGTTGAACAAATTTCATCCCCATGCTGCATAAATGATATGTGGAAAAAATTGACATGCGGTGCGTTTTTTAATCCGCATCATAGTAATTGTATTTGCATAATCGCTGCTTTTGTGTTGCAGGTTTTCTCCATTGAATTCAATGGGGAGGTAAAACCCACAACAAATAGCAGATGTTGCTTTTTTTGTGGCGGAAAAGCAGCGATTCCACCGCAAAAAAACACAAATCAGAGAAAAAAATCTTATACTTACCTAGAATTCTGCGTTTCTTCGTCCAGATCTGCCTCCTGGGATGACGTTTCATCCCATGTGACTGCTGCAGAACACCAAAGGGTAAGTACAGTTTTTTTTTGTTTTTTTTCTACGTGCAGCTTTCCGCAGCAGACATTTTGGCCAAAAAACTGCATCACAATTTGGTGCGTTTTTCAGCCAGAATTCACTGCGGTGCCCAGGGCGGATACGCTGTGTACTTTTATGCAGCGTATCCGCCCTGTGTGAACATAGCCTTAGATTGCTGTGTTACCGAACGCAGAAGCGCTGCACCTACATTTAGGCAGTTGCTAGGGAACCCCGTGACGTCAGTTATGAAGTCCGAGAGTCCCTGTGCAGAGAGGGTTTGTAAGCATGCAGAGAAGCTGCGATCATGATCTTCTATACATGTCTGTGTATACAGATCACTGATAAGAGTGATCTAATGGGCTGTTACCATTAGATCTCTGTTGTCAGTGACATTTATATGGGGACAGCAGGGAACAAATAGATGAAGTGTTCCCTGATAACCTGTACCCCACACTAAGAAAAAAAAAGAACAAAATTAAAACAAAAAATAAATACGAAAACATTTTTAAAAAACCCTTTTCCAAAAAATATTCACACCTTTCTAAACTGACTCATTTTAGACAGTTGCTCGGGAATTTATACTTTCCTGTCAGGCAGAATGTACAGTACCTCAAACATAAAATAATTACCCTCAACCATCAATTTTTTTCTGTTGTACACCGGCTTTATCTACATTTGCGCCTTTACTTAAACGTTTCTGTACTTGGGTGGTTATCATCCATGAACAGATGCTGCGACTAAAGCAAAGGGAAGGAGAGACATCAAAAACTAAATTCGAGTTTTTGTTCTCAACACAATAGCAACGTCATGAGTAGAGATGAGCGAACTTATGAAAAGTTCGGTTCGGCTGGTTCGCCGAATTTCACGAAAAAGTTAGATTCGGACCGAACTAGTTCTGACCGAACCTGTAATTTCCGTGCGCCGAGCATGGTACTGTCCAGGGTGCTGAAAGAGTTATTGGGCTGCACTAACTCTTTCAGCAACCTTGACAGTAACAGGCTCGGCGCGCGGAAAATACAATTTTAATGTAATAAAAAAAAAAATACGTTCATACTTACATTCCTCCTGTCCGGCCTCCAGCGATGACGTTTCATCCATGTCGCCGCTGCAACCAATCACAGGCTGTAGTGGCGGTCACGCACGTCACGTGACCGCCTCTGCAGCCAATCATAGGCTGCCGCGGCCGCTGCAGCCAATCACAGGCCAAAAAAAAAAAAATGTCTCTCTTCAGGAAACATACAGAAGTTAGGTTCATGTTTAAAGGTGGGTCATGAGAAATTCATGACCTTGTGGCTAACGCAGTATTGCAACATGTATATATACACCAGGGGTCTCAAGCACGTGGCCCGGGGCTGTCATCTGCGGCCCGCGGGACACAGAGCCGCTAGTATCGCCTCTGCTCCGAGACTCTGGAATTCCCTGACATCGTTGTCCACATACGAACAGCGATGTCTGGGGCTTCCCCAGAGCCGGAGTCCCGGGCAGGGTGCTAGTACAGGCTCTGCTCCGGGACTCGGTGGAATTCCCTGACATAGCTGCCAATATATGGACAGTGTGTCAGGGTCTTCCCCAGAGTGGAGTCCCGGGCAGAGCGCTAGTATCGGCTCTGCTCCGGGACGCTGCGGAATTCCCTGACATAGCTGCCCATATATGGACAGTGTGTCAGGGTCTTCCCCAGAGCGGAGTCCCGGGCAGGGCGCTAGTATCGGCTCTGCTCCGGGACTCTCTGGAATTCCCTGACATCGCTGTTCACATATGAACAGCGATGTCTTCGGCTTCCCCAGAGCCGGAGTCCCGGGCAGAGCGCTAGTACAGGCTCTGCTCCAGGACTCTGTGGAATTTCCCTGACATCGCTGCCCATATATGGACAGTGTGTCAGGGTCTTCCCCAGAGCGGAGTCGGTGGACAGTGACTATCCCTCTCTTGACATCCAGCCCGATTGTGATTGGCTGCAGCCTGATATGAAGGTAACCTGTAATAGTACACGGAGTGCCTATAGCTACATAGTACAGAGGTACAAGGACGATGTCTGCCTCTGTATAGGCTCCATGCTCATGGCGGAGCTGTGTGCAGTAAGGCATTTTTAACAATGACTGACAAATGTTTAGCTTGTGTATAGACACATGTAATATAAAGCTGTTAACAATAAGGTGTTTTCATGGTTGCACCACGAGAAGTAATTACGGTTTTTCAATTTTCTGTTTTACTATTATTTCTGTAAGTTATTGCCTTTTCTCATTATCCTTTTATTAACTTATTCTAAGGAATTGGAGGGACATTGCAGCGGTTTCATTGTCAGGTGGTTGACCTCAATATCTCACAAGAAGGTCATCTGTTTCTGCAGCCAATCACAATCGGGCTGGATGTCAAGAGAGGGACGCCTCACCGTTGCCTTGGTGACGCGTCCCTCTCGACATCCAGTCCGACCTCCCGGGATGACACGGCAGTCCATGTGACCGCTGCAGCCTGGGATTGGCCTGTGATTGGCTGCAGCGGTCACTTGGACTGAATCGTCATCCCGGGAGGTCGGACTGGAGGAAGAAGCAGGGAGTTATCGGTAAGTAGGAACTTCTATTTTTTTTACACGTTGATGTATATTGTGATCGGAAGTCACTGTCTAGGGTGCTGAAACAGCTACTGCCGATCGTTTAACTCTTTCAGCACCCTGGACAGTGACTATCTCCGCCGGGTTCGGTCAAAACGTGTTCGGCCGAACCCGGTGAAGTTCGGATTCGCTGCGAACCGAACTTTTCCCGATGTTCGGACCGAAACCGGGTTCGGTTGTCCCGGTTCACTCATCTCTAGTCATGAGTTACATAATGTAAACATATAAGGATTCGCTATGGAAGGGAGGATTAATTTTAGGTGTAAATATTATTTTAGCTTTTGTTTTTTTTTGTTTTTTTACCAGGGACCTACATAGACCTTTATGGGACCCTTAATGGGAATTCAATAGTAGAAAAGACCGGTGTGAAAGCGTATTTGCAAAATCCTCAGCACTGCAAAACTTCTAAAACTCACTACCAGCCACAATAATTAGGCAATAACAGAGGAATTTTGGGAAATGATCCTAAACTTTACTTTGCCACGCTATTTTATTATGGCTGGTAGTGAGTTTTGAGGTAGTGAGATCTGAGGATTTTTCATATCAGCTGACAACTTTTTTTCCCCACTGGCTGCTACATAAAGACATTTTTGATACTATATCTATAAATATTTTTAGAGATGTGAAAGAGACACTATACCAATGGCCCAAAAAGAAAATACCCTGGTGTGCATGCTTCTAACAGTTCTAGGTGTTCAGTATTAAAAAACGCTGGGTAATTTAGTTTTTTTATTGATCAAAATGTCTTGACATGGGTGTCTTGACAATGTCTCTGACAATGGGTTTTAATTTGGAAATAGACTCATTTTTTCAAGGACTTCCATTTGCATTGCTCCAATCCAACAGCGTATGTATCATAGAGACAGCCCATGTAATGCTTATTCCAAGTTGGTTTTGTTCCCATATTTGAATAGGTGGTGAGTACCCACACATGGATGTGGTCTACACTGGTAATGCAATTTTTGCAAATAACGAAATAAAATAGTAATAGGATGTATGGGCACCAGGATCTCCTGACCTGGGTTACTAGGAGTGTGATGGTGATGGTGTCAGGCAGCACCCTGGCCTAGTTTTTAGCTTTGCTCTATTGTCCTCTATTTAAGCCTTTGCTTTAAAATAGCACTTATTACGAATGGTTTTGAAACGTAGTAACAGGTACAGAACCTTAAAAGTCTCTAAGCCTAATTCTAATGACATGACAATTAGGCATAAAGATGATTAGTGAGGGTCTAAATCTTAGGTAGCCCCCCCCCCCCCGATCATGTGAGTGAATTGGTCCAGATCTCTATTCTTATGATTGATGAGTCACAGCAGGTGGATCTAAACAGGTCGATCTTTTATCGCACATCCAATTGTAATGCCATAGAAATCAGAACCTGCCTACCACCCTCACCTTGAATGTAGCGAATGTAGATTTACATTTTATAAAATAAATTTAGAAAAAGAAAAAAAAAATATTATAATCTTATTCTATAGGATTATATCTCAGCAAAAATTATTGCATGTTCCTATATAATTCGGCATGCCTTTATTGCATTATAAATAATTCTATGATGGATGTTTCATATAGAATTCATACCTCCATACTATATAAAATTGCTTGTAAACATCATCATAGGCACTATCAATTTGTCTCCATTTATTTTAACTTTTTTTTTTTTATAAAGGGTTGCTTTTTTGTTGTCTGTTGCTAAGGTGACAGAATTTTAAAGGACATGTGACAAATCTCACCAAAAATGTATCTGTTCCAGTGTCTAGTATTACTTTTGTAGTATATAAGAATGATACTTAGATTACTTCTAGATGCAGCTCTATGTAGATGTGGTGATCCCTTGCGGTTTTCCATAAATGCAATTCTAAAAACATTTCACAGAATCGCTGCAAAACTGGTAGTGTCTAAGCTCTCTATCACAACACCAATGGCCTGTTTAAAAATATTTTTTAAGAGATATTCCAGGAGATGTTCAGATATTGTGTTGTAATCACCCTTCTCTTTGGAGAAAATGTAGCACCTTAGTTTTTTTTTCTACTAATCTGTCTATGGGGCAGTCACTTTGCTTTCACTGCTGCTCTGAGCTTTTAACAGCAGCTGTAGGGATTTACTTTACAGCAGGCACCTGTAGAAAAACACTTCTATAGGAGAGTATTGTGAGCATGCTCTGTGGCATGCACAGTAGTGAATGTGCAGAGAGGGGGAGGAGGGAGGAGGAGCCAATCAGTCCCCATCACCGATTGTCAATGTTGTGATCCTGTGATATCTGCCTCCAGGTGTATTATAGAGGTGTTACCTTTCATTGTAATCTTGCCCACTGATAATGAGATGACTGCTGACCCTGCTCCCAGTATACACAGGACAAATAGTATCACTGCCTGAATGAACGATTAAAATACGATTTTTATTGTAGAAAACCTTACTAAAATAAGGGCTAAATAGCCAATTGTACTGTAAAGGCGTAAGCACGGTAGACCATACAGAGGAGGAGCGGTTATAATACTGTTGTTAGCACCATTGCTGCCAAACAACGATTCCCCCTGTCTGCATTATATTATAACACCTAGTCAATCCGTGCCACTAACACGTGTCCCTACGCGTTTCCGCACCGTTATTGGTCACAGTGCTTCATCAGGGGTACACTGATGTGATTTCAACACATCTAATTCGATTGTATGGCCGGGAGACACCTATTGCGTGTCTCATTACATTCACCCGGCTCGTGCACGACACTAGTCAGATGGTCGAACACGAGCCGTGTGAAATGCCGGACATAAGAAGTACTAGCCCCTCCCTCCCCAGAGCAACACGGCGGCTGGGCAGTCAACCCGTGTCGAGCCACGTGCATGACGCGGCCCGAGCAGGGCTGGCCCCCCGGTGTTCGCTGTCACCACAGGGGGGAAGGGCAGAAGCGTCCCTAGTAACCAGGGATCACAAGGCGGCCAAGTCTCACTGACATCCAATAAGTGGCTAGGGAGAGGGGACCCAGAACAGGAACACAGCGATCGAGAGCCACCGCTATGGCATACTCGATCGCATACTATGGCAGGCTTCCTCACTGGTGAGATCAATGTGGCTAAGTGGATGAGTGATGCTCAGGAGGTGTTTTCCGAAAATGAACTGCTTTCACAGACTCAACAGCTTAGCATTAGTGCCTCCTTTAGGGTATGTTCACACGTAGTCAACAAAAACGTCTGAAAATCCAGAGCTGTTTTCAAGGGAAAACAGACCCTGCTTTTCAGACGTTTTTTTACCAACTCGCATTTTTCGCGGCGTTTTCGCGCCGTTTTCGCGGCGTTTTTTACGTCCGTTTTTGGAGCTGTTTTCATTGGAGTCTATGAGAAAACAGCTCCAAAAACGTCCAAAGAAGTGTCCTGCACTTCTTTTGACGAGGCTGTATTTTTACGCGTCGTCGTTTGACAGCTGTCAAACGACGACGCGTAAATAACAGGTCGTCTGCACAGTACGTCGGCAAACCCATTCAAATGAATGGGCAGATGTTTGCCGACGTATTGGAGCCGTATTTTCAGACGTAAAACGAGGCATAATACGCCTCGTATACGTCTGAAATTTGGCCGTGTGAACATACCCTTAGTAATCTTACCAGAATTTACAAGGATCATATTAGGTCGTGGTGGGAGATTCAGACGCTTGATACGTATCTCAGGAATAAGATAGTACCTAGGGGCCTACGTATTGCCCTCATCCCTGCTGCACGGGTCAGGTCCCCAGATCTACTCCGCAAATGGGAGAAGGAGTCCATCGATTCGTCCCTTAGATTTATGGGGATCCTATTGGAGGAGGAAAAAATATTGTTGGCACGTAGTACAGCAGAATTGAAGGAGGGCATTGAATCAGTTAGGAGATTTTCAAACAACTCGGACTATGAGAGAAAAGAGTTAGCACTCCAAAAGGGTATTGAAAAATTTACTGGACATATTAAAGAGAGAAAGCATTTCCAATATGTCCGAGATACATCTGATTTTAAAGAAGGGAAAATCTTCGATTACAGTGTCAAAAATCTGGGGGGATTCGAGATTGAGACCGAACAGTCCTCCTCAGAACAGGATCAATCAGACTGATACTGCTAGAAACCCCAGTAGGAGAGCTAGGGGTAGTCACAATTCTGGGAAGAACCCAACCCGTAATTATCAAAGGGCCAGAGGTAGAGGCAAGGGCCCCAATAGGGACGGTTTTTTATCACGAAATCACCCCATCTCGGAATATCTACTAAGAGACAGGAGAGAGATGTAGTGTGTGGGAATCATGAGGACGACCTGCAGATAATTAATCTCTCATCACGTACCCTAACGACTGAGGAGACTAGCATCCTGAAGAAAGGCCTCTCATTTGTGCCCACGAATTGATTCAACCTCTTTATGTGGGTTAAGGACTTGAATCTACTCGTGCGCAAATTAAAATGGAAGACATTTTTCAAAACCCATGATAGGCGTGAATGCCTTGAATTGGGGATCTCTGAGGAGGATATGCCACATTTCAGAATACTCAATCAATTACTAGAAGAAGGTCAGAGAAATGTGGGTGATGGTCCCTTTACGGATTTGAGGCAGCCTTCTACCAGAAATGCCCCCATTAATGACAATACCCCAATGGATGTATTTCTGGAGGTAGTGGTGGACCAGCTTAGGAAAATTGATTCCTCCAGTACTATTAAATTCAACACCTCTAGAGATGAGATGGCAGGCCTACAGGCCCTTGAGCAGGATGACAGTATTGTCATTAAACCATCAGATAAAGGTGGCAATATTGTTGTGATGGATCGTAACCAGTATAGTGACATGTGCCACCGGATTCTGAGTGACACAGCATGTTATAGAATTTTATCGAGTGATCCTATGCCGACTTTTGCAAACCAACTAAAAAGATTTGTAAACCAAGGTAGATCTCTCAATTTGGTGAGCACTAATGAACAACGCTTTATTCTGACCGATCATCCACAATATGCCACCTTTTATAGCCTGCCTAAGGTACACAAAGGCACATCGCCTCTTAAGGGTCGCCCCATTGTCTCTGGGGTTGACAACCTGACTCAGAATGCTAGTCTTTATATTGATCGGATCCTTAGTCCATTTGTATTGGCCCTCCCATCGTATGTTCGTGACACGATGGATGTACTCAGACGCCTAGAGGGCATCAAATGTGATCCAGGTGTACATCTGGCCTCACTGGATGTGGAGGCCCTGTACAGCTCTATACCCCATGCCATGGGATGTAGGGCTGTGGAGGATTTTTGGAAGGAAAGGGGAACACATTTCCAGGCTCACAACGAGTTTGTGGTTAGCCTCCTTCATTTTGTTCTCGAACAGAATTTCTTTTTGTTCGATGGCAAATTCTTCCACCAGCTTAGGGGGTAGCAATGGGGACCCCCTGTGCACCCTCCTATGCCAACTTATATCTGGGCTGGTGGGAGAAGATGATTGTATTTGGGGAGGAGATGGATCGATGGACCTCTATGATCATCCTCTGGTTAAGATTTATTGATGACATCATGATTTTGTGGTCTGGAACCAAAGAGGAGTTCAGCGAATTTGTGAGCATCCTTAATGTCAACAAAATGGGGCTCTTTTTTACGTCGGTTATTCATGAGAGCAAAATGACCTTTTTGGATATTAATATACTTAAGACTGAACAGGGATATATACAAACCAATATCTTTAGGAAGGAGACAGCAACCAACAGTCTCCTTCGATGGGAGAGTTGGCATCCCGCACCCCTGAGAAAAGGCATACCCAAGGGTCAATACCTAAGGGCACGTAGGAATTGCTCCACTATGACTGACTTCAAATTAGCTGCTACGGACCTACAGAATAGATTTCATCGTAGGGGCTATCCCCATGATGTCCTTGGATCGGCCTACCGCAATGCAATTCATTGTAATAGGAGTGAACTCCTCAATCCTAAAAAACGCACGACCGATGACAAAATGCGAATCATTGGCACATATGATTCATCTAATCGCGAAGTCATCAGAATCCTACAGACCTATTGGGGGATTCTGCAGACTGACCCAGATGTGGGGGACCTTGTGGGCGCTAGACCTTCCGTTACATACAGGAGGGGTAGGAACATCAGGGATCGTATAGTTCATAGCCACATGCTATCCATTCGCCCCACAACATGGCTCACACATAACATCAAGGGCACTTTTAGATGTGGGTCCTGTAAAGCTTGCGAATCCATTTCGTGTGGCAAAAATTTCAACAGCCATGCGACTGGTCGGACATATGACAACAGATCCTTTATCAATTGCAAAACGAAGGGCATTGTCTACTTGATCTCTTGTGTCTGTGGACTGCAATATGTCGGTAAGACAATTAGAGAATTCAGGAGACGAATAAGGGACCATATAGGCGACATTCGTCGTAATGTGGATACTTCGGTGGCCCGACACGTGTGGGAACAGCATGGTGGTGACACCCATGTCATCAAATTTCAGGGGATTGAGCATATAAGGCCATCTACCAGGGGTGGCAATTGGGACAAGAGGATTTTACAAAAAGAGGCCCAATGGATTTTCCGCATGCATACCATGAAACCGGCGGGTCTCAATGAACAAATATCATTTAATTGCTTCCTCTGAACTTATTGCTATGACCCTGACTGGGTGAATCTCTGTATGTACACCGTACTCTTCATCCCTACCTGCATTCACTACCCCTTGGTCACTTTAGCACAGTCATTTCCAATTCTGCCCTTCTCCCTGCGAGAATTATCATAGTGACCTATACCGTTAGACTATATGGTGAATGGGCCAAGCCCTCCCCTCCCCCCCTCCCCCTGGTTTCCTCCGAGACACCTACGGTGATCAGGAGTGCGGTAATCATCGGTCCCAGGACCGCTGTGTCTCCCGTCCCTCGGATGCCACACGCGGCGATCGAGTATGCCATAGCGGTGGCTCTCGATCGCTGTGTTCCTGTTCTGGGTCCCCTCTCTCTAGTCAGTGAGACTTGGCCGCCTTGTGATCCCTGGTTACTAGGGACGCTTCTGCCCTTCCCCCCTGTGGTGACAGCGAACACCGGGGGGCCGGCCCTGCTCGGGCCGCGTCATGCACGTGGCTCGACACGGGTTGGCTGCCCGGCCGCTGCGTCGCTCTGGGGAGGGAGGGGCTAGTACTTCTTATGTCCGGCATTTCACTCGGCTCGTGTTCGACCAGCTGACTAGTGTCGTGCACGAGCCGGGTGAATGTAATGAGACACGCAATAGGTGTCTCCCGGCCATACAATCGAATTAGATGTGTTGAAATCACATCAGTGTACCCCTGATGAAGCACTGTGACCAATAACGGTGCGGAAACGCGTAGGGACACGTGTTAGTGGCACGGATTGACAAGGTGTTATAATATAATGCAGACAGGGTGAATCGTTGTTTGGCAGCAATGGTGCTATCAACAGTATTATAACCGCTCCTCCTCTGTATGGTCTACCGTGCTTACGCCTTTACAGTACAATTGGCTATTTAGCCCTTATTTTAGTAAGGTTTTCTACAATAAAAATCGTATTTTAATCGTTCATTCAGGCAGTGATACTATTTAACTCATTTAGTGAACGGACACCTGGTATATATCAATGCAACAATTGTTGCTTAACGTCAAATTATACACAGGACAAGCTGAAAAGTGATCTCCCTCTCTATGTGATTTAAAACAAAATTAAACACTTTACAGATTGGATTTTGTCATAGTTGTTAAATGTACAATTAAATATAAAAAACAAATGCATTTTTTCAACCACATTCTTTATTGAGTACTTGTTTAAGAAACAGAGGTATACAGGCACACCCAATAGCTTTTTAAAGCCTTTAAATAGAAACTTAAGTTCTAAAACAAAGCTTTAGGATGTGAAAGAGAATTCTTTTTTTTACATAGTTTATCATTTTTGTACTTCTGTCATTGTAGACATATCATAGAGCTTCTCTGTTCACCACAAAATAATTGCATGAACGTCTTAGCTAAAACATCCTAGGATGTGGAGGACACACAATAGCTACAAAAGCAGAATAAACATCTACCAAATTCACTGTGATATGATATTTCCCTGACGTACATATTCTTTGTCTTTCACATTCTAAAACCATAGTTAATTTAATTCAGTTTCACTTTAAAGAAAAAGGCACAGGAATGTAAAGTAAACACTTCTCCCCTAGCAAAACCTAGTTGCATTGCAACTTCTGAGTAAAAATAAACATGAAAGCAAATGACTCTATCATTTTATGCATACAAAACCAGAGATATAAAAATGGCATAATTTACAAATTAACCCATAGGAGTTAGTACCAAAGACTAGCCGTGAAGGTTTTGATTAAAAATAACAAAAGGTTCCGAAAAAAAACAAAGCACCAATTTATTTAAAGTGTCCGATACATCAACAATTCAAGGTTCCTATAAGGTCTGGTGGTTCTCCATTCATGAAGTGGTATAGAATTGTTCTCTAAAATTAGTATACAGCACATCACAACCTATTGCATATACCAGAGGGCAACATATTATAAACAATCCATTTCTTTGATACATTCAGCATTTTTTCTTTTACATTTCAAAAACTTTGTACAAATCACCCTCTTTTAAGAAAACTTAGAACAGAAAGAATGTATTGGCTTGCTTGAAGACAATTTGTGCAAGATGTGAGCTAGTCCAGATGATCCCTCATTCAACGTAGCATACTCTTTATCACTTTCTCAGAGCAGATCCTTTGTAATTCCTTAATTAACCGTTGTTGGAAATGAATTTAGGATTGATGACTTCTTCTAAGCTTTCTTCTCAGTGGTTGACCTGTCGAAAAGGAAAGTCTATGTTTAATTCAATATTAAAACCAACATTTTCTTTTATAAGAGGGATATCATGGAACCCATCACCAATGTTAACATGGGAAAACTGGTTGTACAGAAGTGATTATTGCCATTATTCCTCTGCATGTGGTTTGCTATGATCTTCTCATGTTGAATGGAGAAAACTTCTACTTCAGACATGTCTGTGTTGACTTATGGAGAGCATAAAATTTATATTTTTATGTTAAATATCAGGGGAATGTACTGTACAGTAAGTTAAAGAAATGATGTAATGTGTCCATGTACCATCTGGCATCACCAAAAATGCATTTTGGTTAGAAGAACGTCAATAATGTATTCTACTTAATTTAATACAAAGGAAAGAAGGGGGACTCAAAAAAGAAGGGCAGAAGAGGAAATACATCCTTATCTTCACTTCTCATCAATATCGCATGGAAGCCTAGCTTGTACGCCTGCTAATGAGCTGAGGTCATCTCCATGATCATAAAATTATTCTACGGAGCTGCATATGTATATTGTCTATATTTTGGCAGTATAATGAAATCCCCAAGACCATCTTTATCTGTTAGGGAGACAGAGCTGTTTAGCAGATGAGTCTATTGAAGGACTTCACCCATTCATTCTTCTTAAAAGCTTCGTGTTGGAGTTGAGTTTGTGAGATGGTCATGTAGGACGTATGGATTGTTTTTGATACCACAAATTAACTTAGGCCTAAATTTGTTTCTTGTCACTTCAAGGACTATCACTAAAGATGGAAAGTGAAATTTGTTCAAGTGAATGTATATATGCATTAAACAGTGTGTTCCTAGCAGTTACCTCATGCCCAATATAACCTTTGACCACTAGTGGTTGAAATAATATTGACCAAGTTTATAATTGTCCTTTGATTAATAATGTGAGAAACTTATACTGTGTATGGTAAACTCATATAACCCATTATGTTATCAGAGCTAGAAGAGTGGGGTAGAATACTAAGTCAACAATTCTCTGGTCAGCTGGTACATGACTTCTACATCCAATGGTGTTGACATACATGTCTGAGCATATCACATATTCTGTAAAACGCCAATATAATTGGAGTAAACAAGAGATACCAAGTATTTCTAAATAAAAGTCTGCACAAAAAAGCAATGTAAATATAATTTAGGTGCAGATGGCCTTAAAATGGACGCATGTTAGATTTCAGATTATAGATGTAACATCTGGACACCATGCGGTTCTACCAATTTAATTCACCATAGGCTTCTATCTGTCTAGTAGAATCGTGTGGGGCCATAATACTGGTCCGAACGTTGCCATATTAGGGCCATCTGAAACTGTACTTAAATCAATGAAATTACTATTACTGTCAGTTCCTTATGAAATTTCCAGATATCTAGCAGGGCAGGATGAAGTCTCTGTGACTTTTTTACATGCCCATATGGAGAACAACTTTACCAGATTTTCAAATTTGAGCACTTAAATATCATTATATGGTATGATGGACTGCTTTCTGTTTGTTGAATTATAGTTTTGAAAATTTTGAAATTAAAAATATACAAAACTTTTTATAACCATATTATAAATCTTGATTTTTAGAAAAAAAATTCTTCTGATACTTAATAAATGTCCTATGATGGTCAAATGTGTTAATGTAGTAGATCATATCAATCTCCACTATGGATCAGAGAGGCAATTCAGCCTGGTTTTAAATAAATCATGGACTATAGGGAATATATTCATAATGTTGCTGCTATTGATTTGAAAATACTTGGTTCTCTTACTCAGTTTTATTTTTAAATGATTATTTTAAATTATTTATTATTTATTGTAAGTTATTTTAAATTTGTTAGGTAAAAATTGCTCAAAGAATATTTCAGACATTACATGAAGATGTTACAGCACATACAGACATGCGGTTATTGCATAAGCACGCCATTAGTAAAGCTACCTTACTGCCGTAATTTCAAGTGAGAGCAAGCTAGCCTAAAACCAAAAAAGCAATAGTTCAACAACTATGACCAATGGGATCAAAAATGTAACTTGAAGCTCTTGGGCCCCATTGCAAAATCTATAACAGGTCCCCCCACCTGCCATGTACCATTTATAATACTGGTGTTTTCTTATGTGGCAGAGGAGCCTTTGGGCTCCCTCAGGCACATAGCCCCGGGTTAGATAGCTACCCCTGCACCCTATAGCTACACCCCTGAATGTAATGTTTCAAGGGGGTAATATGTATAAAGTTGTTGAAAGCCAGATAATAAAGTCATAAGGTTAATTCTAATCTTCATTCCTAAGTGCATGTTTGTTGATGGATTAATCTCCCTGTAGATCATGTTTCACAGATTATAAAGTGCTTTGAATTTGTTATTCTGACAGGGGTATAATGTTACAAGTAGATTGTGTATTGCTCATGTAAAGAGAAGTAGCCGATTTAAATTACTCAAATGCATTAATTTGATAGGGATTTATCACGGCATTTATTTTTTTACTAATGAAAAATATGTATTTTTCCATTCTATTTCTCTATATCTTTTCTGATTGCATTAGTTTATTCTATATTATTTTATGTTCATGGAGGCAGCTATTAAATCTGGGGGACCTGGACATAAGAAACCTCAGTCAGAGAATAACTCATTGGCTTCTATGCGAGAGTGTCGTGGGCATGCTTTGTGATGTGCAGAGGTCACTGTGAAGGGTGAGGGAAGTGCTGAGTTATCCATATAATTTTTTTGTCAATGGTGCGAACCTGTGTTATCTGTCTCCAGCTTTATAATAGAGGTGTTAACTTTCATAGTTATTCTGCCCTATGCTTTTTTTTGTGTGTATATATATGTATATATATATATATATATATATATATATATATATATAGACAATATCAGAAAAAAAGACAGCACTCCCGGTTAAGGTGAAAAAATTAAGAGCTTTTATTAGCCGTGGTGTGATGTGTTTCGGCTCCACACACTAGAGTTTTTCTCAAACTTGGAAAAGCTCTAGTGTGTGGAGCCGTAACGTCGCACCAGGGCTAATAAAATCTCTTCTTTTTTTCACCTTAACTGGGAGTGTTGTCTTTTTCTGATATTGTATATTCAGTTGGGGACAACGGTCAAGCCCCTGGGATGTGCACCCGCCTTAATTTCCTGTGCTGCTAGACTGTGGACTTCACCAACATTTAAAAAAAAATTATGTTTATCATAAAAAGTTGATTTAAATAATAGTTAATTTTCTGATGATAGACTTCCCTTAACATACATTCATTTGTTACATCATGTAAGCATTCTGTAAAGGTTAAACAGTTGAATTGTAGCACCGAGCAGAAAGCAAAATGTTATTGTGGCTGCCAAGCTATAGGCACATGCAAAAAAAATTCGAGATTTAAACAAGAAAAGTCGAATTTTCCCCCAGAAATATAAAATAAAATATAAAATCACCAGTGATATATATCCATAAAGAGTCCTTTACTGTAAAGTTGATAAATAGTCCACGGGAGCTCTAATGGTAGCCATGATTGGTTGTCACCCAGCTTCCTACCAGATTATTATCAACTTGACAGCAGTGGAGAAATAGTAGACCTATTTTTATGCAATTTTATACTCGTGCAGAATCAATGAATACACATGAAAAAAATATTAACTCTACTTATTCAATTCAAAAATATTCTAAAGGAAACACAGGGTCCAGGAATATAAAATTGAAATTGATTGAAAACGCACTGAAGCATTTAGGAACTGGTGGCTATTAGTGATCACTTTATGATAAAGCATTTGAAGTTGCACTATACAGATACTTGCCCAGAGGAGATAGATTCCACAATGGCTTGATGTTTCCTTATATCATTATTCATTAGAACTCCTCTACTATTCCATATTAGAACTCTACAATAAGCAACTGTACCATTGCAATAATACTATCTATCTATCTATCTATCTATCTATCTATCTATCTATCTATCTATCTATCTATCTATCATCTATCTATCACCTATATTCCAAGAAACAGGCAGCACTCCAGAGATGGAGCAAAAATAGAAAAATGTGCTTTATTCCATCAGTCAAACCAGTAACATTTCAGCTCTACCATAGAGCCTTTCTTGAGCTTGAGAAATGAAAGGGATTGCATTCTGACTTAGCCTTTTTAATTTTACAAATTCCATTAGGACATTGTCCTCCAGTAGCTTAAACTTTCTGCATTGGAATAGATATGTAATATAATAATGGGATTGACTAATGTTTGCATATTCTTGATCTTAGGTGGGTAACTACTGTAGGTGACAGAAGACAGCTCTCCGTGACCTCCCTGACTACTTTTTCCACATTACAGTAGTAGGAGCAGCTCTGTAGCACAAGTGTAACTGAAATACTGTGTAGACTAAGAGAACAGGAACATTTATTATTAAATAACTAATGCTAAAGATTGATCAGAACTTGACCCTACTGTAGGACACTTTTGCTCCTTGAAGATGTTTTGAATAAAAATATAAAAAAGACAATGCCTTAATGATTAATAAAGTGTTAAATAAATATGTATTATACCTTGTACCCTTCTGGTTCCAGACTGTATTCTTCTGACCTGGGGCTCTAAACACAGAAAGCAAACAATCAATAGAGAATTCATGTAATTAGATTGTTAGAAAAAGATGTTTCAAAAATATTTGTAATCTGAACTGATTTTGCTGGTTGTCTTTTAGAGGAAATCTAAGAACCTGGAATGTAAGTAAATGAAGAATAGAAGAGCTACAACGCTATTTGCCTTTCATAAGTCATTACAATTTACCAACATTTACCAACATTTATGTCATTCCATGAGGTGACAACAAGCAGAACAAATGCGAGAGCTAGAATAATCTTACATTATCAACCTTACACATCTGGAGGTCAAATTTGGTCCTTTTTAAAGACTCTTCGAGATGTTTCATTCTATAAACATTATAAATACATTCCAAAATATTCACAATGATTGAAATGTTTTGTTTAATGTCAAAATATAAAGCTTGTAACAATCACATCATTCTATATAATTTAACTGCTAATATGTATTCAAACTGTTATTTGTGTAACACCTTAGAAGGTCGTTTCACGTTTTGTGCTAATATTTCAATGGTTGCTTCATTTTACACATTTTCCATCTTTCTTTGAGAGTCCAGAAAGACGCACAGTATAACTTCTATACTAAAACACTTTTCTGCACTTTTTGCTTTTAAGAGAATAGGTTCATATTGTATAGACTAAACTATATACTTTATGAATGTTTATTTCAATTGATTTCTTTAAAATGTTATTTGTATATAAAGTCTATGTTATACATTTAAGCTGTGATTCTTTTTATGCAAGTCAATTTCCACCTTTTAACACCATGTCATTTCAGGTCCGACTGTGCTGAATCTTTTTATAATATATCTTTTAAGTGGTTGTACTTCGATACCTTAAGCTGTTAAGCCCCCCCCCCCCCCTCCTAGAAGTGGCTGACGGCAGAAATAATTTTATCATTTAACTCTACGGCTAGGCAGGGGATTCGGAGCATTGTATTGCAAAAGATAGAATTCTGACCCCTTTAAATATATACTATGAAATTAATCAGAACAGAAGTTTGGATATATTTAGATTAAAGAAAAAAAAATGGTTTGAAGGATCAATATTCACTTTAAGGCTTGTAAATACATTGTATTTATTAATAATTTATAAATTTAGTCATTAATTCAAGTTTTGAATGTTGACCATTCAGATCTTTTGTCTTATGACCTAAAGTTCTTACAAACAAACAAACATACAGTCAGGTTGGAATCATACGTGCAGTTTTTAATGTAGTTATTGATGCATTTTTTTTTACAAAAAGTTTGAGTAATTTTTTTAAGATTTTCCTTCCCTCCTGGCTTTGGCTAAAAAAGAAATGGCTTTAAAAACTGCACGAAAACTGTGTTTGTGAATGAGAATAACCAGGCCACTTCTATTGGCTGGAAACGTTTCTGAGACATAGCCTTCTAGACTTTGAGGTATATTTGATTTCAATTATAATTCAAGTTGTGAAGACTTTGGTGCTTCTATCCTCATTTTAGGGCTATAATATGCAGGTATGCAGACTAATCATATAAAGATTTATGAATCTGTATATATTTCAATTTACACAAAAGTTTAAAATTATACTCCCAGAATATGGATTCAACTTGATTTTATCAATGACCAAGGCAATTTCACAATTCAAAGAATTATATGACATTTTTAAGAATTCATTAGTAGATTTTTGTTTTTTCACTTATGTGTTAAAAAAAATGTTAATACATTTATAGGATTGAGTTAAATTTCTTACCATAACACCAAAATACATGCTGAAAGTGGTTAAGGGGAGAAATGAATATTTGTTTCTCTTTGTTTACTGCTATCTTTTTTCTTTTTTCTGTATTTTTTTTATTTGTCTGTCCAAATATGTTCAAATAAGGAATAACAATCTTTCAAGAAATCAAACAAATCTTCATTGTCCCCTTTGTTAGTTATATTTTTAAAGACTAAATTAAAATGAAACTTGAATTTGGATATTGACCTGATTGTTTTTTTGTTTTTTTTTTAGAAATGTGCCGATAAATTGTAGAATGAAATCAATTTAGTCTTTAAAAAGACGTGAATGCACTAGATGGCTTATCATCACTAACAAATCCATGTTAAGTGATATTAGTTGCCCATTTGCACTCACTAACCTCCCTGGAGAAGCTTTTTCAGCTCGTCATCGTCCAGTATTTGTGAATCACCTTCAATGAACTTGGAAACTCTGGTGACTTCTGATAGGATACATGTTTATGGCATAAATTGTCAGGAATGTATTTATCAACCAGGGGCTTCAGGAAGCCAAAAAAGACAAGTATTTGCATTGGGGCCATAGAAAATGTGTTTATGTATGGGTGGTGAATACGGAATTGCAAAAGAATCTCCAATATTATGAAAACACATATAGGCTGCCCATATAGACTTCTTACCATGATGCTAGAACATTGATAAGGACACTATGCATTAATTCATTACCTATTATCCCATCATCTGATGGTAAAAAGTCAATACGTGATAATTGTATTTCTCCATGAATATTGACAGTCAGTAAATGTGTTATTCACATCCTTCTACTGAATCAAAAATTAAATAAATCAATTATAAAAAGATCAATACTTGTATGTGGAAGCCTAAAATGATTAATTGACAATACATACATTTGTATAAATAGAAAGTAATATAAAATCTGAATCTCTGTAAAAGGGTGTTGTATTTATCAGAATTCAGAAACTAATGCTCAGTTTCTATTTCGCTCATCCTTTACTCCTCCTTGAAAACTCCCCCTTGGATAACATTTTACAATATGCCACAGTTTAACTTTATAAAAAGTTAAGAAACTGTATATCATTTGCTTTACATATCTTAAGTTGCTTTTTAAAATATATTTTGAATTCTGCTGGGCTCCTGGTACCAGAGAGCAGTGCATTATGGGAGCACAAATGTTACACAGTTATGACTATGCTTTTACAGTAGGTCACATGTCTGAGATGGCAATAATCTGCTGTCTGTTCAAACAAAACCAAATGGTTTTGAAAGCAGTTTTTAATATAAATATGAAATAACTTCAAATTCATTGCAAAACAGTAAAAAAAAAAGCATTTACAAAGTTACTCAACTTTTTATTACATTTCACCAGTGAAAATTTAGCAAAAGTGTGGAATTTCTTTCAAATATACATCTCTTTATTTTTACTGTTTTTACTGCTTTTGTTTTCTAGCATTTCACAGTACTACACGGTATTAACTATTCAATTGTTTTCTCTGTTGTAGTAGTACATAGTATATATACATTAATATTGTATTTTCAAATTATTGTTTAATGTTTTCCCAAAATCATAAATTATTAGATATCCTCAGGATAGGTGATTCTTTCCTGATCTCTGGGAACCCCACCACTGGGACCACCACCGATCGTAAGAACGGTGGTCCAGAACCCTCAGATCCTCCTTACTGCACCCATTGCAGTGAAGAGGAGCTTGAACAGAGTGGCAGGTAAGCATGCACCCGCCGCTCCATTCACTGACTATGAGAATGTCAGAAACAGCCAAGCGCTGTACTTGGCTGTTTTCCGTCATTCCCATAGACACTAAATGGAATGGTAGCATGTGTTGGGACCCCCAGTGATCAGAAAATCACCTATCGTGTGGATAGGTGATAGTTTATGATTTTGGGAAACCCCTTTAACTTTGGCTAATTTGATTCTAGCTATTATGTTAATATACTTCCCACTCAGGCCTGTGGCCATATTAAACTCTATCTATGGTTCTGACTTCAATCAAATGTGCCTTTAATTTTCCTCTTTACGGATGCAGGGCCTCATATGGCAAAACTATCTCAAAGAAAACATGTCCTGCAGACATTAGTGTTGTGTTTTTTTGGAAAACGATTGTTTACAATGGCCACTTTTTGATACATGAGTGCCAATGTAATTCTTCCTTTTTAACATTACTCATAATCTGCTTTGCCACTAAGAAGCTACTGAGTAAATAAACAAATAATTTTACTCAACCCCACCTTCTTCTAGCCTCCTTTTGAGTTCAGCATCATCCAACTCAGATCCAAGATCAGTAGAAAAACGAGTGTATTTAATTTCAGGGCCTGCAAAACAAAAAAATAAATAAATAAATTAAAAAACTAAAATAAAAATATAAAACCTTTTTGGTGCATTCCATTACGGAATTTTCTCCAGAAACCTGGAAATAAAAGATTAATTACATTTCAGGAGTTTTTGTCTACATAAATGTGAAAGGAAAGCAAGGCGGAATGAAGCATATGGCCCACCATTGTCTTGGTGATATACACTTCTTCAACCTGTGAATTCAAAGCTTTTTTTTTATTAGACCCCCATATGCCATTGGTGTTAAAAAAAATTATAGACATAAAGGAAAGGAAAGGAAGAGAATTTTTGAGATCTCATCATTTCACTTTACCTCCTTGGATCACTTTGGTCACTTGAATTTCACCTTCCTTTACCAGCCTAAAATCTGGCTCACCTTCAATCACTCTAGTGATCTTAGTAATTCTAGGCCCTAACAAATTTGATTATAAGAAAAACAAAAATAAAATTGTATATGAAATTCTGTGTGCTTGGATGATAAAAATATATTTGTAAATTTACAAAGGAGCTGTTCAATCTACTTTTGGCAGATGTCCATTTTGAGAACGCAGAGGACTTCTAGGATTACCATGCCTTAATTTTAATACAAAAATCACAATTTTCTTTTGTGCAGATCAATTATTTTGAAATTTAAAAAAAATTATTATATGGATCTCTCAGTAAAAATAAAGAAAGGCAAAAGTCATTTCTTTTGAACTTTACCTCCTTGGATCACTCTAGTCAGTTGTATATCACTTTCCTTTACCAGCTTAAATTCTGTCTCACCTTCAATCACTCTAGTGATCTTAGTAATCATGGGCTCTAACAAATTCAATTAAAAATGGAAGTACAAAATGAATATTATTTTTATGGATATCAGCTAATAGGAAAATAATAGGTAACGTATCTGTATAAAAATTTGTACACAATTTTATAACAAACGTTTACAATAATTTATGTTGCTCTTTTAGATGTTTGGTGCTCATAAAGGCACGCCAATTTTTATTTTTTTTCAACACCAAAATTAACATTTGTCTTCTAAACATATTTGTTGGATTATACTTTACCTTCTGTACTTACGGTAAATAAGCTGCATAAATGTATTATATTAAATTATAAATGCTAATTTTAATATACATATGATAGATTTGATAGGTTCATATATATAGATATAGAGACACAGGGCCACTTTGGCAAGAATTACAGTGGGCCTCTTATTTCGCATTTGCCTTGATGAATATTTAGTATATTTACCCAGATCACTATGGGCCCACAAAACACAGTGAGGCTTGGCATCTGCCCAGTTTTGCTTAAAGGGTAAATAAACTTTAAAAAACTTTTGAAATTTTATAGTGAAATATCATAAGTTTTGATCGGCTGGGGGTCCGAACACTGAGACCCTCACCAATCGCTAAAGCATTGTGGCAGAAGCGCTCAGGTGAGCGCTGTGTCACTTAGTTTCAGATCAGCTTTCATTGAAAAGATGAGTGAGCGGTGTACGAACTTATAGAATTTTTATTGAGCCCATACACCCCTTTGAGGAAAGCCAATCAGAAATGAAGAGGCACAGCACTCATCCGATTGCTTCTGTCGCTTTGTTATAGCAGTGCTTCGACCCCCACCGATCAAGATTTCTGACATGTCACTATGATATGTCAAACGTTTTTTGAAAGTTGAAACTGGTTTCTAAATATATGTTACTACTCTACGATTACTCTAATGATGAACATGATGTTGGATTGTCTGTAAATAATGATCTGTATATATGAGAATACTAAAATAATCAAGGTTGTTGTATAGGTAATCTGGAGCACTGTTTACTTTGATCTCAATATATTATGTCAATTCAATATTGTTTCCCTTGTGGCCTCACATATTATACTTGGTCTCCTGCATGTCCTGTTGATTTTTCGCCATTGGAGACCATAAGCTTTAAGTTAAGCCACTGACAAAGACAGATGAATTATACATTGTAATTACCACATAAGCTTTACTCAAGTAGAATTTGCCAAAGTGAAATGCTATCTAAAGTTCATGCAACAGGAGACTCTGTGAGAGGAAACCACACAGAAACTGTAAGGTAAAGCAGCCCAGTCTTTGTTATTCCAGAAATGTATATATACTCTAAATTATATTACCAGTAATTGATATAACAGTGATTGTGTTGGGCACCTTCAACATTAAGCTGTGAAATAGATGAGAAGCAGATGTTTTTTTTACATATAACAAAGGCTGAAATTATTTTTCAAGTCAAGTAAAGTTAGAAAAATATACTGATTATACATAAATATAAAATGAATTACTACCTTGAATGACTTTGGTTAGCCTTGTCTCTCCTTCCTTAATCAGGCTGAATTCTGGACTGCCTTCTATGACTCTGGTGATTTTGGTGATAGTGGGTTCTGTAATAATTGTTATACAATAATAAGTATTCACTTAATTCTATAGACATTAGAAAGATATTTATCTCACAACTGTCTCCCTTATATAATTGAATACTGAAGTATAAAGACCATCCCCATTTCAGTTTTCTGAGATGTTACCCAAAGATTGTTTTCTAATTGGAACAGTTTCCCTATATTTTTGGTTGATTCCATTTTCTAACTCAATGCTTTATCTGAATTTTTGAGCTACCACGAGCCCTTACTGTCATACTATTTTCACAGATCCAAACAAATGTAACGGCTTTGGTAGGCCAGATAATAGCCAGCGGTTGTCATCAGCACATCCGTAACCATCCACATTGAGGGATCTCCATTCTAATAATCTCTGGACTACCTCCACCGGACATGATCACACCTACCAGCGGTCTGTGGCAGACATGACATGGTGATAGGGGTCGTGACTGAGTATCAACATGCAAATGACCCAGATAACACTGTGACTATTAAAGTGTTTTCTTCTTTATTTCTCTGCTCACCTGTCAAATATATTGAGTAGCCTGTACATTATAACAGCTCATTAATCCAGCTTTTCTGTCAGGTTGCACCAGTTATCTTGGTGGCAATCTGTTTTTTATTTTTTGATTGTGTGGTTTCCAGTTGAACCTACCATTTTACCCGGGTAAACGCGTTGGAACTCTAATTACTATCTGTAGTTATTTCGTTTTTTATGTGCAGTTCCTCCTTCTATTAGAGAAACATAAGGCCAATAAGATCTGTAATGTAGCACATGTGTATATTATTACTTTAGACAATACATCTTTTCCATCCTTGAGTAATATAGGCCAACTTGTTGTCTATCTGAATACTGAACTGCTCCATTTTTTTTTTTTCGTATTCGCCTCTGACCTATTGGTATCACACCAAATCTCAGTGTGTTTACACCACACCCATTCTCTAAACTGTTAATTGGTTAGGCCATTAACGGGGCATCTAGTGTACAGGTCGGAGGTCGGGGCCATCCCTTGAGTAGGGGTGTTGCTCCAATGAGGCGGGTGAAGTAGTAGGGTTTAACAGGGTCAGTTTGTTTTCCTGTAGAATTTTTTGACCCACCCTCTTTTTTTTTTTAATGATAACCTTTTTAACTAATACGAAGTAAAAGTAACATTTTATTGTGCAGTTCTTTTGATCAGTCATTTTTACTACACAACTTACTGTCATACTAGTTTCATTCTTGATTTTTTTCAATTCAATTTAGAATAAAATCGAATTAATCTTTTGGGGAAATAAGCAAGTACTCAAATGAAACCAAATGAAGAGTTCAACAGCTGAATCTCATTCTACTACAAAAGATTAATAAAATAAAAAACTATACTCCCCATTTACTTTATAACATTCTGTTTCCAAGGGTAAACAATAAAAATAAGCCTTTGATATTCTTCTATATATTCCAGGAGGCATTCATTTTATCTCCTTAAAGACCCCCAATTCCCTGTCAGGTTTCTAAAAGGTTGATTGTTTTATAAGCTTTTTGAGGCTGAAAATAGACAAGTTTTCGTTCTCTTTATGTTTTTTCATTCATTTTTAGGTTTAATGTCCCTTTAACTATTATATTGCCAACTGGACCTGCCTGTATATAGTTTGCTTTACTTTTACATGACTTTGCTATCAACTTAAATTCACTCACCTCCTTGGATAATTTTAGTCACTCTGGTTTCGCTTCCTGGAATTATTCTGACCTCTGGTTGTCCTTCAATAACTTTAGTCACTCTAGTAATGGATGTCTCTAGAATTATAAAAGAAAATATTGATTTATTTGCACTCTTCGTACAGGATAGGTGATAGGTACATTGAAGCCGCTAAATAATAAGAATTACTAGTTTACAAACTACATTTACTTAGTAGTTTATCTATTGTAAGAACACACTGGGTGTGTAAAGAGAGCAAGTGCATACGTGTTTCCAAGTTAACCAATAATCTCAATTTTGGGATTGGTTGTATAATTTAAAGGGATTTTCCAATTTAATTAAACACATACATGTACTTAGCTATTCACACATTCATAGCTTGGATTTTGCAGAGATTTTCCATATCCCATTTGCTGCTAAGCAATTATTTAAAAAAAAAATTGGATTTCTAGTACATGTTTTAATAGAACCTAGTACCACACTTGCCATTTCACAGAAACCTATTTCAAGTGGGTCCCTACTAGAAGGGGCAGGAACACACGGCGATGAATGCTACCGCAACACAGCACACACAGGGGGTGTAATCAATCAGTCTAACAATTACACAGGGGGTGTAATCAATGGGGCTACATCCCCATGCAGGAAATATATCACTGTACCAGATATCACTGCACAGCACTGCAACCATGTGTAAAGTTCAAAAACTCACCCCCCCCTCCACCCCATGTGGCTTTAGTCAACAGACTGGGCGTAAGTAGTTATACTGAGCAAGTAGTTATATAGTCTCTGGCTAATTAAAAACACCTGGGCCAAATGGGGGAAGTGCTTGGACCAAGGAAGCAAATGCAGAAAAACGGTCAGTTTGCAGTTGTTACTGCCCAATTCCTACCACATTTAGTGTTTAGGTTTGGCAGGAAAGTTTAAAATGGTCCCGACAAATGTATAGACAAATGTATGCAGCCATATGCCTCTACAGTTGCATATATCGGCAATAGACGGTCATTAAACAAAGCACACTGTATATATTTTTTTCATAGAGATAGCTGCCAATCACTGAGTAGGACCACCCACTGGACTCTTAAGTCCACAATATGCAAGGATTTAAATGAATAAAATACAAGTTATACTAAATATTTCCCTACAAAACTATATATATATAAATCTGCTAAGCTCCTACTGCTCTATAACAATCTGCCATTAGATAGGACGGCAAGTTTAATGTGACGGGTTCCCTTTAAGGAGGCAATAGCCAACAAGCCAAATCTGCCCGATTACATTATATAAAAAGTTAATTTGCTAGAATATTGAGAATACAATTCAACAAGTTTGACTAGTTGTACACATATACGTACTTAAATATTTCCTTAATGTGAAGAGGTTTGCATAGGATTAATTAAAAATATTCTACTCGATGCATAGAAATAATGAAGTATTAATTAAAAATTGAAAATTCTTAGCGTACATCCATTGTACAATTACATATTCACACATATAATAAACTTGCAACTTTCAAAGGAAAACATGCAAAAAACAGAAATACAAAAATCAGTGCCATTTCATACTTGACGGTGATAATGCTATTGTGAGCAAAGCACATAAAAAGTAAAAGCATGCGAAAGCAGAAGCCAAGCAAAGATGCAGTGGAAGGTGCAGTGAACATATCAACCAATAACACACTTATACAACTGTCCATAAAGTGTATATGTAAAGCATTGTGGGGTTACTGTTCATCTCACTCTAGAACATGCATATAGTGCAGGTAGTGATAGTAGATTGTTGGTTTCAGATCACAACAGGAACAAGGAATAAATAGTTATGTCTAGGACAACATCCAGTGCTTTGAGGTGTGGACACTTGGCTAACAAGCAGTGAGTCTCAAACCGTGACACATCGAGCTTTAAAATACCTGAATCTGTATCCAATGTATCGTCGTGCTCCTGAATCACACCTGATTTTTTTTGGTAAAGTAATAGATATAAATCTTGTTGTTACAACTGCTCGATATGCCGTTTAAAAGGGAGTCCACATTAGTTGGGTGTAGGTACTTACAGGGCAAACAGAAAAGTTTGGTGGCCTGTATACTCTTTATGGCATCTAGCTGAAAAAAAAACATTTGGAAAAAGGGCCCTGTCTTCAGCTGCTCTAAGCCAAACAGCACTTCTGAGATCACTCCCAGTGGTGCTGATTGGCTGAGACCAACTGACTGATAAACGACAGTTCACAATGCTCCTCCCAAATGTCTGTTTCAGCTGGATGCCATAAAGGGTATACAGGCCCCCTCAAACTCCAGTTCTGTTTAGTGGGAGCCCTTAGCATTTAACAGTGTAACCCTTTATGAAACTTATAGATACTTTTCTTTAATTTGTCTCTGTCCCCAGACAGGCACTTTAAGCACTGTCCTCTGACGAATCTAATCAATTGCAGACTATTTTTTAGTAGTTCACCAACAGCTAGTTACAATATGCATATCTACTCTGAGAACATTAGTACTGGAGGTCAATCATTTGGTTCTCCAGTGGCAAAAAAATGTAGGAGAAGCTTGAAAGCACGATACTATTAGATCCCTGTTCTTTAACATTATGGATTTCTTTTTCAAAGAAGTATGATCACTTGTTTTTTAGCAACGCTAACATTGCCCAAAGTCTTGGGCAAATCTTGACTAAGACGGAAACATGAGTCAAATCTTAAGGGTTTTTTTCTGGGACTATAACATGGATCATTGTTTGATCAACCTCCAGGATTCCCATTGATCAGCACAATGAAGAAGCCGCAGTCCAGTATTATTTACACAGGCACAGCGGCTCGTCAGTACAGACTGCTTTGCCTGAAACTGCAACTTATGGGCCATCAATTTTATGGTCCCAGAAAACCGCTTTATGTTTAATTCTCAGTACTCTTAACAGGTTCAGATCCCATCCCAGTGCCCTACAGTTCTCACAGCATCAGGTCAGGATGGGGGCTATGAAGGGAAAAAGACAAAATGATCGATTGCTGTTTTTAGAAATTCGTCTCAGAGCTCAGATCCCCACCGATTAGTTAGTTATAGCATGCTCTTGCTGGGAAACCCCCTTTAAAGCAATGCTTACATCTCTCCCCTTTGGCTGTTATGTAAAGATAATAATATGACTTAACATGTACAAGACTTCGTAGGGGAAACTACAATAAATATCTTCACACTAAGAATCAGTATGACCAAGAACCTATCATGTGGCTTCCTTCAAGCATAGTTCTTGAATGTTGAATCTAATAATGGACAATTCCAAACGCCCATATTATGCTCGCATCCAGTTAACCTAAGAGGGATTGTCTCATGAAGACAACTCGTTTCCATACGTCCTATTAGGTCATATTGATTGATTTCATAGTCAGGTCAGAGGGCCACTAACAAAGAATGATGAATTCAGCCTGATATATATTACATGGTCACCTATTCATTTGAATTGGCTTGTATGTAAAACAACATTTCCCTTGCAGTGGCCAAAAAACACAACAAGTGATATTTGGTAGACGCTAATATATAAATGTATATATAAAAAAATATGCTCTACATCAAAGTGCTGCATACCTGGAATAACTTTGCGAATTGTCTTTGTTTCACCACCAATTACTTTTGTGATTGTTGTCAATGGCTCTGTAACAAGCATTAAAAAAAAAAAGTTAACGAAACATAAGTTTAATTTAATAACATACAGTTTTTAGTATAAACTAAAAACATCATAAAAATACATTGTTAAAATGCAGTTAATATTTCCTCTACGGTGGCGCTTTAGGGGCTACCAGGATCCCATTTATTTTTCTTAATAAATGCTTCCTAAATTACGTCTTCTTTAAGACTCTTTCCAAATTTGCCTAGTGATGAGAAAGCTTGTCAATTGTACTGCAAGTTTATCATGCGTCACAGTTTCTGACCTTTAGGTTCAGTTTATGCCAAAACATGGTGTGAATACATAATAAATGTGGGCCAATCAGTTTTTATTATTTGGAAAGATAAGGAAACAAGATTGATCACCTTAAAGTGCAACTAAACGTTTGACAAACTTCTGACATGTCATAGTGACATGTCAGAAGTTTAGATTGGTGGGGGTCCGAGCACTGAGACCCCCACCAATCGCTCAAATGAAGCTGCTGAAGCGCTCGTGTGAGAGCTCAGCCGCTTCGTGTCTGTTCGGCTTTTAACGGAAATCAATGTATCGGAGTACGGGCTCAATAGAAAGTCTATGAGCCCGTACTCCGATACATCGGCTTGCCAGAAAAAACCGAACAGAAACAAAACGGCTGAGAACTCACATGAGCGCTTCTGCAGCTTCGTTTGAGCGATTGGTGGGGGTCTCAGTGCTCGGACCCCCACCAATCAAAACTTCTGACATGTCACAATGACATGTCAGAAGTTTGTCAAACATTTAGTTACACTTTAAGTTTGTCAATTCAACATATAGCAGCTGACTGATATTTTGTATCTAAATGTACTTTGAGTCCGCACAGCTCCCTCTATAACATGATCTTAAATGTTTACAAAATAATTTGTAACCTCCTATAATTCATAAGTTATGTTACCTGTTACAATATACACAGTTTCATTTAAGGGTCAGTTCACACAGAGTTTTTTTGGCGCTGCTTTTGACGCGGAAATCGCCACTATTGATTTCAATGGGAGGGAAAGGCGTTTTTTTCCCTGGGTGGTTTTTGGCCGCGCGCGGAAAAGAGAGCGGCATGTCTTTTCTTGCCACGGTTTCTGCCTCTGACCTCCCATTGAAATCAATGGGAGGCAGAAAATACCTGCAGTGCTCGTTTCTGAGCGTTTTTCGCTGCATTTATTTACAGGATCCTTGCATTAGCTTCAATGGTCGTGGGTGAAAAAATGCAACGGTAAACGTGGAAAAATACATTCAGGCAGTTCAAAATCTGCTTTAAAATTCCTGGAGGAATTCTGAGGCAGATTTTTTCTGCCTGCAAAAACTCTGAGGGAACAGGGCCTAAGTTATTTCTGTAGCTACAATACATATGTACTGTAACAGTATACTGCTTTAAGTAACGTGTTTAAAAACTTAAAGGAATGTATATTTTGACAAAACCCTTTTCAGCTGCTGGGATATCCAGTTTAAACAGAACTAAGTCTTATGTCCTAAAAAAAAGAAAAAGAAACATAGCCTGGAGGCTTTGCAAAGCATCAGTGGCGATGTTTATTTGACAAGGCATGTATTCAACTATACAGCAGAAAACCCGTAAGCTATGCCATAGGTGAGCAGCTCAGGTCTTAAGATTATTAATATGAGCTGTACAGATGTTAATTCTGCCGTCTGTTACAACACGACAAGCTATAACTTATTGGACTTGAACTGTATTTTTGGGATTCCCTGTTACTAAGGCAAGGCAAACATACGTTTCTACAAATGTAGCCTCAATGGCGCTCCGTGCTGCACTGCAACACTCTCTAACTATTGATGTTTGTGTAGCTGGGAATAAATGATTTGATGTTACTCACCCTTGATTACATGAGTTGTAACTTTTGTGACTAAGAAAAATAATAAAGGAAAATATAAAGTTAGATTCTAATCTATATTTGTAATAGTAAACCATTATACTAACTCCAATGTTGGCATGCACATAGAAGAAAATATTAAAGGAACACTTTAGGAAAAACAGATACACCATGTTGTGCCTAATGTAGCATAGGAGGGGGTGGTGCTTGACTCAGAGAGTCAAAGAACACCAAAGATAGAAGGCATGCACTTCCCCCTTAGACCCTGCCCTAGGTTCATTATGTAATCCATGTTATATTGGGAAAAAATTATAAATGGGCAACAAATATAAAGCAAGACCTGCAAATATTTGTCAGAAATTTGATTTAAGAAATACAAATTAACTAAAAACACCAATACCCTGTGAAAGTCATAGATAGAAGACCTCACTTTCCATACAACAAGTTGTTGAAGCTTACCTTTCTGCCTGGCAAACTCAAGATATAATTTTCACATTTCAATTGTGTCAACACAGCTGAAACACGCTATACATAAAATATTGTCTTTTCTTGGGTTACCAGATATGTAGTGCAGTTGCTTATCTAAAGTTTAATTCTAGGTTCAAGGACCAAAACCAAACAACTTTTACAAAGAATCACATCCTTCTATTATCACTTTACAAAATGGTCGTATTTTTTAGATTGCCAAGAAACTAACAATTTCATCCAAATGTGTCCACCACTGTCTGGTATTTTTTTTTTTTTCTGTTCTTGTAAAACTAGCTTGGCTAGTTCCCTCAAGACACACAACTGGACAGCAGGGTCAAGTATATCTGCAGCCTGAGAGAATTAGACATTATATAGGACCATGAGCTGGCGGCAGCGGCATACATGGAAAAGGGGCCTCCATATCAAAGGTCAAAAAGGGCTCCCCAGGACAGAAGGGCCTGGTGAATGTTTCCATCTCCATCTAGTTTCCATGTCCCTTCCATTTTAAGCTGGCCGACATCAGTCAGTAGTGGGGCTTAGCATTGCAGAAAGAGCAGTGGAGGACAGTACCTTCCGCACCAGACTCAAGTTTATTAGAAGAATCAAGGGAGGAAATTGCTGATGTCCTGGGATATATAGAGAGGAATGATCCATATATTTTTCACAGTTTTGATAGTAATATAAGAAGACATAAGATTCAAGGAGAGGAGAATATTAAAGAAGGAATTGCAGGGATTCTCTTACATTATTTGTTTGTGTATTTTCTACATTTACTGTTTGTTTTGATTGTAAGAGAACTTTTTTCCAGGAATGTTCAGACTTCATGTAGTTTGTTATGTAAGAGTGTTTACTCTCAATTTTGTTCCTACAATATCTGAGTCTGATCGTTGGGGGTCATCAATGTTTTAAAAAATTTGGTAATTTTACTATTCTGCTCAAAAACAAACTCTGTCCAAGATTTCTACATGCATATTTTTTTTCTTAGGACTATTTGAGATCTTGGTCAAGATTTACATTTTTGACAAACACTGTTGTTAAATAGTTATAGAGTTAGTGGTTTAAAAAAGGGCGCACGCTAGTCTAGTTCTAACTTTAATGCCCAAAAATACTGCAAAATTAGTTATGTTATATAATGTTGTTAATCATTTGCACAAGTATTTTTTTTAGCAAAATATTGAAATTTAAATTATTGGAGAAACTTGCAATTAACAGAAACTACGTCCAGTTTTTATCATCCAGTGGTTTCACTCATTGCTGAACATCAGCTTGTTAAAATTATGTTTTTATTTGAACTTTATACAAAAAATGCTGCAGTCAGGCATTTTCTTTTCCGAGAGAGTCATAAATATGCAGCAAACCACATTAGACTGGAAATATATCAGAAGAAAATATGATCTTTTGTGGTATAATTTACAAAGCAGAAAGTGAGGCTGTACGCCAAAACATGTGCCAAAACAAAATGAATATGGACAGTTCTTAAAGAGAGATGAGCAAATACTGCTTTTAATAAATTTCCGTTTTTGCTAAAAAAAAAAAAAGATCTATAGATTAAGTAATTTTTGCTTATGTAATGATAATTTTACTTACAGTATTTGGTGAGAGGGATTTCCTTAAATGTGCTTCCTCGGTAAAACTACAACAAACATTACATGGTAAAATAAATATACAGTAGATTTACTTAAAATGCTATGTGCTTGCAATATTTATAACATATAACTTATAGATGTGTCGTGAAGTGTTGTGGTATGTTGGCCAGAGGGTAAGCAGAGGGGATTTTTATAGTCTAGTACTGACTAGTACTAGGAATACAGTAAACCAGGGCTAACAACATGCAGTATATTTGTTAGGGTCCCAGTTAAAAAAAAAAAAAAAAAACGGCCCACTCCCACCTGCCCAGTATCCATCTCACAGAATCTGCACAAGTTTGTTTGGTAAATACACATGTCCGGTTCAGCAGGAGATTATGTGCAAAAGTCGGGCTGGTATATTTAATGAAACGGTTTCCCCCTCCCTTAGTGGCCCACCAAATATATGGTACGAGCCCCACAGATTACAAGATACATGAGCCACTGTATGTGGGAAGGAGGACATTTTTTAAGGTACGTTAAGACGAACATGCAGATTTTCCCTGCCCTGCCCTGTTGTCTGTATGGGACCAAGATATTTTATAGGACAGCCCCGAAGTTAACTATTGAAACAGCTAAAGAAGCCACTTATATTATTTATTTTTATTTAATAATTTATATTAAAGTTCTCCTATATCTGCAAAGAATATATTGAATTATCAGTCAAAAAAATTCCCTAACGTGTACAATAAAATGGGAATATATTGATATCTTACTTCTATGCTTCTTAGATTTGATCGATTTAAGTTACAGGCCCAAAACCTAAGGCAGAACTACTGAGAGATTCTGATGGCAGCAATTTATATTCTGTTTTCTGTCAGGAGCAGTGTTGTCATGAAGACTTTGTGTGGATTCTTATTAATGTCCATTTCAACATCTACCTCCTATTTAGCTTGTAAAGTGTCTGATATACATTATGTCTATAAATGCAAATAATGATCTGAATCCACACAGAATATCTACGACAACACTACACCTGAAACAAGGGAAAGGGTAAATGTCATCAGTAGTGCAGCGACAGGCTATGGGACTGTAAGTTCAAGCAATCATATCTCAGCATAGAAGTAAAATGTTACATACAATATTTACTTAACCTAAAGTACAAACATCAATATTTATATATTAATATTAATCAATATCAATATAAATATTAAAAGGATTCCTCTGCATTACATTAGACTATGTTTGCGCTGGAGTTGAATGTTTTATGAATACTACATTATGTACTGACTCTATACTTATAAATGAGTTTTTCTTCTAGACAATGATAACAGTAATGTACCTTAATTGTGAAATATTTTATGATCTTGTTAAGAATTCCAAAGAGTTGTTCATTGCCAACAGTCAAATCTAAAAGACAAGGAAGTTACAGTAACTTATTTAGTAGCCAAATTCCACAGATTGAAAATAAAAGTAGAAAAAAACGGACAAATAATAATAATTCAAATCATCACCATCCTAATCATAATCAATATCAATAGCATTAATGGAGTTCTCTTATGAAGACATAGAGGGGGATGGGGTTCCCTCTGCTTGGGATCCCCTTCTATTAGAATTCCTGGAACTCTCTGTAGTAGGAGATGCTGCCTGGTATTACAATGTATAACAACTGAATGAACACCATATATTAATAATACATCAAATGGTTATTCTCTAGGATATTCCATCACTTTATGATGTGCGGGGGTCCAACCTTTTGAATCCCATACTAATCCTGAGAATAAAGGGGCTGCAGTGCTGCTTTAGTGCTGTATCTCTTCCTAAGTTTCCCTGCACTCCTGGCCACCCGGCTGTGAAAGGGAACTGCAGCCGCCCCCATTCGCTTAAATTGGTCTTTGCTGCACTTCCCTGATAAGCAAGTGGCCCGGTTTCTGCTGTGCAGAGAAACTATAGAAAAGAACGCAGCTCTAAATCATCGCTACAGCCCTAAATGTGGGGGTTCCAGACCCTTAGCAACCATAAATCACTTTATGCCATCACTTTATCGATAAGATAAAAATGCCTCTTTAAAAGGGTTTTCCACCTTCTGACAACTGATGAGATCTTCAGTATATGATTGGTGCGGGTCCGATACCCGGACCCCACACCGATTAGCTGCTGCGACTGCCTCTGGGCATTGGACGATATTGCCAGAAACAGATGGCTCCGGTCAAAGAATAGCGGCCGAGCTGCAGTACTGTAGTAATCAGAGCCATCTGCTTCCGGCTCCAACTACTGCATACCGTTCAAGACATTCGGTGCCTGGAGGCAGCCGGATCAGCTGATCGGTGCGGGGTACGGGTGTCAGACCCGCACTGATCATATACTAATGACCTATCCGGTGGATAGGTCATCAGTTATCAGAACGTGGAAAACCCCTTTGGTGGTGGGCCACAACTTCCATAACATCTAAATTAGACCAGGGGTCATCAAATGTATGGCAGGGAGGCTTACTTTTCATAACTGGTTGTCCTGTTAAAATAAATGCACATTTTTTAGGGGGTGTGTCACCATATTTTCCATTACAATTTCTAACAGAAATTTTTTTTTTGTATTCTTACCTGCGGGGAACAGCAGTTTGTCTACAACATGAAACACACCATTGGTTGCCATAAAATCTTTTTCCTTAGTGAAGACATCATTTACTGCAATGGAATCATTAATCTGTTGAATAAAATTGGATGAAGTCATTGCCTTGGAGGGACAGTGCTCATTTTACTAGTACTTTTTAATTTCCCTTGTAATGTATGAATTCATTACTGATGCAATATACTTCTAATGATACGTTCATTAAATGATTTATTAACTTTTGTCAACTTTCAGTACATTAAACATTAAAGTTTCGATAAAAATAATTAATATTCACAGGTGAGGAGAAACCTAGACATTCGCTTACCAGTTTAATCATAACATTGCTTCCTTGAAGGGATTTCACAATGTTGGTTACACCAGGCTCAAATCCACCACCAATGAATATTCCAGGGGCCAGGTGGTAAAGAAGGATGTTCTGAAGAGCCACCTTGTCTCCTGAAAGTACATGGACGTAAATGTACAGTTCATAACAACATTGTGAAGGTGGTTGATCAACAATGGGATTTTTAGTATAGCCGGGGGGTATCTAGCAGTAACAGTCGCACCCAGGCTCTGGCGCGGAGTCTCTCTACCACCTATTAGCGCACCAGTACTATAAATTGCATGCGCTAATTGGGGGCCACTTGTACAAATTTTTCATCAGGGACCAATAACTTCAAGTTATATCTTTGGGTATATGCTTACAATGCAGCCCTTGTCGTTTCAGAATTGAAGAAAAACACAAAACAAAATAGATTTATCAGTGTAGAATACTGAAAGCTAAAAACTGGAGTAAAGCAACGTTTAAAGCTGGCCATACACTAGTGATTTATGAAAACAATGGACAACTACTCGTTCGTAGTGGATCTGGTGAGATTGTCTTTAGGGATAACAATGACATACATTACAATGACAAAACGCAGAAGGATCTCTGCATAAGTATGTGAGTAGGCGAAACGAGTGAATGGTAATAATGTCATGACAATAGTGCCACATGCATATTGGTGCCAATCTGTTATTCAAAATGGCAGATTTCTTAAATGTGACAAGGACTACACCAGAACAGTGAATGAAAATATACAAGTCAGCCTTCGGTTAGCATCTCACACGATCTTTTGTGTCATTAAGGACTTAGATTTTGCCCTCTAATAGTTTTCGTGACGGGGGGGGGGGGGGCTGGCAATGTAGTCTGACTTCCACCAATCTGTCCTAAATCTAAAATTGACTCATGGGAAAAGATTAGTTTACAGCCCTTCAAACTTACAGGTTGGATCAAACTCACGTTTTAGGATTTCAATATCTTCACTGCTGAGTCCCTTGAACGCATCATTGGTAGGAATGAACAGAGTCCATGCTCCAGCTTCTGACAGCAGTTCCTTCAGATCAGCATACTGGATCAGGTCTAAGAAAATGCTATAGAGAATAGAAACATTGTATTGAATGCAGAAGGCCAAGGTTAATGCTGTTATATACAGTACAAGCTGATGAAACACAATAGTGGGATACTGACCACATTGCAAGAAGTCCGAAAAACCACAGACCACACAAAACTTTTTCTATGGTGAGGTAGTCGTACAGTACATGATATAGACCAAAAAATAAAACAGCAAGCAAAGCAGTTCATATGATGTCACCAGAGTTAGGAATCTAATAGAATTAATCTTCTATCTATCTATCTATCTATCTATCTATCTATCTATCTATCTATCTATCTATCTATCTATCTATCTATCTATCTATCATCTATCTATCTATCTATCTATCTATCTATCTATCTATCTATCTATCTATCTATCTATCTATCTATCTATCTATCTATCTATCTATCTATCTATCTATTAGAATTAATCATCTATCTATCTATCATCTATCTATCTATCTATCTATCTGTCCGTCCGTCCGTCCGTCCGTCCGTCCGTCCGTCCGTCCGTCCGTCCGTCCGTCCATCCATCCATCCATCTATCTATCTATCTATCTATCTATCTATCTATCTATCTATCTATCTATCTATCTATCTATCTATCTATCTTCTCTATCTATCCATTTATCTATCTTTTAGAAATAATCTTATATCTACCTATCTATCTCCGCTATAAAAGGAGCATTTCAGTATCCTAAAATCTTTTTTAATCTGTTATGTGAGCCACAAACCAAGACTTTTACTACAGTTATGCCAAACCTAAATGAAGTAAGCTTTAAGCATGGTTTGACAGTTATGTGCCAGATGGCTTGTGGTTTAATAGACATTTCATAAACCTGCACTGAAATTACTAATAAAAACTGCTCAATCGGCAGATCTAAATTACAGGGTTTCTTTTCCAGCACATGACCTCATATATTAACCTTTATTTAACTGAAAATAAATATTTTTATTTGCGTACGCTTTTCTTGCAACAAATGACATTACTGGCCCCATCTCCTGGGGCACCAATAATCTACCCTGGTTCATAAGAACATTCCTGCCGTACGTGGTTGTAATAGGGAATTATGGTAACTGTATGTACACTGATGTTATCATGCTTGATAAATTCTTTATTCATACATTGTCTACAGATCCTATACATGTGCAGTGTATATTATTACACGAAGGGGCCAGGCATAAATTTTGCACAGCGGCTCAGGCCCTTCAAGATCTGCCCCTGAAGACATATATACATCATATCCATCAGAAAGCTCAACCAAATGAAACAGGGCCAAACAGAAAGCAGGGAGTACCCCCCAAAAAAAAAAAAAAATGCGGACGGATGCTATTGCTACTGACTGAAGTATTCTTCATATCCCAACAAAAGGGCCTATCGCAAGTTGCCCTCTCCTGCTCCCTTTCTATCCAATGTAGGCATGAGAACGAGTGTATCTAGGTGGGAAAATTGGCCAAAAATTCCCATTGAAATCAATGGTAAGCATGAAAAACAGCGTCAAACGCCTTCAACCTCCAGTAGGCTGTTTTTTGTTTTTTTTAAAAACGTGCCAAAAGAATTGGTCAAAATCAGCGTGAAAATCAGCTTGTATTTGGAAATCAGCATCCACAACGAGTGTGATAAACGAACTGATTTTAGAGGCAGCTAATACTGTGTGAACATGTGCTTGCTGTGATTGAGGATGGGGAGCCCTGCGCAGGTTCACACAGCCCATGGAGAAAAGGCATAATCTGAATTAGGTTTCCCCTTCTCATGGGCTCTATAGCAGCAGCATGGGCTGCATCTATGATACTAATACCCTTAATATGAGGTATAAGCATCAGTCATTGCTGTTTTCAATCGGTCTAGTAAATGAGATGACTCGGTGGAGAGTTGTCTCATTTACCTGAACAAAGGACGGTGGTAATGATGTCCTTGTTCCCAGCATTCTGTGGGAGACAAGGGAAGTCTAGCCAAGAGATTCAACTTCATTTATTGCATATGGTGGAAGATT
Source organism: Rhinoderma darwinii (assembly GCF_050947455.1). NCBI lineage: Eukaryota > Metazoa > Chordata > Amphibia > Anura > Rhinodermatidae > Rhinoderma > Rhinoderma darwinii. The sequence continues at coordinate 70,859,488 of NC_134688.1, forward strand.
CTAATGGATATAACAGAAGTGACTCTTACCAGTAGATACACATACAAATAGATGCAATTAAAATAGGGATATAACATGTATTAATATAAAAGCTGTTTTAAGGCATAATACACACACACACGCACACACACGCACACGCACGCGCACGCACACGCACAAACACGCACGCGCACACACACACGCACACACACACGCACACACGCACGCACACACGCACACACGCACACACGCACACACACATACACACACACAGTGCAAATTTTTAATGTTTTATGATATTATAGATGATTTTGGGCACCCATGAATTTAAAGGAGTTGTATGAGATTAAAAATGACATTACAGAAAGTAAAGACTATATATATACAGTATAAGTAAAGAAAGCCATAGTCCTTACCTGAAGCGTTTATCAAGGCTCAGGATATCGATGAACGACTTCTCAGCAGGTTTGATTATCTCCCTGAATGTGTGAATGGCACCATTTCGTCCCTCTTTGCTGCCGCGAAGCATGCAGGAATTTTCAATGCACACAGCCTAACGTTAGCATAAAAAAAACAAAAAATTATTAGAACATGCTTCTGTTCCGCAAACCATAATTGCATGAAATTTGTTAAAAATAGTTACTTCTCGTGCAGAAGGGATCTTATTAATTTGTTAACTTGTGGTAATAATATGAAACAAGTATTTCTAGTGCAATGGACTATCGAAACACTCAATGCGCACCATTTATCAAACCAGCGTGACAGAAAGCTGGACTATTGCACAGAGCAACAAATCACAGTCCAGCTTTCATTTTTCCTAAGGCTTTGTTCACATCTGCGTCGGGACTCCGTTCATGGGTTACGATGGAGCTTTCCGTCAACCAAACTGAAACAAACGGAAACCATAGGTTTCCATTTGTTTCACCATTGATTTCAATGGTGACGGATCCGGTACAAATGGTTTCCGTTTGTCACCGCTGTGTATGGGTTCCGTCATTTTGACGGAATGAGTAGCGCAATCGGCTACGGTATTACTTCTGTCAAAACGCCGGAACCCTTACATATCGGTGACAAATGGAAACCATTTGCACCAGAGCCGTCACAAATAAAATCAATGGTGATGCAAACGGATATCTATGGTTTCCGTTTGTTTAAGTTTGGATTCTGTTCGTGGGTTCCCCTGACGGAAAACTCGGACGGAACCCATGAACGGAGTCCCAACGCAGATGTAAATGAAGTTTAAGAAATTAAAGCTGATCTCATATTGGTTGCTATGGCCAACAAGACAATTTTTTCTTGTTATAGTCTTGATAAATGAGGCTCCAAATGGATCCCCTTTAGCGGCCCCCTTTTTTTAAAAACCACAAATGTACAAAAGTCTCATGCTGCACCTTTTATTACTTCCATTTTTTTATTACATGTATCATGTATAAATTGATTGAGATAATAGGATATACTTACAGTTCGGTATACAAACACTCTGAGAATCTGTCCACCAAGGGTTTCAAGTGTTTGTCCATTGTAAAGACCATTAAGAACAAACTTTTGCTTGATAACATGATTCTGCAGAATCAGCTTAAGAAGACGTTGATCCATTCTCAATGTTTCATCTACAACAATAGGAACAAGAATCATTAGAAATGTAACAAATAAAAAATATATATTTTTATACAGTATACACTCGAAGACAGAACTTAACATAGTTCACCTCACACAAAATGGTGACTTTAAATAGAATATTACAGGATGGGGAGCAGAGAGCAGTTTGACAGACACCATTAGATATGTATGTTTGAGTCCTTGAAATAAGAACTTTGGTTGATTATAGTGTCCAGAGTTGTCGAAGTGATGGCCTGTGATCCAAATTTGGACTTCCACAAGTTTTCGGAGGTCGCTTAAAGCAACAGATGTTTCCACTAACTCTACATGTTCTCAAGGGTTGAATGACCAGTAAGACATCTTTTTTCTTTTTACGACATATGTTTTATTATAAGAGGAGTTTGCTTCTCTTTCAATCAAGACCTGCCAGAGACTCAATGTGTCTGTCTGGTCTGTATTCTGTCATATTAACTTAAAGTGAAAGTTTACTACCATGGGCAGTTGTTCTTGTAATTTCAATATATATATATATATATATATCTCCAAATAATGCCTAAATAATAGCTTCATAAACTATCTAAATAATACTGTCCGATAGAGTCCACCTTACACTGCTATGTATCTCCCATACAATACTGTCATTCAATGCCCAAATAAAACTAGCATTTAGTGTCCAAGTTATACATACCACCATACAATGCATACATTTGAAGAGGGTAGTGGTAAAGTCCCTGGTGGTCCAGGGCAGAGAGGGTTTACATGCCCCACTCTCAAGTTATTTCTGTGACTCCAGCCCTTGGGGTCCCCTAGGAAATGGAGCCCCAGGGCAATTGCCCAGTTTGCCACCTCCCCAAAAACGGCCCTGTTTACACTAAATATGCAATCGAAGAAAGGAACTGCAGCACTCAAGATAATCAATAAGTGTATTTGATTTATTCACCAAGCATAAAAACACTTGCAACGTTTCATCCCATGAATGGGTCTTTATCAAGCATTCATGGGTTGAAACGTTGCAAGTGTTTTTATGCTTGATGAATAAATCAAATACACTTCTTTGGATTATCTTGAGTGCTGCAGTTCCTTTCTTCGATTGCATATTGATTGTCTCCCTTGGACCTGGGATTCTTTGCTGCGTGCGCCACCCATGTTTGGGGAGTTGTCCTTTCACACTGAAGATTTTTTTGTGGCTGTGCTGCTGTTTTCCTGCATACCTGTTTACACTGAGACAGTAAACTTCTTCCTACACCCTCTCACCACTCTGTGTTTCCTAAGTCAATAGGGAGAAGAAGTAAAGCTGCTGCAGACTCCTCTGCCGGTGGTTTATCTCCTTGCAAACAAAAGAATCGTGCATGTTAGAATCCAACATGCCCGACCCTTCTCTCCCCCCGACATCTGTTGTCGAAGGAGAGTCAGCACATTGCCATACCCATTCGATGGTCGGTTCAGCCGACATACATCTAATGTGAATGTTCACCTTAACGGTAGCTTCCCCTGATAAAATCTAGACAGTTTGTAGTATGTATTCATTAATTGACACCAGTAACAATAACATCCAGCAGTAAAACCAGACTAAGGAGGCAAAAATAGGCAATACAAATATATTCCAAAGTGGTATATTTTGATTTTTTCTATTTCAATATCTTTTGGCCCCAACGTGTCTAAAGGTGAACTTCCACTATAACCTTTTCCTGCCCAGCGCTGTTACTGTACAGTACTGAGAACAGGTACTTAACTCGCAGCACTGTCGTGGAGCAGCAGTGGACGGAATCGGAGAAACTCTGGTCACAGCTGTTAAGCCCTAGCGATGCAGCGATTAAGGCATCACAAGGGAGGGGGGCTCTATTTAGCCTCTAATAGGCGGTCCCAGTGATAGCTTGGGGCTAATAGAGTACCCCCAAGGCTGTCCTGGATTAGAGGCCTGTGTACTTTACATGCACCGGCAGTAATGCTTTGAAATACATAGGTACCTGCTACAAACTAAATTTCTCACAGATTGTTCCATGTTTTACACACATGGATTAAATAATAAAGGCTTATAGATGAAGCCATGTTGCTGCAGCAGCCGGAAAAGTGACAAGTGTCCTTCTCATATACAGTGAAGGAAATAAGTATTTGATCCCTTGCTGATTTTGTAAGTTTGCCCACTGTCAAAGACATGAACAGTCTAGAATTTTTAGGCTAGGTTAATTTTACCAGTGAGAGATAGATTATATAAAAATAAAAAAATAAAATCACATATTAAAAATTATATATATTTATTTGCATTGTGCACAGAGAAATAAGTATTTGATCCCCTACCAACCATTAAGAGTTCAGCCTCCTCCAGACCAGTTACACGCTCTAAATCAACTTGGTGCCTGCATTAAAGACAGCTGTCTTACATGGTCACCTGTATAAAAGACTCCTGTCCACAGACTCAATTAATCAGTCTGACTCTAACCTCTACAACATGGGCAAGACCAAAGAGCTTTCTAAGGATGTCAGGGACAAGATCATAGACCTGCACAAGGCTGGAATGGGCTACAAAACCATAAGTAAGACGCTGGGTGAGAAGGAGACAACTGTTGGTGCAATAGTAAGAAAATGGAAGACATACAAAATATATACAGTCTTTCCTATATATATTTTTTATAGAAATTAAAGCATTGGTTTAGTTGGCATATTACGTTAACTATGAGCATAAACTATTTGTTTTACATACCAGAGAAAGCATCATTTAATGGAGCCAGGAGAGTGTATTCTGCCTCTGGTCTCAAGGAGGCTGCCAATCCCATCTGTGCCATGAGATCAGTGAAAGTGGTCTGTTGGCTTCCTGCAAGTTCCAAGACTTGCTTTGCTGAAATAATAAATGCAAATGAATTAGTATCTTAAGATATTATTAATTTATTTTGTGAATTCTATCACATTTCTTAAATTATAATGAATGCATATAGCTCATGTGAACTGTCATTTAGCATACCCTTAAAAGGGGTTGTCCAGACGGGGGGGGGGGGGCGGTTTTTTATATTGATGACCTATCCACAGGGTGGGGGTCTGACACCCGAACCCTGCACCGATCAGTTGCTCCGGCTGCCTCCGGGCATCGGTTATTGTGCAGTGTTCAGTGCCGGAAGCAGATGGCTCCGTACACGGCATAGGGGTCGTGCTACAGAACTGCAACTCTGCTCCTATTCACTTGAATAGGAGCAGAGCTGCAGTACTGCAGAACAGCCGCTAAACTGTCACCAGAGCCATCTGCTTCCGGCACGGACATCCGGTGCACAGAGGCAGCCAGAGCAGCTTCATCAGTGTGGGGTCCAGGTGTTGGATTTCCATCGATCATATACTGATGACCTATCCTGTGGATAAGTCATCAGTATAAAAAACTGTCACCTTACCGGACAACCCCTTTAAGATGACCTACACAGGACTCTATAGTTACTTCTATTGTAAAATTTGTATTACAAGTAGGTTTTGTTCACATCTGCATTAGATTCTGAGCTGAGCCAAAACAGAAGATTACCGTTCGTCAAAATGACAAAAACAATGCCGGAACCCGACGAACCCCATTATGAGTAAGCCACAATGCAAATGTGAAAATAGTCTAACTAAACTATGTTGCAGTAGTTACTCCCCTGGTATGTACTTACCGGAGTCAGGGATAAGAACCTCATCAATCATGTGAATAACACCATTGGTTGTGACGATATCCTTCCTGTTTACCAGCTTCTTGCCATTCACAGTCAGACTGTCACCATCGCATCCAATCTGTAGAGGGCTTCCTTCCAGGGTATCAAAAACAGCTCCACCCATTATGGCTTCAGAACACTGGACAGTATCCAAGATGTGGAAGTTAACCAGAGCTGAAAAATATATGTAAATGATTATTAATATAAAACTTATTTTTGTACGGAAATCTCCTTTTTCCCATGTCCATTTTAGATTAAAGTATAAATCATAACATCATAGGATTATCAACGTCCTAGTATTATTATTATTATTATTATTAATATTATTTTTTTTTACAAAAAGTAACATTTCCTTAATCAAGTATACTTAATACTTTATTGACTAAATACCTAACCCTATGTCATTACAATGTTACTTAAGAGCCACATAATTCAGACAGGCTACTGTTATTTATCAAAGGTTGAAATACTGTAACAACGGTCTCATTTTGCTATATTGAGAGCTTGTTTCAGTTGTATGTTGGCCCTTGAGGTCCCTCTGTCTACTATATTTGTAGCATGACAGTGTAGAACATGTTCATCAAGACCCAATGGGCCCTGGCATCTGCCCAGGTTTCCTAGTGCTTACCAGCCCTGACTATATCCTCTATTAAACATACCCTCAGCTGCCTTTTTGTCAGACATAATCCTCTCAAGAACATCTCGTGGAAGTTTTTCGAAAGCCTCATCAGTTGGAGCAAACAGGGTATAATGTCCAGATTTTCCAAGTTTTTCCAGTACATTTGAAGCAATAGCAGCAGCCTAAAAAAGCAAATGAAATAATATTTTTTAGCATTTCTTGACCAATGATTGCCATTCTTTTTTAAATTGATAAACACCTATCTTATATTAACATAAACTGAATAAAGCTGTATACATCTTTGCTGTTTACCTTTATGGAATCCTACAAAATCATGAGCTGTCTTTCTAATGAAGAACATTATATGTAGAATATTGTACTATACACTTCTGTCTTGAAGACGGTTTGTTCCATCAGAGACATATTAAGAACTATTTAAATTGAGATGAACCAGACACAACCGTACAAAATATTCACATAAAACTCTACAAATCTGAGGTTATAAATGATATTTAATAATATTCCAAGTGGATGCTTAAGACCTAAGGGTACTTGAGCATGCTATATTTACTTTAGGAAACCTACTCTGAGAGATGACAATTCATCTTCAGTATCAACAAAGTCCTCAATGGTGTTTCCCACAGCTGTCACAACACGATCAATCACATGAACAACACCGTTGGTGGCAATTTGGTTACCATGGATAACTCTTGCGCAGTTTACTGTAACGATCTGTAATAATAGAAAAAAGCAGGAATTAAAATAGCTCAATAACCTTAAAGGGAATGTCTAATTAATTTGTATTATATTTTCACTAATCAAATTTAGATTTAAGGAAAATAAATAATATGTTGGTTCTATTTTTAGGAATGTTGTAGCTATCTATTCTAAACTGAAGTCACACGCTTAATTTCCTGTATTGAGATTATTGACAGTGTAGCAGGGTAAGTGTGATTTATGGCAGCTGTAATAAACAAGAGTTAATTTACAGAAATGTCAAAGACTATTACAGTCTTTAGAAGGTCATGAAGAATAGCCCCCTCCTCCATAGTCCAAAGAGTGATAAGGGAGATGAATACAGAGCCCGATATGTGTATACAGTATATAGTGATGCTATTCTGTCTTATCCGATCCACCAGCAGTATAATAAAGTTGTCATTAATTCGCCCACCTTCTAATGATATTGAGATGACTCCCAATCATGTCCCAATCTATACAGCAAAGTTGCCAAGTGAGATACAGAACAGAGGAAGCGTCAGCCCATTGTGTCTGCTTTAGTTGCCCATGTGAAAACTGGAATATTTCAAGATTTTTTTTTGTAGATAGTCACATAAAAAATTTAATAAAAAACACTGCCAAATATATATGTTTATAACAAAAACCTGATTTAAATAATATGTTGTTTTCTGATAATACATTTGCTTTAAGGTGGAAAAAAAATCATATAATCTACATTATAACCAAATTTTAAATATGATAAAATACTATAAAAACATGGAAGTTATACTTGCCCCATTAGTATAGTGGTTTATCAGAAGAGGCTGATTGTTGAACATTGAGGTTACAGTCATCCCATTTTTGAGGTCTTTGGTCAGCATTCTCTTGTCAAGCATGTGGTAATGCAGAGCATTAAGCAATTCAATATTCACATTGCTTAACAGTGATGAACGAATCTCCTAAAAACATAAATCCCAGCATTTATTTTTAGAAATTGTAATTTTGTTATCATTGTTGTTATTATTATTATTATTATTATTATTAGAACCAATGAATGTGCTTACAGAATCCAGCAAGTCCCATGCATCATTACTGGGTGCAAAGAAAGTATAGGAGCCAACTCCTTCTATCTCCTTCCTCAGTTCTGACCGATCAGAGTAATCTTGTGTTGATATGGCTCCCACAATCCCAAGAGTGCCATACACATTGTCAATAGGAGCAACTGATGATGAAGAAAAAAAAACGTCAAAGATTTACGTGCATACAATTAGAAGAATATTAGTGATGATTACATAGGTTGCAATCTGATCCAGGCAACTATGCCCTCGGGGCTCGAAAGACTCTTTACTATATAACAATGGCCCTGAAGGGTGGAGAGGCACTATAGTATACCATAGTTTTTTTTATAGAGCAATCTCACAACACAAATGTATATTTTATTTTATATTATACATGGATCCTGTTCAGTATGACTTTATCAGTATGTAGAGTTATAGCTGGTGGGCTCTGCTACATTAGATTTACCTATGGTCTAAAAGTATCAGGCTACTATATAGCTCTGAGTGATTTTCATAAGTGATATTATTAAGGAATTTGAATATATATCATTATCTACTATAAATATGAAATGCTATGTCCACCTTTACAATCAATTTTATTGTTTTGCTAAAATGCAACCAAAATGAAAAATGAAATGAATTCGCAAATAATCTTATTTAAAAAAAAATTCTACCCTTTTGTTTCTGCAGCCTCCATGTAGACCAATGTGTTTTCCTGTGTAGTTATACTCCCTTCCATCTGTCTCCTACTTCTTGCTAACCTACTAATATACATAAACAAGACTGACAGAAGCAATTATAACTGCAGGATCAGACTACACAGGGCTTGTTTGTAGTCTGTTACCATGGAGACACATAGGTATGCATAAAAACTGAATACAAAAAACAGTAGGATATTTTTAATTAAAGCTATTCATTTTTTAGCCTTTAATTGTCCCAAAAATGAGGTGTCATTGGAAACATTATTCTAAATCATAGCAGTTTTTTTTGTTTTTTTTTAAAGATTTTAAATCATTTATTTCAAAAAGATCAATAACAGAAAAAACAATGATATTAATATAAGGTCACACGGATACATATCCTCCAATCCCTGACCCCACTTAAAATACATTGAATCCCACTCCACATCTCTCTTTTTTTTGGGCGCACAGAAAAAAAGGGGAGGGGAAAAAAGAAAGAGAAACATATTGCAGTTTTAATCGAAAAAATTATATATGTCTTGTTTATCAAATAGACACTTCATCAGTTTTTGACATGGTTTCCTCTGAACTCCTTCCCTCTGATAAATATGTAGCCATTCTAATGTAGTAAAAAAAACTTTAAGAAGTCATTATATGCTGGTTTGTAGGGTTTTAACCAATAATTCAAAATAGTATTTTTCGCTGTCAATATTAATAGCATAATAATTCTCTTTATTTCTTTTTCGTTTAACTCTAAGTCAGCACTGAAGACGAGAGTCCACGGATTCATAACTATGGACTTATCTACTACAGTATTAATAAATGAGACTTCTTGGTTCCAAAAGATCTGAATCTGTGGACACTTCCACAAAGAATGCCATAGTCCAGCTTTAAGAAGTGAGCATTTTGGACATGCATCAGTTGGACTTTGTTGGTCTCGGGATTTTGACAGCTCAATTTTCATGGGTTCGAACCCCACATTAAAAGCAGTATAAACTCTAAAACGTATCTTCCATTGAAGTTCTCCTAATGTCTCAGATTTTACCGCTATATTGGTATTATTCCAACCCATATATTTTTTCCTGGATCTCAACTGGTGATATTTTAATATCTGGGAGAGTTTCTTTTGCCTATTTTTCAAAACAATTAGAATTTAACTCTTTATAATTTATCCTAGTTATATGTAATATATGATAGATACGAGATATTGAGGTTTTACCTCCTGCATTTGGTATTATTTTATAAAAATCTGATGGATTCCAGAGACAAGGATGGTCTTTACAAAACTGCCACATTAAGTGTCTCCACTGGTAATAATATAAATAGTCTTTATTTGAGATTGGAAATTCATCTAGCATTTCACGGAAAGTGTAAATCATTCCATTTTCTATAGAGTTCAACCCACACTGTTGCCATTTTAAAATGACTCTTTTTAGGTATAGTAGTCACTAATCCAGGATGTTCTCCTATTATGGAAAACCTAGTAATGTGGGGTAAAATTGCAAATATAGAGGTGCACTTACCACAACCCTTCCATGTATCACTGAATAACATCGTATTCCTCTGGGCTACTGGTATGTCAGCATTTTTTGCCAGAACAATTGAGCTCAGAGGAAACAGTGGAAAAAAAAGCCTCCCCAAGCTCGGTATCAACCGAATTTGAGCTCTTTCTAATCCACTCAATAGGATATCTCATGATACATGCCCAATTGTATTTTTTCAGGTTTGGAAAGGATATATCCCCTCCCTGCTTGGAAGCTTGGAGTCTATCTAGAGACATTTTATGTATTTTCCATTTCCAAATCGAAGAAAAGCCGCTTCTAATTCTTTGTTATGAAAGGTATCATTTGGAATGTATATAAGATTTTTGGAGGTAGTACCATTTTCACCAATGACATTCTTCCAAACAGAGAGAGTGGCAAGTCTCTCCATGTTCGTAAAGATTTTTCAACGTTGGGTAATAGCGTCTGTATATTGTTCTTGTCGATAAATTGTTTTGTTCGTCCCATCTTAATTTTTAATCCCTATTTCTGAAGTTACGGATGTTCCCTAATATTTTGTGCTTAATCTCGAAACAATACCTAATTTTTTTCATAGTTAATGTTTAAACCTTGATTGTTGGCTATATTTATTAAGAATATTCATAACTCTACGAACGTCTTTATCTAAATTATGTAAAAAGACCAAAAGGTCATCAGCAAACATTGCCACTTTAACTTCGTAGTTGTTAATTTTAATTCCCTGTATTTTATCCTTTTGTATGATAGATCTAGCTATAGGCTCTATATATAAATTAAACAGTAAAGGAGATAGTGGACATCCCTGTCTGATTCCTCTTGATAATTTGAAACTTGGTGTAATAAGTCCTGGAATAGATATATGAGATGTAGGAGAATGATATATTGCTTGTATCATATTGAAAAAATTGCCAGTAATAGGGCCAGGCCACTCTATGAAAGGTATTTTCTGCATCAAATGTAATTATTCCAGCCCTTGGATTCGATTGGGGCCTAACCCTGGTCCAATCATGGACTGCCAATATTTTCCTTATATTTATCACCCCATTCTTTCCTTTTATAAAGCCATTATGATGTGGACCTATCAAACTCTATATCACTTTTGCTAACCAAGTTAGTTATTTTTAATTTAGTATAGATTTTTATATCGGCATTGATGAGGGAAATCGGGCGATAATATTTTGGATCTGAAGGGTCTTTATATTTTCTTGGTATCAATTTTATATATGCCTCATTCCCCAATTGCAGACCTTTACCATGCTGATACATACAGTTACAAATATTTAATAAAGCATGTTTTATATGTGGAATGAAAGATTTAAAGAATTCATTTGTGAATCCATGGATTCACAAAAATCATAGCAGTTAACGAATTATATCAGATATATTCAACATCATTATTGTAACAATTCCTTATCTTGATGAAATACCCTATTTATTCTGATGAAACTCTCAATACTAGCAAATTCTAAAGAATGACTTTAAAATTATGAAGCATGTGTGGTGAGAACATTCTTGTCAGTATTTGGAACATCTGTTAAGTAAAAGGTAAATCTTTTTGCCTTTAGGGATGATTTATGAAAGCTAACACAATGGAAACAAAAGGTGATACCAAGGGGAATAATCAGACATAAGCCCCCGTTTAAGGACAAAAAAATGAGTCAGAAATTCTGTAGACATTTATCTGTGCTGCAAAGAATGAGTCACCATGAAATTATTTGAATTTTAACTATAAGACATGGTCCATCCATTGCAAGGAGATTACAGTACAGATGTAGCAATCTTTAACTTGACACCTAACACGTTAAGTACTGTGGCAAGAAACTTTAACTTATCTTTTTCAATGGCTTTTTCAAGTGATAAGTTGTCACGCTGCAGCAAGTTATCAGAGTCAAGTTAAAGTCTGTAAGTCTTTATTGCAAGTGCTAGTGGTCAGCTTTAAAGCTATATTACAAGCTAAGAAACATTTCCAGCAATAAATGAAAAGTGAGATGGGTAGTCAGATTATTTAGTGGGAACAGTGGGCCAGAGGGTCAATATACAAAAATAAGTAAGATTGCAAATACAATGATAAAATATAACACATAATTACTGATATTGTAGTAGTGTCATACCTGCAGGACATCCTGGTTGACCATTCATTTTCATGTAGCCGGGGCAGCATTCATAGAGGACAGTGCTGTTCAGAAGAATACATTTATTAATAAATGCCCAAATGAGCATGTCAATTAAATTATATATTTTGTACAAAAGATCTTAATGGCATCACGACAAACATATTCTAATAGTGTCCTGCTAACATTTTTATACACAAAGGTATTTTTTAATAAATTGTATTTCCAGTAGGTAATGTCATTCCAGTTGAAGAATTACTACTTAGAGACTGTTTTCTGCTGGGATTCATGAATTTAAATCGGTTTCCTACTATAGTTGCAACACCCCAGAAATAGTAAATGATGGCATACTGATCAGGGGGAACCGCACAATCCCTAGAAGGGCTCTGAGACGTTCAGCATTTTCCCTGCACAGCATAACTCCTAACCCCTCCTAAGGCACCGGGCAGAGAAATGCAACTCAGCTCTATTCAAATAATGGGAACTGAGTAGCACTATCCGCACAATATGGGGTCTGGGGTGGCGCTGAGCAGGGAGAAAATTCAAAGCGGCCTCTATACTGCACTAGCGCTGTGACACCTGAGTTCTAGGGATGGGTGGGACCTCAGAGGTCCGACTCCCACTGATGAGCAAGTTATGACATATTCTTGTGATATGCCATAACTTACCCTGGTGTGTAAACCCCTTTAATGGAGACTGTCTGTTCATCTTCCTATAAGCTGCAGCTGAAGTGCAATTGGTTTATACAAAAAGACTGGTCTGAAGCACAAACTTCAGTCTACATCTGAATGGCTGAGGAGAAACAAAGTGTTGGTTGGTCTAGTCAAAGTCCTGACTTTAACCCCAACCGATGAGGAGGAAGAAATGGAAATGAGCAGTTTATGCATAAAAACCCACCAACATGTCTGAATCAAAGTGGTTGTGCAAAAAATGCTGTAAGTGCTGTAAACGACTTACAGTTCTGTATTTGTATTGTATTAAACCATTGTTAAATTATTGCTTCTAACAATAGTACAACTAGTTATTATATTTAAGGAAAAAGTTACTTTTTCACATGGGTGATATTAGGGATATTTTGTATCAGGTTCCTTTTGCCCAAAACCATCAACCAATTATTGAGGAAAATATGTACTAACACGGAACATCTGGAAGGGGACTAATATTTTTTTTCCTATTATGTAGATACCCCCAACATTGAGTCCTTTAATTGATATTATATAACATATGTACTTAATAAATTTCTATTGGCTATTTATCTGTCACATTTGAAAATGATATCTGATATAAGGCTATTGCTAAGAACCTACTAGATACACTTTCATAGCAATTCTAATTTTGTTTTACTGTATTCTGGTCCTACTTTTCTGCCTTCTACTGACCCTTCAATTTGCAGGACTAACCTATTAACTCATAGCCATAAAGTTATTTGGTGTTAGGATAGATAGACATGGTAAATGGGGATCACTGCAATAGCTATATTAGATTTTTGTCATTGGTATTTTTGAATTTTACTGAATGTTTAAAAAATGAGGATTTACTAAGTAAAATATAGATTGTGCCAAAAATGGAGTACATGGCATGCATCAAATTTGTCATGTGTTTTAAAGGGAATGTGTTGCCAGAAAAACATGTTTTGTTTTTTTTAATTAAACATTTAGTGTGTGGGTGATTAAACATTGTTCAAATTTTTTTTATTTTTTTCACGAGTCAGGAAATATTATAAATTAATTCTAATTTATAGTATTACCCATTTCTGGTCACTAGATGGAGCTATTCCCAAAATTGCAGCATTGCAAAATTGGGTAAAAAGCCCTCGCTCTAGTGAGCTCTCAGCATCCCCCCCCTCCTTTATCCTGGCTGGTGCCGGGATAAACGAGGGGTTTGAACGGTGTAACCTCCTACACTGTGTGTCGCCATTTTTTGAGCTAACACACAGTGTAGTAGGTTTACATACAGTAGTAAACACACACAAACACGAACATACATTGAAATCTCTTACCTGCTCCTGCCGCCGCGGCTCCCTCCGGCCCGTCCGCTCCGTCTGCTGCCGCTGGTCCAAGTGCACAAGTCCGGAAGCCGCGACCGGAAGTAGTAATATTACTGTCCGGCCGCGACTTCCGGTCCACAGGAAAATGGCGCCGGACGGCGCCAATTTCAAATTGGACTGTATGGGAGCGGCGCATGCGCAGTTCCCACACAGACGCCGTACACACAAGTGAATGGGACGGGAGCCGTTCGCAGTCCCTATGGGACTGTGGCTGCCGTATTCCATGTCTGTATGTGTCGTTAATCGACACATACAGAAATGGAACAAAAAATGGCAGCCCCCATAGGGAAGAAAAAGTGTAAAAATAAGAAAAAGTAAAACACAAACACACAAATAAATATAAACGTTTTTAATAAAGCACTAACATCTTTAACATATAAAAAAATAATTTGTGATGACACTGTTCCTTTAAAGAATTTTTGTGTCTGCCTTGACAGTTTTTAAAACAGTCTAGGAAAAATGTCATAGCTGAGAGGTCTCATATTATGTGCCAATTTTATTTTGAAGTACAATGAGGTGGCAAAAGAAAGAGAAGAATGTCTAACAAGCCTAGCGATTTGCTTCAGATTTATCATGCCACATGCGTCATTTTGACATCATAGAGGGGGATCCTCTATAAAACACAGTGGAGTCTGAATTGTTTTCACGTAATGATACTCTACATTTTGCCTGCCGTGTCTGAAATTTATCTACCCCTAGCAAAAACAACTGTTTGCCAGGAGTCTCGGATCTCAGAATAAAGGGGTTTTGTGTTGAGACAATCCCTTAAAATATGTCAATACATGATCTATGTGAAGGCAATATATTAGCGATACGCATGGGCTCTTGAATGATGGACTAATAAACAGAATAAACAGTTCTTTTACATATGACACAATGATAATGCCCAGACATTTTAAGGCAGTTTATGGAAAAGATGTACAAGAGATAGAAACATGGACACGTTCAAAATTTTTATATTTTAAGCTATTACAGTTTTAAGAATTTTCAGGAAAAGTCACTATAATTGTGAATCTAATAATGTTTTTGGTGTCAACTCTAGATAGCAGTTCAGCTTTTACTCCATGTCCAGTGGATCTTTGAGTGGATCGCTAAACAACTAATATCTCCATAGTTATACAGAAATGTTTTTGTATTCGTCAGACTGGATACAAAACACTTAACTTGCTCCTTGTGTGTGTTCAATATCATATGTACAACATGCCAATGTAAGGAAGACCTCATATGACCTCCCATAGCAGCAATATGAAATGTATATATCCAGCCTTGTTACATCTGCACTACATCAATTAGTATGGCAAAAGGCCAAATAAAGTAAATTTTCCTGCAGATTAAAAAAGTCTGTAGAATAGGTTCATATTACGAAATAATTCCCTTATGAAAGCAGAATTGGGATCTTTGACGCTGAAAGCATGAGATCATAAAACTAAATTTGGTGATCATTGTGCAATGGGCCTTTGTGTAACATGATAACATTTTTACAGATTTTGAAGGACATGCATATTTTACAAAATAACTCTTGTTCAGTAAAGAGATCTGGGTGAAAGCCAATGGGATTTAAGCATACTATTATATAAGCTGTGCAGCTATTAATACACACATCAGAGAATAGCTTAAAAAGAACCGAGAGCCAAATAAAAAAGTAAACAGGAAAGATTATTCCAATCAGAAAAACTTTACATTTTAACATTTTTTAAAAATGTTTAAAGTTTCATCACATGGTAAAATGTTCTATTCTGTCTATAGAACTCCTCATGAGATGGATAATGTTCTATTACAGATCCGTATTTACCGCTTATACTACAGGGTGAAATACTGGTCCATATTACAGCGTTTCAGCATCCATTATCTTAAATATGGCAAATAACGCTCTTTAATAGAAAATGTGTACATTGGCGAAACCCTGAGGAATCAAATTTTCACTGATTCACTCATCTCTAGATCTCAAAGCAAGTCTATATACTGTAATAATACAATGTGCGGTACACACCAAGCATGACATTTTAGTTGTCAAATAGTGCCCAAGTAGTATAATCAGCATTTGGGTCCCATCAGTGGTCACATTTTTTTATGGCATTTGTACCCTTTCATAATATGAACTACATTGCCACACTTTTATTTTAACAAAGTTAAACTGAGCTTCGAACATAGGTGTAAATTTAAGCTCTTGCCCGTCAATGCAAAATCTATAACAGGGCCTCCCAGCTACCATGTAACATTTATAATGCTAGTGTCTTGGGGCCAAGGATCATTGTGCCGTCACAGGCTCCAGGGTTCAGATGTGGCTCCTCAATCTCTACTCTCTATTGTCACTCTCCTAACTTTGAATCTTCTGTTGTGTTTCGGTAAATGTACTATGTGTTTGTGTACACCCTTGCTTTTATCCACGACTGACCATGTACTTGAAATACTGAAAATGTATAATTAGAAGTGGAGATTTTACAGAACACTGAATTAATTTAACACTACTCTCTATATTTTTACATTAGACATGTTTAACTTTCTTCTCCCTCGTTTTTTATTCATTTCTACTTCTAAACTTGAAGATTCTGCTAAAACAGATTATTTTTATTTCAGATTAATGTAATCCACTACTGAAAATCATTAATTGCCACAAAGCTCGGCGAAAATCCAAACCAAAGTGTAGTGCAGACACAAGGGAGAGGAGATTATACAAAGTTTAAAAACAGGAAAGGCAAGAGCAGCCTAGAAAAATAGATCTTATCTGCCTAAACTAATAAATCAAAATGGAAACATAGTCTGTAATAGAGCTGCAAACAGGGGCTTAACTAGAATTCAGAGGGCCCCATAGCAAAAACGAGATGGCCCCCACCACCTAGTGACAGGAAACTGAAACAGCAGCATATATAGTAATAATTAAAATGTATGGATAATAGCACTATGGTACCCACATAGTAGTGCTGGATAGCAAAAAGCCACCAACTTGTTCTTCGCAAAAAAGAACAATGTTCTGGCACCAGAGTGGCCCCCTTCAACCTCTGGGCCGCATAGCAGCTGCTATCGCTGCTATGACTATAGTTAAGCCCATGGCTGCCAATTATAAGTGGTAAATACAGGGTGGGCCATTTATATGGATACACCTAAATAAAATGGGAATGGTTGGTGATATTAACTTCCTGTTTGTGGCACATTAGTATATGGGAGGGGGGAAACTTTTCAAGCTGGGTGTTGACCATGGTGGCCATTTTGAAGTCGGCCATTTTGTATCCAACTTTAGTTTTTTCAATGGGAAGAGAGTCATGTGACACATCAAACTTATCGAGAATTTCACAAGAAAAACAATCGTGTGCTTGGTTTTAACGTTACTCTATTCTTTCATGAGTTATTTACAAGTTTCTGACCACTTATAAAATGTGTTCAAAGTGCTGCCCATTGTGTTGGATTGTCAATGCAACCCTCTTCTCCCACTCTTCACACACTGATAGCAACACGGCAGAAGAAATGCTAGCACAGGCTTCCAGTATCCGTAGTTTCAGTTGCTGCACATCTCGTATCTTCACAGCATAGACAATTGCCTTCAGATGACCCCAAAGATAAAAGTCTAAGGGGGTCAGATCAGGAGACCTAGGGGGCCATTCAACTGGCCCACGACGACCAATCCACTTTCCAGGAAACTGTTCATCTAGGAATGCTCGGACCTGACACCCATAATGACATAAATAACTCATTAAAGAATAAAGTAACGTTAAAACCAAGCACACCATTGTTTTTCTTGTGAAATTCTCGATAAGTTTGATGTGTCACATGACCCTCTTCCCATTGAAAAAACTAAAGTTGGATACAAAATGGCCGACTTCAAAATGGCCGCCATGGTCAACACCCAGCTTGAAAAGTTTCCCCCCTCCCATATACTAATGTGCCACAAACAGGAAGTTAATATCACCAACCATTCTCATTTTATTTAGGTGTATCCATATAAATGGCCCACCCTGTACATTGTATCATTGTGCATTGCTAGTCCACTAGATTAAAGTGAATGTGTATCTATAGAGCCAGATAATTATTAGGAGACTGTATATAATAACAGCATGCAATGTCAATCAGCTGCTTCTAAGGCCAGCAAGATATTGTCGTGTATTAAAAGAGGCATGGACTCGCGGGATAGGGATATAATATTACCACTTTACAAGTCATTAGTGCGGCCTCATCTAGAATAGGCAGTTTAGTTCTGAGCTCATGGAAAGGATGCCCTGGAGTTGGAAAAAATACAAAGAAGTGCAACTAAACTAATAAGGGGCATGGAGAATCTAAGTTATGAGGAAAGATTAAAAGAATTAAACCTATTTAGCCTTGAAAAGAGACGACTAAGAGGGGAAAAGATTAACTTGTATAAATATATGAATCGCCCATACAAGAAATATAGTGAAAAACTGTTCCATGTAAAATCCCCTCAAGAGACAAGGGGGCACTCCCTCCGACTGGAGAAAAAAAGGTTCAATCTCCAGAGGCGACAAGCCTTCTTTACTGTGAGAACTGTGAATCTGTGGAATAGCCGACCGCAGGAGCTGGTCACAGCAGGGACAGTAGATGGCTTTAAAAAAAGGCTTAGATAATTTCCTAGAATAAAAAAATATCAGCTCATATGTCAATGTATAGAATTCTTGTTTGAATGTTGATCCAGTTGGATTAAACCTTCCTCTGGATCAATAGGGGTAAAACATAGTTCTATAATTTATCCCATGCCTTCTATTTCTCCCATCCCTTGGTTGAACTTGATGGAGAAATTTCTTTTTTTGACCATACTAACTATGTAACTATATAGCAATTCCTTAAAGGGATTGTCTCGCCAAGATAAACAAAGCTGGTGTGTCAGTCAGATGATCGCTGCGGGTCTGGCTTCTCTAAACCCTAGTGATCAGCTGTTATCACCGGAGGAACCTGACTCTTGCCACTCATTTCAAATGAATGGCCAGCCACGTAATACATGGAAGGGGAAGGTCCACCAGAGCATGAGTCACTCTTACAGAGTGACTCTAGTTTCTGGCTCATAGATGGGGGTACTGAGGTAAGTACTCCCCTCGATGATGTCCAAATTCCCTAATAGGACATACGGATAAATGTTGTCTTTATGAGACAACCCCCTTAAAGTGGCTGTTTTTCGATAATCCTTTTTTTACTTTTATGACCTTTCAATTAGACTGGTCATCAAGGAATGGGGGTTAAACTTCTAGGACAACCCATTCCAGACCAGAGAGTTGGTTGCAAAATTAATGAGACAATTGGAAAAAGTCGAACATACAGGTTAGCCTGTTTCCGACATTTCCATTCACTGGTGTATTATAGCTTATTTAGTTATGGTTTATATCAGGGTGTCTTCTGGTGAACTGATAGCTGTATCACTATCTTGTAAAGTCAGTAATTCCCAATTAATTTATAGGCTGAATGTTTGTCAGATAACAAAGTTGTCTTCATTATAACTTAAAATAAAACTTCTGGAAAAAAAGCTTGCACTGTGTTATGCCTTATGCTGGGCCTAAGTGTGCATGACAGAGGGATTCTTTATTTGGTGTAGTCCCTGTGTCATGTACCACTCCTTTAGGCCCAATACTAGATGTAACACAGTGTATACGTTTTGCCTGGAATGTTCCTTTAGTTGCAGAATTATCTGTAATTTTGTGGAATAGATAACTGTACAATATAGAATAAAATGAGTAGAGTGACTTTATTTAGTAATCTACATTTCAAAGGATTAGTTTAACTATAAATTATAGCAACTTTAGCCATGGCTTACTGTGGTTGCATTATATCTTTATGTTAAATTTAGCATTCTTTGTGACCATGGTGGTACATCAATGGCAGTTATAGTCCTTTCCATTAGGTAATGCTCATAAATAGAGGATTAAAGTTATTCAAAATGTTTCTAGAGGTCCTAATAACTAATAAGTGATGTTAAGTAGTGAATAAGGGGAAGACATTTCCTATCAGTTATCCTACTGAAGAACATTATAGATTGCATTCAACTGCGCTACAAAAGTAGAGAAGAGAGAATTTAATTTTAATGTTCCTTTAAGTTGTGCTGACAAGAATAAACTAGAGCTGAAGAACATGAGAACTTTGGAGAGAAAAAGTGACTATGTGGAATGTAGACAATGATAACTTTGATCAATGCTGGATTCCCACCTTGACTTACAGAAGAAAGGTAAATTATACAACACAAATGGAGAAAGAATATCAGGGTATACGCATAAAAAAAAAGTTACCGGTACATGGTTTGGCTTAATATAGTATACCCCGACTAAAGATAGCTGAATCCTAAGTTCAAGATTTACAGCAAATAAGGCTGTCTAAGGCTGAGTTCACATGTGGTGGATACCCTGTGTAGAAGATGCGTGAATTTTGGCTTGTATTCAGACACACCAGGTTTGGGATTTAGAGCAATTGAGGATTATTTCAACAACGAATGCTAATTTATAGCTTAAAGGGGGGGGAGGTGCATAGGCAAGGAAATTTGGGTCCCTTCTTGGTCCTACTTCATGCAACCTCAACCTCCCCTATTCTGGAGCCAATATTCCCTATAGGAGAGTAGTGTGACATCATGCTGGTTCCCCACTGCAATTCCCCTGGAGAGAGGAGTGCTGTGCAGGCCGACAGGGACGGGGGTGTTACCATCCACTGCTGGCGTCCCCATCTTTTTAGCCACATACCTCTGCCTTTGCAGTATGTACATCCTTGATAGCCAGTAGTACTATTGAAAAGTTCTCAATTTAAACCATCTATCGCCAATACTAAATGAATCTTGATGCTAACCCGAAGGCTTGATAGCAATGCTTTTCTGTCATGTGTCTTGTCAGCTATACTTAACAAATATTTTAAACCAACTCAGTCCCCATCCCCCACACAGATATATATAGCAAGTTGAGATGTGAAGATCCATATAGTTTTATACATTTGTTTAAGCATGTTTAGCTCATTTCCGCAGGGAAAAGCTACACGTAGAGTATCTCTGTCCCAGTATTGATATGAACCTTGCAAAATACCTTTCATGTTCTTGCATGCAATTATTCATCTAGAAGCAAAAGTTCAAAAAAGCTCACAATCTTAATACACACATCAAAGGTGACGTCCTACTTAGGCAGTAGAAGGTTTAAATACACAGTTTCCAGCATTTCAAGATAATTTCCTCAACACTTTTGCTAAGCTGTTATGTCTAAATCTATCACACAGAGGACTGTCTCAGAGAACCTGGCAGGACTATATTTCCTATCATAAGTAATTGTCAGATTTGTCAGAAATATTTTTATCTTTTTGTGCCGTTCATTGTGCAGATCAATACTAAAAGAGAAGGGAAACATTTCTAGGGACAATATTGGTACCCTGACATTTGAACCAAAGCTATATTCAACCGGTCCGTGCTGGATTGAAAGTAATTTGCACAAAAGATTAGGGAACTAGATTAATATCAAGTACATGATGCAGTGTTAGCAACAAAATTGTTCCTGAGGATTTGTAAATGGAGCAGGATAACCAGGAGGATTCAAGATCTGCCAATGGCCCTATATTTTTGTACACTGCTGTTTATGGCAGACTGCAAATAAGACACACAATATGGACCGTTGCACAATTGTTTATAGCCTGTCTATAACCTGGCAGTGAAGAAGCATTTTCCTGGATCGTTTAAAACCCAACTCATCTTTCATGGCTTGGAGCCTTATTGCTTTGTGCTCTATATTCTGTAGTTAAAGGGCCTCTCTGTAGCAAGGCGAGACATTGCAGAAGTGCCACCCAATGAGGAGAACACAGAGTTTTATTCTGCTCAGTAGAAAACTTTAGATATTCTTTAGCAAATTAAACCACAACAGAACCAAATTCTTTCCTTTAACCAAATATATTGCTTGTATAAAATGAGTGATATATTCTTCTTCTTCATACATAACATCCCTATATATTGCTTGTAAAACAGGAACTGGTCTACTCTATTCTAGCCAGTAATGGTCTAACATGTTTTAACTAGCAATAGTCTACAAAATTCTAACTGGTAATGGAGTGCCATATTCTAACCAGTAATGGTCTACCATGTCTTAACTAGTAGTGGTCTATCATTTTCTAATAAGTAATGGTCTAACATGTTCTAACCGGTAATGGTCTACCATATTCTAATGGGTAATTGTCTACAATATTCTACTCTGTAATGGTCTACCATGTTTTAACTAGTAATGGTCTACCATGTTCTAACCATTAATGATCTACCATGTTTTAGCTGATAATGGTCTACCATATTCTAACCAGTAATCATCTACCATGTTCTAGCTGATAATGGTCTACCATATTCTAACAAGTAATGGTCTAACATGTTGTTACTGGTAATGGTCTACCATGTTCTAATAGGTAATGATCTACCCATATTCTAATCTGTAATGGTCTACCGTATTCAGCAAATAGCAGCATCATAAAAATTAAATCAATATAAAATGTGCCATGCACACTACTTATTTCCACATATAATGGCATGGTATCTTAGTGGTTGGCATTGTTGCCATGTAACACTGGGATGAAGGGTTTAAAGTCAACCTGGGTAACATCTGCATGGAGTTTGCATGTTCTGCCAGCATGGATTCCTCCCATACTCTGAAATCATGCCTAGGTTAATTGGCATTCTATAAAGATGAGCCTGAGATAATGATGGCTGACCAAGTAACACATGGATGTGCCAGGTCTGTCAGAGTGAGAGCTGATCTTTGTTAGTGCCTCTCTGCCCTGGCTAATAGTGGGGTCCGAAGAAGGGGGCCCCTCTCTGAGACATCTATATGCCTTAATAGGGTTTATAAAAAGGGGTGGTCTTCATGAGATAACCCTTTTAAAAACATATTCTTTATGTTTAGAAACAACAACATTTCTATAAATCATCTTATTTAAGAATTGCTTAGTTTTTGATGCATGACATATGGTCTGCCAATTGGCATATCTATATATGTACTTTAGTATCTGAAATGTTACACAGTACATGTATACCTTGCTTTTAATGGTGCCTTGGGAGATAATCCCTTACATCCTGTGGCATAAACAGAAATAATATTCTCTTTGTTCTAACTTCAAAATTATTTAATTTCACCGATTCCCTTTTACTTATGTGAAATGTGCTAACACTACCTCATTTACAGGCAGGATTTGTTCTAACTTGTGATTTTAACAGAGAACAGATGTAAAATTTAAAGGTATAACTCAAATTATGATTTCATGGTGAGGGGTTTCTTTTCCTCTGGATATTTTACAACAGGAACTGCACAAGATTTTCAGACTCACAAATTCTGACAATACAGATCATGTTACATTACACAGTGTAATTTAAGATTTAATGCACAAGGGTAGAGGTAAACTAAACTAGACTTTAAGTGCAACACTCAACATGAGACTCTAAGAAGAAAAACAACAACAAAAGAAAACAATATATGTATATATATATATATATATATATATATATATATATACATACATACATATATATTCTGAGCTTAGAGTCCTCCTTAGTATAGAGTCTTTAACTCTCTCTCTCTCTTTATATATATATATATATATATATATATATATATATATATATACACACATATATATATATATATATATATATATATATATATATATATATACACACACAGCAGGGCAGATTTACAGGCAGTATAACCTTAAACCAGGCAGTTAGAAAATGTGCCAAATTTATCACCGTGGTGCATGCTGTATGATAAATTTGCCACATATTTCTAGGCATGCTAGACCCATTTTTCTTCCTTATACCAACTCTTGATTACGTTAGTTTTTGTTTGTTGCACTTTGGCACATTTTAAGCCATGTCCCATTTTCTAGACACTTTTTAAATGTGAGGCGCAAGCAGCTGTTCTTAAATTAGTCTAAATTGAAACGTGCCGAATTTTGACACGTTCTAGAAGCAGACACAGTAGTAAATCTGCCTCAATAAGTTCAATGTACTTGTGTCTTAGTGATAAATCATAATCAACTTGCATTTTGAGGCCATTTCACTATTCACTAAGAATCTGAAAACCACTCAAAAAGTGGAGAAACATCTTCAAGAGTTCTACGCGAATTCCAGTTGACTTTATTATTTCCTGTTGCTTATATAGTGCAAACATATTCTACAAAGCTGTACAGAGATTGTCACCAAATCAGTCCCTGTCCCTGATGGGCCTCACAATCTAATTTCCCCATTTCAGGCACACACATACACACCAGGAGCGAATTCATATGAAGTCAATTAACCCATCGGTATGTTTTTGGAGGGGAAGTGGAAAACCAGCGTCCCTGAAGGAAACTCACAAAAACACAGAACATACAATACGCCTTGCAGATGCAGTCCTTGGTAAGATTCAAAACCAGGACCCAAGTCACTGTGCCTCCCCGGATTTAGCAATTATATATATGGCATGACTTAGATGAATGAAAGTCTCGATAGGCATACAATATGTTACTTTAGCTTCATTATTCTTGCATACATCTTTACAATTAAAACAAAAATTAGCTTCATGTCTGCTATCTGTATCCCTTCCAATTGCAATACAATGCAACATTGCCAGTCCCTTAATCTAAAGCTTCTTTAAAGTTCCATATAACTATAGCAACAGGAACTTGGCTAGACTGCTGACAGGTCTTTTTCTGATTTATCATGATTGACATGACCCCAAAGGTCAAAGCAATAACAACCAATGAATGGTTCTTCTATCTAAAATCATATGTTATCACACATGAATACACTGGCAACTGCCAATGGCGTTTCTATCAGTAAAATTGGGCTCTGAACCTTGGACTCTAAACATGAAATTAAAGAAAAATTTATATTCAAGGCCACTGCAAAAACATAAGAACTTAGGACATATTAAAAGACTAGACTTATATCAGCAATATACTTTATATTTTATACTTTTAAACAGTCCTACCAAGAATAGAAGCTTTGGTAAAATGTTTGAAAAGAAACGGGTTAAAGACATATTCAGACTTTCTATATCTGCTAATGCAAATATTTATTCCACCGTTGCCTTTATAGTGCCAAAATATTTTCCAGCGCTCTACAGAGATTGTCATCACTCACGTCAGTCCCAGTTTTCTAAGTGTGAGAAGAAACGGAAGAACCCAGAGGAAACCCCATACAACCACGGGAAGAAGATACAAAATCCATGCATGAATATCCTAGGACCCAAATGCTGCAAGACAACAGTGCAACCACATAATGTTCGCAAGATCCAGCCATAGGCTCCAGGAATTGCTAATTCAAGATCTATGTAGAATTGAGACATAATAGCTGAACTTATATATTAGCTGCTCACACACATTAGAGTTGTCAGCCAAACATATCCATTTCAGCATGATCAGTCGACAATCTAATGTGTAGCCTAACTGCCCCTTGGCGACAGACTTCGGAGGAGAGTAGGATTGGTTATGTTGGAGCTCAATATTCCATATCCTGGAAATAAGTCAATGCCAGAGGTGTCTGGAAACAACTTTTTTCCCTCTTCCAATTGAAATAAACTTGCAATCTTGGCCGATATGAGCGTACGTGGTTATGGGGGAGTCAGGTGATTTATCTATTGGCCAAACAAGCTTTTAACTGCACGTTGGAGTTTCAGAGCTGCTCCATGTAGTGATTTGTATGTAAACAGTGTTACAAGTCTATGCAAGTTAGGAAATCTTATAGAATTTATTTATCTCTTGCTATGATTTAGTTTCCAAAAAAGTTACACATAGCATGGACCCCCCCCCCCCTGTACACAAACTATATAGAGATAAGCCCTCCTTACACTGTTGAGTTAGAAGGGGATCATGTTGCAGTGCATGTATGTAGATAGTGAATACACTCTTCCGCATACAACTTTGTTTGGCACATTACTTTCAGAAGCCAATACAAAATGCAGTACATTTAATCAAAATTAAAAGCGTTTGGGTATAATAAGAACATGTTGGAACACATATTCACCTTGTATGTATCATGCAAAGATACAAAGCATCCCTCGTATCTCTAGTGTGGGAGAATTTGGAAAAGGGTGAATTTATAGGGGTATCCCACAACTGACTATACTAAAGACTGTATTATGCTCCATGCTGTGCCGCTGTCCAAGTATATTTATGGTCAGTGGGTGACACAACAGATCTCCAACATTTTCTGGGGTCAAACAGCTTTTAGTGCAGAGGAGGATAGCACCTGATCCCCAATACTCATCATGATACTGGCCCATGCCAATGCTTAGCAGATCAGGGATCTCTTCTGGCAAGGGTCAGTCAACAAGAGATTGTGACCATTAATTATGCCCATAAAAAAGTATATGGGACACTTCTTTTTGGCAAGTTTTCAATAACCATCACAACTCATATTTCAACTAATAAAGTGTTTAAAAGGTGACTCTCTTCTTCAGCTAAATTCACCACTAAGGTACCTCACTAGGTAAGTAATCTCCTCAAATTATGGTTGCAAATCAATAGTTTAAGGTTTTTGCTTTTTAAACATCAGAACAAAAAATTTACACTAATACAAAAGTATAAAATATTAAATTGTTGTATTCTCTTCTTGCCATATTTCATGTGATGCAAAATAAATTCTATAAAAAAATTAAATAAAAACGGGCTGAATTGAGCATTCTAAAATAAAACAAGAGCAACACAAGTCTTTGATACAAGTCATATCCATTCAGAGAAGTTAGTAGAAAGAATGATGTGAATATGATGAAAGCATCACTACTCCCCCTAGTGGCTGCAAAAAGGAAAAAATGTCTTAAATGTGCAAATTTAATGCAGTATATGATAACTAGGAATAGGAAGATAAAATAATGCTCTAGTGTTTCCACATATTTAAGAATAATTAGAATGTTGCATATGATCATTGCTTAAACTAGTGGTCTCTAACATGTCGCTCTCTCAAACTGCAACTCCCAGCATGGCCTGACAGCCTATTAGATTGTCCCAAATGCTAAAAAAGATTTATAAACTTATATCTAAAATACTAACTCTTGATAAACAGATTACTTGAACAGAAGTCTGGCAGCAAATGCATTCAATTCCCCTACAGTGCCACCACAGGGGAGACTCAGTATTACAGGGTGCCCACTTAAATCAATGGACTGTCCGTTTAATATACTATCATTCTGGGTCCTCCAGTAAAAGAGATTAACTTTCTTTACATAACCATAAATCCCCAAATGCTTCATTTACATAGAAGACTTTTATTCATTTACTATTTGCCATTAAGGACCCTCTGACAATCCCACTCAGAAACTTAACCAAGAAAGACACAACAGCCTTAAAGTTAAGCTCAATTTTTATAGAAATGTTACGTTTGTAATAGAGAATTGGTTGAATAGAAATCCCTGATATCAAGTTACTGGGGCACACAAAGTACTGTGGCTCCCTGTGGAGATCAAAATAGTAGGGAGTCTTTAGAGCAAAGCTACCTGAGAAAACGTATGCAAAATAGTTCTCCTCTAGAAGGAAGAAAAAGGTTCCTCTAATGACCTGAGTAATTCTTCAAGGCTTTATAAGAGGTTGGAAACTGACTTGCAAGGTAGTCACCTATAGGTGGCACTCCTAAGTCATCACCCCTATAACCTCAGTTTTATTACCCCGGCTTATCTTAATGATGTATCACCTCATGTACTAATTGTCTTTGTGTAACATCTTAAATGTTGTGCTTTTTTCTAAGTCATTCATTTCTAAACTTGCCTGAAGAAGGAGCCTCTGTGCTCTGAAAGCCGCATATAGAACTTTTATGGTTAGCCAATAAAGGTATCATACCTTCTATACTTTTGTATTTTTTCACACAAAAGTATTTAACAATACATATTGTTTCTGGCTAACACGGTACTACACTATTTTTTTTATAGGTGGCACTAGAGAGAGTTGTATTGCTTCTGGGGGAGAGCTATAAAGCATGTCACTTTGAGGAATGCTCCCTTTAGCTAGGAAAGTGATATGGTAATACCTTACAAGACTGCAGAGAATTTAAATTCCTCCTTAGACCTGTCAGCAGAATACAGGCTGCCATTAACTATAACCTGTCAATGGGCTTTAGACTGTTGTAGATTTGCATCCTTACATACTGTAACATTACTATTTTAGAACACTCATAACTAAAGGGGGTGAGGCTGATAAGAACATTACATGACAACTTTTCCATGTATGCAGTCCCCAGAATACTTTAAAAATGTCAAAGATTCAATGATGCCTGTTGAATAAATTTAATTCATAAAATCTAGAATTATTACGCATCACTTTATGTCCCATTAGAGAAGAACTCTCTAGACTCGAAGACAACTCTATCAGATAATTTGAATGAGTGTGGCAAAGGAAAATTGGTAAGAATGTGGTTAGAGTTCAGTCACGAGTGGTGGCAAAAGGGTGGAGAACATGGCATGTGCCAAATCTATTATATTTTAGACACTTCTTTCATCTACTTGACAAAAGAGGTGTTTGCTAGGAGGAATTGTTAAAAGTGCCAAAATGTTTAAAGACGTGTGCCATTTGTGGCGCAGTATATTAGTATGAATATATGCCGGGCACGAGGTGGTGTAAGGAACAGATAAGTGTCTAATATGCCTAGCGAGTTGCTCCAAATTTATTTTGTCACATGCACCATTTTAATCAATTGCTTCAGTTTTAGCCATCTTTATTGACTCGGAAATACATGTACACTAGCACAGTATTGATATATCTCCCCCAAGGTTTTACATTTAGGGTATTTATCGTGAAGTTTCTTCTTGCTTTTAACATTATTCATACTCTGTAGAATGTATTAGACACAAATTCTACACATTCAGATTCTGTCCTGTAAAAAGTCTACAAAGCGTGTAGTTCTTTAAAGAGGCTCTGTCACCAGATTATCAAATCCGTATCTCCTATTGCATGTGATCGGCGCTGCAATGTAGAGAACAGTAACGTTTTTTTGTTGTTTTTTTTAAAACTATCATTTTTGGCTAAGTTATGGGCAATTTTATATATATGCAAATGAGCCTTTCTAATGGACAACTGGGCGTGTATTGTGTTTTTAGCAACTGGGCGTGTTTACTTTCACTGCACAATCACACTGTCCTGTGGATCATGCTGGGCTTGAACAATGAGAAGTGTATGAGGCTGATTGGTCACTGATTGGTCAGCTTCATACACTCCTCTGTACAACGTACAGTTGGTAAAAAGTAGAAACACGCCCAGTTATCCATTGAGAAACTCATTAGCATAAATCTAAACTAGCTCATAACTTGCTCAAAAATGATCGTTTTTCAAAATAAAAACCACTGCCCCATCAGTCAACCTTAGGTATTCCCCCCTGAGCGAACTTTCAGAAATCATATTATATAAAGCACAGAAGCTTTATCATGCAAAATGAGCTAAAGATATCTAAATACACATCTTATTCTGCTCTAGAGCGCATTACTGGAGCCCTGTTTATTCACATCCTCAGCCTGGAAGTTCTCATTTACACTATAAAGTCAACATTTTTGTAAACTGTTTAAAACTTGAAGCCACAAATGTAAATCTTATAAGAAAATAATTTATAATAAGTATTAATCTCTGATGGGAACCATAATTCAGCAGGTAATCCCACCAGAACTACTGCGACTCTGTACAGGGTTACACATCCCATTGACTTTCCATCATTCATCTAGTATTGTCCTATATGTTAAGAGGATGCCGTACACATTCTATAAAGAAAACAGTAAGATCATGAATAATGAGTGTTGAAAACGTTAATGCCACTTACGCTTTTTTTCCGCAGATGGCGCCCTGGTACCAGTTTTTGCAGGTACTGAAGTACTTCTTTTTCGTTCCCATGACTTGTTGCAGAGCACAGACATTTGGACTAAAAGGGAATAAATTGAAAAATATATAAATTTTGAATTTAAATATTGAGGTTAAAATACAATGAATATAATTTTGATCCCTGTAAAATCACTTTTTCACACGTCCTCATCCTGGAAACAAAGGAAGCTTTGTGTCTGGTAAACTTTCCAGCGGTCACCACCAGGTGCCCTGGGACATGTTACTATGTGCTTTATAGCTGCTATTTTATTTTTTTACAGGGTCTCCCATCCATTACAACTGAGGCAAACCTTGTAAAAACGCCATGTGCTCTGGAGGCGAAAGGCAGTTTCTTTGTTCAGAAGTCTCCCAGTACAATGAAATGCAATTACTGTTACTAATACCCATCTTCAGTGTGTAGAATACCAAGCACAGCTATGCAAACAGCCCACGGCCCCCCAAATAGTGAGAAAGGGACGTTTAACACTGTTGCTCAGCAGATGTAGTTCTTTATTACATAATTGTAAGTGTTGTAGTATGTGTGAAATAAAGTCTGTGTGCACTTTAAATGTTGATCATTCAGAACGATGGAATTTTACATTTCACCAATCACTTACTGCACACAGAAAATTCTATATATCCATATTCCATCTTTAAAGTCAGAGAACTTTACTGAATATAGATAGACAGACAGACAGACAGACAGACAGACAGACAGACAGACAGATAGATAGATAGATAGATAGATAGATAGATAGATAGATAGATAGATAGATAGATAGATAGATAGTGATATCACAGTGTGTTATCTGCTGATTTACATAGGACTGCTGGTAAGCATACTGCTTACAAAATAAATGGTATGTAACAAATAAAGCTCTGCTACATCTCTTTGATTAGTAAAAAATATTTCGAATTTAATCAAATAGTTTCTATTTCTAAAAATAACATAAGAACTTATTACATATTAGACAAACAATGATTTCAATTCAATTATGTACATGAATCTATCTAAATACATCTATTTATCTATCTACCTATCTATCTACAGATGTAATCATCTTTATCTTGACTTTTAACGCATTAAATACACAGTGGCAAGAAACGTTACCTTTACTTTTTCAATATCTATCTATCTATCTATCTATCTATCTATCTATCTATCTATCTATCTATCTATCTATCTATCTATCTATCTATCTATCTATCTATCTATCTATCTATCTATCTATCTATCTATCTATCTATCTATCTGTCTGTCTGTCTGTCTCATATCTATCATCTATCTATCTATCTATCTATCTATCTCTCTACCTATCATCTATCTATCCCTCATGTCTAGGTCCTTGAATTACAGGTCTATCTTAAACAGGAGTTTAATAAATGAAATCATAACATTAATATAATGGTAAAAGAATTAAAAATGTTGGTTTTCTGATTTTTCAATTTCTAAGAATTTGAAAAAAAACAAAAACCATTTATTCTGGAACTGATACATGAAAAAAAAAGTTTCATATTTGTTAACTTGCACGGATAAATAATTATACTTACCCTTGTTTTTTGGCCCTTATGCGGCTGTGTGTCAGAATCTTGTCATAGTAGCCATTACTGTCTGCACGATCAAATGCAGACAGTACAAAAATGGCAAAGATAGATAAAAATATAACCTTCATTGTTTAGTCCCCCAAATGCTCCCTGTAAATGGAAAGGGAGAACTGCCAAGTGTAATAGAGCTGATCAGTTTATATACAGCCTGGAATTCTGTGGGAGGGGAGCAGTGTATCAACCTGAGACAAATGTACCACCCTCCAGAGGAAAATCAGCCACTGCTGAAATCAGTTAAGAACTCACAGAACTTTAAGCCAAGTGCAACTTTTTTTTTTCCTTTCCAGGAAAAGAAATATTACACTGCTCCAGTTGTGACTAATTCATATATGAATCATTTTCCTTGCAAATATGCGCAGCATATTTGTAGTTTTTGGAAGTTTACTCATTTTTATTCCCCTTTGCTTGGCAATGGCATGTGTGCATATATGGTCTATAATGAGTATCTGAAATATTTACCAAATAGCAATATTTACAGAATATAATATTCTGGTGCGACATTATAGACAATATAGAGATGTCCATAGATACAATGATTTGCTATACAATATGACCAGTAGTGAAAAATGTCACCAAAAAATGCACAATCCCTATACATAAGTGACCAGGTCCTAGACGCATAGCGCACAGAATATATCCATAAAAAGAAAAAGTGCCAGGCCAAATATATACAAAACATATCAAGTTTTATTTGTAGTCATTTAAAAAGAATTAAAAAAAACCCTATTTATTAGTGCAGTTTAGCCATTAAAAACATGTATTAAGTGTAACACTGTGGCACCAAAACAATTCATCTAAGGCTCTGTTCACATCTGCACTACAATTTGCATTAGTCTATTCCATCAGAGGAACATTATAAAGGGAAAAAACACATATCTGGATTCATCACATGACGGAACCCATTGACTTTAATGGGTTCCGTTGTGTTACGTCATGGTTTACAGTATTTTGCAAGACAAAATAGCGCTGCATGCGGCGCTATTTTATCTAACAAAAGTGACGAAATCTGTGACAGAGGCAGTTAATGGACTTTCCAACACAGATATAAACAGGGTCTAATAATATCCGGTTATACAAGGGGAAAAATTGTGTGAATATGAAGAAATATTGAAAAAAAAAAAAAAAAGTCACACAATTTTTCCCTTCTCCCCTTCCCCTTGTATAATTTGACATTCTCATTGGTGGTGTACACCTAGTGTGGCTTTTTCTACTACAGTATAATTAAATTTGTATCTTTATCTCTAATAATATCCGGTCTAATAATATCCGGTAAATAATTAGTTAAATGCATGAATTGTTTTTACGGTTGAAAAAATACATATCTCCATCTTGTTCAACCGAGGAATTTGAGAGAATGTGAATGAAGGGAAGGGATTTGGGTAATTTTTTTTAACTTTGTTTCACCCTTATTGATCCAGAGGAAGTTAAAAAAATCAAAAGGCGTACACCAATCTGCCCTAAAACTGAAAAATGTCTCTACTGATCCCAAGTGGCGATCACACTGGATCAACATTCAAAAGAAGAATTCTATATATTTACATAAGCGTCAATATTATTTTCTTCCAAGAAATGATCTTAGTCTTTTTTGAAGCCATCAAATGTTACTACTGTGACCAGCTCCTGCGGTAGTTACTGGTAGGATTCAAAGTTCTTAAAGCGACTGTCAAGTCCAAATAAATATTAAACTATATATTGAAAATATATGTTGCAAATTATAGTTGCTTCCCTGCCTCTGAATGATCCAGCCTTCTTTCCGGTTTCGTGCTTTCCACTTTCTAAAATTGACGTCAACGTGTCAAACTTCACTATGGAGAGCTTCTTTCGAAGTTTGAGATAAAACCTACATCCCCATGTCATCAGTGCTGGTCCATTGGATGCAATGGAGGGGATGTGTCGTGTTTCAGACTTCCAGATAACCTCTCCATAGCGAAGTTTGAGATGATGGCCATTTTTACGAGCGGAAAATGGGCAACCGGTATGAAGAAATGAAGGCTGGATTGTTCAGGAGCAGGGCAGCAGGCATGTTGACTATACATTTGCTTGTTAAAGTCAAATTTTTTTGTTTGGACTGGAGGGTCACTTTAAGGTAAAGAAGGCTTGTTTTCTCTAAAGACTAAAGCTTTTTTTTCTCCCGATGGAGGGGGTGTCCCTCTTGTCTTTTGAGGTGGTTTTATATGGAATAGCTTTTTATCATATTTTTGTATGGGCCATTTATAAAACTTATACAAGTTAATCATGTCCCCTCTTAGTCGTCTCTTTTCAAGACTAAATAAATGTAATTTTTAAAAATCTTTTCTCATAACTAAGACTCTCCATGCCCCTATTAGTTTAGTTGCTCCTCTTTGTATTTTTTTTAACACCAGGGCATCCTTTCTATGACCTGGAGCCCAGAACTGAACTGCATATAACAAATTAGGGCTGCACTAATGCTTTGTAAAGTGGTAATATTATGTCCCTGTCCCGCGAGTCCATGACTCTTTTGATATACGACAATATCCTGCTGGCCTTAGAAGCAGCTGATTGACATTGCATGCTGTTATTTAGTTTATGATTTAAAAGTGCACCCTGATCTTACTCAACAAGTGTAGCTCCCCCTAGGACATATGATGCATGCAGATTATTAGTACCTAAATGTATCACTTTACAATTATCCACATTAAACTTCATTTGCCAGGTGGACGCCCAAACACTCAGTGTGTCAAAGACGGCTTGTAATTTATGAACATCTTCCACAGACTGAACTATACTCCATAGCTTGGTGTCATCTGCAACAAAAGAAACAGTACTAATAAAACCATCTTCTATATCATTAATAAATAATTAAAAAAATAGTGGTCCCAGCACAGAACCCTGGTTCACCTGGTACACCACTTATAACCGATGACCAGTCAGAGAAGGAATCATTGACCACAACTCTCTGGATATGGTCTTTGAGCCAATTTTCAATCCAATTACAAACTATACTTTCTAAACCTATAGTCCTTAATTTTCCCATTAGACGTCTATGAGGAACAGTGTCAAATGCCATTGCAAAGTCTAAAAACACTATATCCACAGTGGTCCCTTTGTCCAGGCTTCTAAAATCTCGTTATTAAAACAAATCAGGTTGGTGTGACAACTTTTGTCCTTAGTAAAACCGTGCTGACTGTCATCACGGTATATAGTCCCTTAAGAGCATTTCAAGCATTGATTTCCCCACAATGGATGTTAAAGAGGCTCTGTCACCGGATTTTCAAACCCCTATCTCGTATTGCAGCAGATCGGCGCTGCAATGTAGATAAGAGTAACGTTTTGTTTTTTTTTTAAAACGAGCATTTTTGGCCAAGTTATAAGCATTTTTATATTTATGCAAATGAGCCTTTCTTAAGTACAACTGGGCGTGTTTAAAGTTATGTCCAAGTGGGCGTGTATTGTGTGTGTACATCTGGGCGTTTTTACTTGTTTTACTAGCTGGGCGTTGTGAATAGAAGTGTATGATGCTGACGAATCAGCATCATCCACTTCTCTTCGTTAACACCCAGCTTCTGGCAGTGCACAGACACACAGCGTGTTCTCGAGAGATCACGATGTGATGTCACTTCCTGCCCCAGGTCCTGCATCGTGTCGGACGAGCAAGGACACATCGGCACCAGGCGACAGAGGCTACATCGACTTACCTGCAAACGCCGATGCTGCTGCAGAATCAACTGTAGCCTCTGTCGCCTGGTGCCGATGTGTCCTTGCTTGTCCGACACGATGCAGGACCTGGGGCAGGAAGTGACATCACAGCGTGATCTCTCGAGAACCTGTCATTTCAAACGAGATTACGCTTGCCTTGCTGTAAATTCCACAGAGACGCTACAGAAGTGTCAGGATTGTGAATACACATCACGTCCCGGCTACCTGTAGGCACTACCTGTAGAGTATATACTGTACATCCTTAGACAATGTTAATATAGCGCTATATCATTGATTCTTGTCAATTTCAACCTGTGACTTACACTATATGATGATATACTTTATGGCTGCAGTGCTCTTTTTGTTAACAGGTGCTGTACAACATGGCCTCAATGCGAGTTGAACAACTCAAATAACATTTTTTTTAAGTGATAATTGCTTAGAGTACATTTATGACTAGAAATATGCAGCTACATATACCTAAAAATAATTATTTACAGTAGCTGCTTAGGTTTAACCATTAACCAAAGGATCGAATTATAGCATGGGAAAGAAGGGAAATTGCCTTGGAGCCAACACCATTTGACAGGCCACTCTATTTACTACTGTAGACCCTCCGAGTAGAAGGTTACTACACCGTGTTCCAAATTATTATGCACATTGGATTTAAGTGTCATAAACATTTAATTATTAGTTTTTCAATTAAACTCATGGATGGTATTGTGTCTTAGGGCTCTTTGGATCATTGTAATCAATCTCAGACACCTGTGATAATTAGTTTGCCAGGTGTGCCCAATCAAAGGAAAACGACTTAAGAAGGACGTTCCACATTATTAAGCAGGCCACAAGTTTCAAGCAATATGGGAAAGAAAAAGGATCTCTCTGCTGCCGAAAAGCGTGAAATAGTGCAATACTTTGGACAAGGTATGAAAACATTGGAAATTTCAAGAAAACTTAAGCGTGATCATCGTACTGTGAAAAGATTTGTGGCTGATTCAGAGCACAGACGGGTTCGTTCAGATAAAGGCATAACGAGGAAGGTTTCTGCCAGACAAATAATTAGGATTAGGAGAGCAGCTGCTAAAATGCCATTGCAAAGCAGCAAACAGGTATTTGAAGCCGCTGGTGCCTCTGGAGTCCCGCGAATCTCAAGGTGTAGGATCCTCCAGAGGTTTGCAAGTGTGCATAAAGCTATTATTCGGCCACCCCTAAACAATGCTCACAAGCAGAAACAGTTGCAGTGGGCTCAGAAATACATG
This sequence comes from Rhinoderma darwinii, assembly GCF_050947455.1. Lineage (NCBI taxonomy): Eukaryota > Metazoa > Chordata > Amphibia > Anura > Rhinodermatidae > Rhinoderma > Rhinoderma darwinii. The sequence continues at coordinate 70,895,754 of NC_134688.1, forward strand.
AAGACTAATTTTCAAACCGTGTTGTTTACTGATGAGTGCCGTGCAACCCTGGATGGTCCAGATGGAGTAGTGGATGGTTGGTGAATGGCCACCATGTCCCAACAAGGATGCAACGTCTGCAAGGAGGTGGCGGAGTCATGTTTTGGGCTGGAATCATGGGGAGAGAGCTGGTAGGCCCCTTTAGGGTCCCTGACGGTGTGAAAATGACCTCTGCAAAGTACGTAGAGTTTATGACTGACCACTTTCTTCCGTGGTACAAAAAGAAGAACCGTGCCTTCCATAGCAAAATTATCTTCATGCATGACAATGCACCATCTCATGCTGCAAAGTATACCTCTGTGTCATTGGCTGCTATGGGCATAAAAGGAGAGAAACTCATGGTGTGGCCCCCGTGTTCCCCTGACCCCAACCCTATTGGGAACCTTTGGAGCATCCTCAAGCAAAATATCTATGAGGGTGGGAGGCAGTTCACATCAAAACAGAAGCTCTGGGAGGCTATTCTGACATCCTGCAAAGATATTCAAGCAGAAACTGTCCAAATACTCACAAATTCAATGGATGCAAGAATTGTGAAGGTGATATCAAAGAAGGGGTCCTATGTTAACATGTAACTTGGCCTGTTAAGTTTTTTTGATTGAAAGAGCTTTTGATTTCTGTAAATATGACCTCCTGATGCTGCAAATTGAACAAATGACCATTTTAGTTCTCTTTACAACCTTTAAAATGTTTTGATCTCTGTTGTGCATAATAATTTGAAACAGTGCATTTTGAGTTTTTTACTTCTAAAAAAAAATCTGTTGTCATTAGGAGATTTGTTCAATAAAATTTGCATTATACTCCAACGGTTGATTGCTTGAAGATTATACTGACTGTCATTTGCAACGACTATTTAGGAAAATCAGCGAAAAATAATATTTGCATAATAATTTGGAACGCGGTGTAGAATTCTCCCAGTAGGTGGGGGTTCCAGTTGTGGGGCATAGGTGGGAAACCTAAGAATAGGAGATTGCATATCAACATATCTGTAACCGTTAACAGGAAAATAATGAGGGGGGGGGGTGAGGAGTTTTTCTTTAATGCAGCTGCTCTCCAGCAATTCCACATTGAAACTAAGTTGCACGACATCACATGAGTAAATAATTTGCCTTCAATTAACACACTGCTGCATGCCAAACTTAAAGTTGGCAAAGAGATGTAATTCAATCAGTTATTTTACTTTCACCTAAAATAGCGCGTTTTAATAAAGTTATTGATATTAATTTTCAAAACTTCTTGTACAGTCATTTGACCCGAATGTTGGATAAGATGAGATCAGGCAGACTTGTAACTTAAAAGGTTTCGTAAAGGCATCACATGACATCTGTTCTGTTCTTAACATAGGGAATGCCACAGTACCTGATCTTCATATCTGACCTTGACCTCTCGTTTACAAAAAAGATGACATCGGTATGTGAATTATCATCCATTATCTTTCTGAAAAGTGAAAAAAGGATCTGCTTTTTGTCAAGAAACAGCATCACATCTGTCTATAGGCTGTCTTTGGTATAGTAGTTTAGTCCTGTTCACTGGAATGGGGAATAGCTACAATGCAATACACAGCCCATGGACAGATGTGGCATGGTTTATGAAAAAAAAAGCGGATCTTTATTTTTTTTTTTATCCTGGACAATTTTTTTAATTATTAGGGAATTGCATTATTAGCCATCTAGTAGCTATTTAAAACTTGACCGGGGAAGACTCTAGGAAATAAAATTCCCTGTAATTTACCTACAGTCAATAGGCCATGATAGGCTATGGTAATCTATAGTATTGGTCTGGAATTGGTGGCTCTCTGGATTTTGTAAAAGTACAAATTGTAGCCCGACATGTTAATCTGCTGTTATCACGATACACTCCTTTACATTGAAATTCCACCAAGGAGGACAAGCTGCGGGGTTACGCAAATCTAGGAAGTAGCAGGTGTCGCTAAGATCTGCAAATATTGACGTTTTCAAGCACCTAGCTCCAATCTGTGGCATGTGGGGCGGGCATAAAAGCCAGATTGAAAGCAAAGTTTTTTAGCAACATGAAACCTCAAAAAATTGGATCAAGTGGTGTGGGATGATTGTGCGATGCCTTCCGTTCATCGATGTGCCAGTTATCGCCACTTGTCGCAAACTAAGAGGGACAGAATCCTTTAACTGAGAGACGTTGGTTTATCACTTCAGCAGATCGCAACGCGCCTAGGCTGAGATGTCATCACTGTTCAATGTTGCGTGTCCTAGGAGTTGGGAAAGCAACAACGAACGGGAATGACAGCAAGAGGTGCGCGGAGTCGAACCACTGCACAGACGGATCATCTTATTGGAAGAATGGCGCGTAGTGATATATTCTGTACTGTAAGTGAAATTGAACGTCACTTCCCAAGCCTAGGGCGGTAACCAGTGTCGACGCAAACCATCAGAAGGTGTCTGCACAACATGGGGCTACGAGTCAGACGTCCAGCTACAGGTTTTCCATTGACCACACGCCACCGCTCTCAAAGGCTATCATGGTGCACAGCAAGACGGCAATGGAGCTGGAATGGAGGTATATCCTCTTCAGCAATGAGTCCCGCTTTTGTCTAGGACACAATGAAAGCCAGAGATTGGTCTGGACACCAAGTGGGCAATGCCATGAAGAGACCTTCACAAGGGATCTTCACCGGTCCTACTCCCGTGATTACGGCATGGGGTGGCATAATGTACTGTAGCCGGACCCCTCTAGTCTTCATTTCAGGTACACTAACAGCTCGGCGCTACATTGATTTGGTCGTGAAACCAGTGGTACAGACATTTCTCCAAAGTGTCCAAGAGACCAATTTTTAACAGGACAACGCCAGGCCACATGTTGCTTGTGCTACTGTGAGCAGCCTGCATGGCTTTAACGTGCTACCATGGCCTGCAGCGTCTCCGGACTTGTCTCCTATCAAGCACATCTGGGACGTCATTGGTCGGCGATTGCAAAGGGAGCTGCCAGCAGCCAATCTTAATGATTTGCGTGCCTAAGTGCACTCAGCGTGGCCTAACATTCCTCAGACAACCATTAATAACCTCATTGATAGCATGCCAAGGCGTGTAAGTAAGTGTATTTCTGCGTGTGGCGCTTATACTCGATACTGAATAAATCAAGATGTTTGGAATATTTTGTTTCCATATTTTTATCATTTGCATATCATTAACATGTCTATCCCTCCTGTGATTTCCACAATTCCAAAACTTTTCCTTCTTGGTGTTGCAATTTCAATGTTGAGGAGTGTATATTGGGACATGTAGGTTTAGCTGGGGAGCCACAGGTTGCAGTCTAAACACACGAGTGACCAGTGATCTCTAAGCTGTTGCTCTCCAGCTGTTGTAAAACTATAACTCTCAGCATGTTACTGTAGAAGTCTGTTAGGGCATGCGGAGAATTGCAGATTCTCAATAACAGGAGAGCCACAAGTTGGGGCCCAATGGTATAGATTGTCTGAAAAGAACATTTATAGATTATTCATTGGCAACCACAGCTATAGGAATTGGTAATTGTATATAATACAATTCCCTATATCAAAGTATTTCTATAGGTTGAAATTTGATATACTGTAAATGTTTTAGATTTTAAACTCTGATGGTAAATGAGACCTGTCACTGTGAATAAACGATTTTCAAGTGATGCGATATGATTTCTAGTCTGGCAAGTAAGGACTTGTTAGTGCTTGACTTCTATTACAAAGGGTCCTACACATGCCTCACTCAAAATTACATAGAATTTTCCACAATCGAGACTTACAAGGCATGTATGGAACATTTCATGTCAGTCACTGCTGTATGTCCTGAAACTTTTATTATTAGTAATATATATTTTTTCTCATCAATGTAATTTAATAGTATAGTGATTGTATATGTCACAAATCTGAGGGGGTCTGAACACTAGGCGTGCATGCGCCGTGTGAGTACGTTCAGTTTCTGCAGCATTTTTATTAAATTAAAGAATTGTAGTCGACAGGGTATACTGTATGTATATTTTGTAACATTCATGTAATATGGGCAAGGTATTTACTTTATTAGCAAAATAAGTATGCCATAAGGGAAACACAATTTTGTTGCTGCATTATTGTTAATTTAAATCCTCTTTTTAATTTTTTTTTGTCAAAAGTGCTCAGGACAGCCGTAGACCGGAAGGTGTCTGAACAATTGGTGACATTTCAGCCCTTTCTTGTGAGATTAGAAAAAAGAATCAGATCCCCCCCCCCCCCCCCAGAATGTGTGCCACCCTTGTCCATGTCTGTCTGGTATTGCATCTCTATTCACTTAAATTGGACTGAGATGCAATACAAGACACGGCCCATAGTCAAGAGTGGCGCTGTTTCTGGAAAAAAGTCACACAATATCTGTGTATATCAGCCCAATAGGTCCTCCTTGTGTTGATATACTGTACAGTATGGTGCTTCGTACCTCACCATAAGGGAAAAAGAGCAGAAAAGCTCCATAATAGGGTAACTGTACCTGGTGGAGTATGCCAATTTTTTATTTTTTTTTATCGGATTCATACAAAAAAACAAAACCTTTGCGTTCCTCTGTATGAAATTCGAGACATAGGGAGGTACAGTAGGGCCACATCAATTTTTATGGCTGCTGTATTTCTGAGGTTATACAGAGCCAAGATAAAGTAATGAACATGAGTCCTTAGTCTTTACAATGCTGCACATCCAACCAGCAAGGCAACTACTTTATAAAATACAATAGAGGAAGGGTCGTTGAGTATTTGCCATATGAAGTTTTGTTAATTTATAGTCTCTAGTGCAGCATATTGTATAGCACTTTATGTCATACACTTTGTAGTACACCCTCCCTCTTATTGCTCTTATTAATAAATTGTTTTATTTAGCAGTTTTCTTCCATTGGTCATGATAGTAAGAGGTTGGTGACAATGCCTGATATTACCTACCAAAAGCAACAATCCGCCTTAGAGCCTGTTCACATCAGCGTTGTCCTTCCGTTGAGGGGTTCCGTCTGAGCTTTCCATCGGGTTAACCCCTCAAAGGAAAGGCAAACAGAAACCCTAGTCGACTGCGCTATTGATTCTGTCAAAACAACGGAACCCTGTCACAACGGTGACAAACGTAAACCTTTAGCAACGTTTCCATCACCATTGAGATCAATGGTGATGCAAACGGAACCTAAGGTTTCTGTTTGCCTTTTCGTCGAGGGGTTAACCCGACCGAAACCTCAGACGGAACCCCTCCGAGCACTGAGACCCCCCACCTAAAACAAAGTATCAGAAGCGCTCGGGTGAGCGCTGTGCCACTTCGTTTCTGGTCTGCTTTTCTCGGAAAGTCGAGCAGTTGGTGTACGTGCCCACAGACTTTCTATTGAGTCCGTACACCAAAAACTCGTCTTTCCGAGAAAAGCAGATCAGAAACAAAGCGACTCAGCACTCATCCCCCCCACTTCTGTTCCTTTGTTTTAGCGATCGATTGGGGTCCCCCCACCAATCAAAACTTCTGACATGTCACTATGACGTCAGAAGTTTTTGAACGTTTAGTTACCTTTTAGAAATGTCTTTCTTTATTGAGTTGCCAGAACGGTCTATTTATAACAGTATCAGACATACTTGACCTAAAGTGTCTCGTGGCTACAGTGAAAGATAAATCCTATTATATGTGGAATTTGCATACAGTTATCTTTTAATTTGGGTGACGTTTGATACCGTATATTTCCAGCATTTCCTTACAGCAGATACAGGTGCAGCTTGTGCTTCAGACTGGCTAATGTACTGCACGTTCTTGACCTGGTACAATATTGTATCACTATGGAATGTGGAGCCTGGAGGTCTAGCACATTCCTAGTACAGTCTCATAGCACAAAGTCAAGTATACTAAACCACCAATGACTAAAATGACCAAAAGAAATGAATTATGTGTTATTTACTATATGTGGAATTCCATTGGAGGCTTTGCTTGTGTGTATGTACCTGAGCATATGAGGCACTTATACCCTATCGTTTATCATTCTTTTCCATTTAAAATGGATAAAAAAATTCTGTGCTCATTGACTTTATACTATATCTTTATAGGCGTCTATCTATCTATCTATCTATCTATCTATCTATCTATCTATCTATCTATCTATCTATCTATCTATCTATCTATCTATCTATCTATCTATCTATCCTCATATCTATCTATCTATCTATCTATCTATCTATCTATCTATCTATCTATCTATCTATCTATCTATCTATCTATCTATCTATCATCTATCTATCTATCTATCTATCTATCTATCTATCTATCTATCTATCTATCTATCTATCTATCTATCTATCTATCTATCATCTATCTATCCTCATATCTATCTATCTATCTATCTATCTATCTATCTATCTATCTATCTATCTATCTATCGATCGATCGATCTATCTATCTATCTATCATCTATCTATCTATCTATCTATCTATCTATCTATCTATCTATCTATCTATCTATCTATCTATCTATCTATCTATCTATCTCATATCTATCTATCTATCCTCATATCTATCTATCTATCTATCTATCTATCTATCTATCTATCTATCTATCTATCTATCTATCTATCTATCTATCTATCTATCTATCTATCTATCTATCTATCTATCTATAAGAAAAATCCCACAACTGGCTGAATATAAATAAAAAATGTACATGTTTAATTGATAAATGATTAATTGATGAATGATTACACAAATAAACTAATTTCTCATGTTTATTTATAATATATGGCTTAGAGCTCTTAAATGATTTATAATAAGTAAGCTGTGAACTGTAATTCTCTAGGGACCTCTAGTGGATGAGTTGAATATTATTTCTTTCCAAATTTTTGTTTTCTACGTTTCCATTTAATCTAATTTTGCATTATAACTAAAGCTATGTTCACACCTGCATTGCTGTTACGTTGTTCTGCTTCTTCAGAGGAGCAGAACAAGGGAATAACGAAACCAAGGGTTCCATTGCACAACGGACACCGCCAGTTTCTGACAGATCCGATTGACTTTAATGGGTTCCAACAGCTTTCCATCGGGGTGTCCGTGATTTTACAGGACGCAATAACGCAATAACTGAGACTCCGACGCAGATTTGAACAGAGCCAAAAAAACACAGTATTAACAACATACCAAGTCAATGTAGAAACTTCACTGCTTGTATTCACCACTTGGAAGTAAGAAGAGAAATACTGTACAGTGACACATTATAACCAATTGAATGAATTAAATAAAAATTGTATTATTATTATTATTATTATTATTATTATTATTATTATTATTATTATTATTATGTTATATTTAATAAAAACAATAACATAAAAACCTTGCCTTTTTTTTAAATAGTACCTTTCTTTTTCGTTCAATTACTTCTAGCTAAATATTTTGCTATTAATAGCTTGAAGCATAGCTATATTGGGGGTCTCCTGTGTATGCTAAGGAAAAGACCACAGTGTTGCTGTCTGATGAATAAAGACTTAATTTTGATAAACTGACCAATATAAGTGAATACACCATTCAGTTATACACCATTCAGTTATACACCATTCAGTTATACACCATTCAGTTATACACCATTCAGTTATACACCATTCAGTTATACACCATTCAGTTATACACCATTCAGTTATACACCATTCAGTTATACACCATTCAGTTATACACCATTCAGTTATACACCATTCAGTTATACACCATTCAGTTATACACCATTCTGTTATACACCTCTCAGTTATACACCATTCAGTTATACACCATTCAGTTATACACCATTCAGTTATACACCATTCAGTTATACACCATTCAGTTATACAACATTCAGTTATACACCATTCAGTTATACACCATTCAGTTATACACCTCTCAGTTATACAACATTCAGTTATACACCATTCAGTTATACACCATTCAGTTATACACCATTCAGTTATACACCATTCAGTTATACAACATTCAGTTATACACCATTCAGTTATACAACATTCAGTTATACACCATTCAGTTATACACCATTCAGTTATACACCATTCAGTTATACACCATTCAGTTATACACCATTCAGTTATACACCATTCAGTTATACAACATTCAGTTATACACCATTCAGTTATACACCATTCAGTTATACACTATTGAGTTATACAACATTCAGTTATACACCATTCAGTTATACAACATTCAGTTATACACCATTCAGTTATACACCATTCAGTTATACACCATTCAGTTATACACTATTGAGTTATACAACATTCAGTTATACACCATTCAGTTATACAACATTCAGTTATACACCATTCAGTTATACACCATTCAGTTATACACCATTCAGTTATACACCATTCAGTTATACACTATTGAGTTATACAACATTCAGTTATACACCATTCAGTTATACAACATTCAGTTATACACCATTCAGTTATACACCATTCAGTTATACACCATTCAGTTATACACCATTCAGTTATACACCATTCAGTTATACAACATTCAGTTATACACCATTCAGTTATACACCATTCAGTTATACACTATTGAGTTATACAACATTCAGTTATACACCATTCAGTTATACAACATTCAGTTATACACCATTCAGTTATACACCATTCAGTTATACACCATTCAGTTATACAACATTCAGTTATACACCATTCAGTTATACAGAAAAATAAAAACGTTCTGGCTCTTAGAATAAGGTAACACAAAAAGTTAATGATTTTTTACAAAAAGTATTTTATTGTGCAAACGCCATAAGACATAAAAAAAACTATAAACATCTGGTATCGCCGTAATCGTATCGCCCCGCAGAATAAAGTGAATATGTCATTTATAGCGCACGGTGAACGCTGTAAAAAAAATAGAATGAAAAAACAATAGCAGAATTGCTGTTTTTTAGTCACCACGCCACTTAAAAATAGAATAAAAACGGATCAAAAAGTCGCATGCACCCCATGAAAACTACAATGAATTCCTCAATGGGTCTAGTTTCCAAAATGGGGTCACTTTTGGGGGGTTTCCACTGTTTTGGCAGGCCTCAAAAAAGGCCTCAAAATCCACTAGGTGCCCCTTTGCTTCGGAGGCCGGTGCTTCAGTCCATTACCGCACTAGGGCCACATGTGGGATATTTCTCAAAACTGCAGAATCTGGGCATTAAGTGTTAAGTTGCGTTTCTCTGGTAAAACCTTTTGTGTTATAAATAAAATGGTATAAAAAGGATTTTCTGGCAAAAATTTTTTTTACATTTCACCTCTACTTTGCTCTAAATTCCTGTGAAACACCTAAAGGGTTTATAAACTTTCTATACGCTGTTGTGAATACTTTGAGGGGGTCTAGTTTCTAGAATGGGGTGTTTCATAGGGGTGTCTAATATATAGGTCCCTCAAAGCAACTTCAGATCTGAACTGGAACCTAAAAAAATGAATAAATTAGGCAATGCTTCGCTTCTTACATTATACTGATAACGAGCCGTGCCCACCCTGAGATGACCCCAGTTTTGACAGTTTGTATAAACGGAGACCCCTATTAGACCGTTTCAGTGCCCGGTTTGCCCAAGCATACACCCCGGAGGAGTGTGTTTCTATTGAAGAGTCCTTGGTAAATTTTAAAGGGAGGCTTCAATTCCGCCAGTACCTGCCGAGTAAGAGGGCAAGGTATGGTGTGAAGATGTATAAGCTGTGCGAGAGTGCATCAGGGTGTACCTACAAATTTAGGACAGCAGTATTCAACCCCCAGAATGCCCCCCCCCCCTTACTGGGAGTTAATACAAAAATTGTGTGGGATTTGGTGCACCCACTGCTGGACCAGGGTTACCACCTCTACCTGGATTATTTTTATACCAGCGTCCCACTTTTCAAGTGCCTCGCTTCCAGAAGTCCTGCGGCATGCGGCACCGCTAGAAGAAATCTGAGAGGCCTCCCTAAGACTCTGCTTGGGCAAACACTCAGAAGGGGTGAGAGCAGGGCACAATCTAGCAGCAACATATTGTGTGTCAAGTACAAGAACAAGAGAGATGTCACACCAGTACCCATGTACCTGTACGAGATACCAGTACAGAGACCCCCAAACCAGACTGCATCCTGGACTACAATAGGTACATGGGAGGGGTGGACTTGCCAGATCAAGTCCTGAAGCCCTACAGCGCCATGCGGTGTGGTATAAGGAGCTGGCCGTGCACATCATACTGGTGGAATTGTACAATGCGTATGTGCTACGTCGATTTACAGGCCAGAGGGGAACTTTCCTGGAATTTCAAGAGGTGGTTATCAAGAACCTAATCTTTAGGGACCAAGAAGGGGGGGGGGGGGCACCCAGTACTTCTGGAAGCGAGGCCACACGCATCGTACCAGGCAACACTTTCCAGGAGAAGTTCCCCAAACTGGCAAGAAGGGAAAAAGTCAAAAGAGGTGCAAAGTCTGCTATAAGAGGGGGATAAGGCAGGACACGATATATCAATGTGACATGTGTCCCGAAAAACCAGAGCTCTGTATGAAAGAGTGTTTTAAAATTTATCATACATCCCTTGGTTTTTAATTTACCCCAGTTTTACTTACCCTGATGCACTCCGCACAGCTTATACCTCACATCTTTCCCTTCTGAGCCCTGCTGTGTGCCCAGGCAGTTGATAACAGCCACATTGAGAGTATTGCCATACCCGTGAGAACCCACATTACAGTTTATGGGGTGTATGTCTCCAGTCAAAATGCTCACTACACCTCTAGATGAATGCCTTAAGGGGGTAGTTCTTAAAACGGGGTCACTTCTTGCTGGTTTCAACTGTACTGGTACCTCAGGGGTTTCTACATACATGACTTCTCATCAGAAAATAGGCCAAATGGTGGTCCTTTCCTTCTGAGCCCTCCCATGGGCCCAAACGGCAGTTTATCGCCACAAATGGGGTATTGATGCACTCCGGACAAATTGGGCAAAAAATTGAGTATTTTATTTCTTGTGAAAATAAGAACTTTTAAGCTAAAACTACATATTATTGGAAAAAATATATATTTTTTTAAATTCCCAGCCCAATTCAAATAAGTTCTGTGAAGAAACTATGGAATCTAAATGGTCACATTACCCATAAATGAATTCCTTGAGGGGTGTAGTTTCCAAAATTGGGTTACTTCTGGTGGATTTCCATTGCTTTGATACCTCTGGGGCTCTGCAAATGCGACATGGCACCCGAAAACCAAACCGGTAAAATCTGCACTCCAAAGAACACACAGCGCTCCTTCCCTTCTGAGGCCTCCTATGGGCCCAAACGGCAGTTTATCGCCACAGATGGGGTATTGATGCACTCAGGAGAAATTGGGCAACAAAATGGGGTATTTTGTTCCCTGTGAAAATAAGAATTTTTTATACAAAATGACATCTTATTGGAAAAAATTTATTTTTTTTCATTTCACAGCCCAATTCAAATAGGTGCTGTGAAAAAACTGTGTGGTCAAAATGGTAACAACAACCATATATGAATTCCTAGAGGGGTGTAGTTTCCAAAATGAGGTCACTTCTGGTGGGTTTCTATTGCTTTGGTACCTCTGGGGCTCTGCAAATGCGACATGGCACCCGAAAACCAAACAGGTAAAATATGCACTCCAAAGAACACACAGCGCTCCTTCCCTTCTGAGGCCTCCCATGGGCCCAAACGGCAGTTTATCGCCACAGATGGGGTATTGATGCACTCAGGAGAAATTGGGCAACAAAATGGGGTATTTTGTTCCCTGTGAAAATAAGAAATTTTTATACAAAATGACATCTTATTGGAAAAAATTACATTTTTTTTCATTTCACAGCCCAATTCAAATAGGTGCTGTGAAAAAACTGTGTGGTCAAAATGGTAACAACAACCATATATGAATTCCTTGAGGGGTGTAGTTTCCAAAATGGGGTCACTTCTGGTGGGTTTCTATTGCTTTGGTACCTCTGGGGCTCTGCAAATGCGACATGGCACCCGAAAACCAAACCGGTAAAATCTGCACTCCAAAGAACACACAGCGCTCCTTCCCTTCTGAGGCCTCCCATGGTCCCAAACGGCAGTTTATCGCCACAGATGGGGTATTGATGCACTCAGGAGAAATTGGGCAACAAAATGGGGTATTTTGTTCCCTGTGAAAATAAGAAATTTTTATACAAAATGACATCTTATTGGAAAAAATTACATTCTTTTTCATTTCACAGCCCAATTCAAATAGGTGCTGTGACAAAACTGTGTGGTCAAAATGGTAACAACAACCATATATGAATTCCTTGAGGGGTGTAGTTTCCAAAATGGGGTCACTTCTGGTGGGTTTCTATTGCTTTGGTACCTCTGGGGCTCTGCAAATGCGACATGGCACCCGAAAACCAAACCGGTAAAATCTGCACTCCAAAGAACACACAGCGCTCCTTCCCTTCTGAGGCCTCCTATGGGCCCAAACGGCAGTTTATCGCCACAGATGGGGTATTGATGCACTAAGGAGAAATTGGGAAACAAAATGGGGTATTTTGTTCCCTGTGAAAATAAGAAATTTTTATACAAAATGACATCTTATTGGAAAAAATTAAATTTTTTTCATTTCACAGCCCAATTCAAATAGGTGCTGTGAAAAAACTGTGTGGTCAAAATGGTAACAACAACCATATATGAATTCCTTGAGGGGTGTAGTTTCCAAAATGGGGTCACTTCTGGTGGGTTTCTATTGCTTTGGTACCTCTGGGGCTCTGCAAATGCGAGATGGCACCCGAAAACCAATGCAGCAAAATCTGGACTCCAACAAACACATAGCGCTCGTTTCAATCTGAGCCCTCCCATGGGCCCAAACGGCAGTTTATCAGCACAAATGGGGTATTGCCGCACTAAGGACAAGTTGGGCAACAAAATGGGGTATTTTGTTCCCCGTGAAAATAAGAAATTTTGATCACAAATGACATCTTATTGGAAAAAATTTCATTTTTTTAATTTCATAGCCCAATTCAAATAGGTGCTGTGAAAAAACTGTGCGGTCAAAATGATAACAACAACCGTAAATTAATTCCTTGAGGGGTGTAGTTTCCAAAATGGGGTCATTGGGGGATTCCTACTGTTTTGGCACCTCAACACCTCTTCAAACCTGGCATGGTGCCTAAAATATATTATAATAAAAAAGAGGCCTCAAAATGCACTAGGTGCTTCTTTGCTTCTGAGGCTTGTGTTTTAGTCCACGAGCACACTAGAGCCACATGTGGGACATTTCTAAAAACTGCAGAATCTCGACAATACATATTTAGTAGTATTTCTCTGGTAAAACCTTCTGTGTTTCAGAAAGAAAATTTAATAAAATTGAAATTCAGCAAGAAAAATGAAATTTGCAAATTTCACCTCAACATAGTTTTAATTCCTGTGAAATGGCTGAAGGGTTAAAAAAAAACTTTCTAAATGCTGTTTTGAATACGTTGAGGGGTCTAGTTTTTAAAGTGGGGTGTTTTATGGGGGTTTCTAATACATAGGCCCCTCAAAGCCACTTCAGAACTGAACAGGTACCTTAAAAAAAAGACTTTTGAAATTTTCTTAAGAATATGAAAAATTGCTGTTTATGTCCTAAGCCTTGCAACATCCAAAAAAAAAAGAATGTTCAAAAAACGATGCCAATCTAAAGTAGACATATGGGAAATGTGAACTAGTAACTATTTTGCGTGGTATAACCGTCTGTTTTACAAGCAGATGCATTTAAATTATGAAAAATGCTATTTTTTCAAAATATTCTCTAAATTTTGCAATTTTTCACCAATAAACACTGAATATATCGACCAAATTTTACCACTAACATGAAGCCCAATGTGTCACGAGAAAACAATGTCAGAATCGCTTGGATAGGTTTAAACATTATTATTACAACATAATGTGAAATATGTCAGATTTGAAAAATGGGCTCTGAGCCTTAAGGCCAAAACTAGGCTGCGTCTTTAAGGGGTTAACACCCCGAAGGGCACTTTGAGTACCTGGTGATGCCCTCCGGTCTATGTAATGCGCCAGCTGTGTTCCAGACTTTCATAAATGATATTTTTAGAGACTATCTGGGGCTGTTCTTTGTGGTATACTTAGATGACATTTTGGTGTTTTCCAAAGACTGGCACTCGCACGTCAAACATGTCAGGACTGTCCTCCACATTCTCAGGGAGAAGAATTTGTTCGCTAAATTTGAAAAATTTAGTTTTGGTACTCAAGAGATGTCTTTCTTGGGACACATCCTTACCCCTGAGGATTTCCGCATGGATCCTGCCATGGTCCAGGCGGTATCTGACTGGGATCGGCATGCTTCCCTGACAGCCCTCCAAAGGTTTTTAGGGTTCGCAAATTATTACAGACGTTTTATGCTAAATTTTTCAGTTATCACCAAACCCCTTACTGACTTCACCCGTAAAGGTGCGGATCTCCTCCACTGGTCTCTGGAGGCAGTCCGAGCCTTTGAGCTCCTTAAAGGGTGCTTTTCTTCCGCCCCGGTACTAATCCAACCGGATCAAGCTCAATCCTTTATTGTGGAGGTGGATGCTTCCGAGGTGGGTGTGGGAGCAATATTGTCTCAAGGTCCTACTTCTCACACTCACCTCCGACCCTGTGCCTTCTTTTCCCGTAAGTTCTCTCCCACTGAGCAAAATTACGATGTGGGTAATCGGGAACTACTGGCCATCAAATGGGCTTTGGAGGAATGGCGCCATTTTCTCGAAGGGTCAAGACATCGGGTCACGGTCTTTCTAGAATCAGCCAAGAGATTCAACCCTTGACCGGCTAGATGGGCTCTATTTTTTACCAGGTTCAACTTTGTT